>NC_079224.1:46484251-46825501 GCF_029633865.1 Lampris incognitus
GCTTACATTGGTGGCAGCGGCGGGATCCGGAAGTGTGCAGATCCTCAGAAGTCTCTTCGGAGCGCGGGAAGAACAAAGCGCGAGGGTGCGCTTCCGGGAGAGGCTGACGACTGTAAACTACTAATAAGACACGTTAGCCCCTAGCTAACGGGTCTGACCCTTTAGTCGAGCGGTTAGTGATGCCGCCTTATGGTGCAGTACACCCCGTATCGAATCCCGCACCGGGCAAGACAACAACCGGTTACACATGTTAAATATAATTTAGGTGTATAATGCAAATAATGATGAAATAAAAGTGTTGTCAGTCTGCCAGCAGCATTACATATTGGTTCAAATGGTGAATGGTTGGTTCCTATCTGAATACATATACTTCCTGTCTGAATACATATACTTCCTAGGTGAATACATATACTTCCTGTCTGAATACATATACTTCCTAGGTGAGGGGCGCCGGCCGAACCATACCTTATGTAAGCCCTCGAACTTGTGGCGAGCAGGTGACCTGAGGCTGCTGTCTGATTGGTTTCTCCAGGTTTTCCAGGGGGCTTAGTTCTGTGCCGCCCCGGACACGCCCACTTTTATTGGCAGTGAATTGGTATTGTTTTAATCTTTTTTGATCTAATGTGACTGGACAGTTCTCGTGGCTGTCAATCGTGTTCACAACCACCACCACGCCTCGTGTGGACTGTCAATCATCCACCGTCTACCAACCCTGCTAGAATCTATTGGCTACACTGTCCTTCTTAATAACTCTGTGACTGTGTGGACACTAAAGCAGCTGTCAGGTGTGCTGCACCAAGGTAAACTGCGCCCCCCCCCCCAAAAAAAAATCTGCAGTTTTTCTACCATGACGTAATCATGCCCTGTTGGATGTGTCACGTAGGTCAAACTCACTTTGTCTGGTAGAAGGTGGGGGCATGCTCGCCATGCTACAACAAGAGTTCAGGGCACTTTAAAGCCCTGCTTCAAGCTACGTGCTACCTTGAGAGAACACAGGAGAGTCTGGGTCTGTTCACCTGTTCAGCTCCTTGGAAACAGATCCGGCAGATGGGAGTCGGGATGCAGTTGTCGCTGCTGGTTGAATCCAGACTCTGCGTTTTGCTGCAGCCGCCGGCCCCCTCCGGCCGGGCGGAGCAGCCTGCGCCGTCCTGCTCCTCATCCAGCGTGCCTCCGCTCTCCTCATCCAGCCTCCCGTCTCCCCCAGCGCACACCGCCGGAGCACGCTGCTCCTCCTCCTCCCAGGTGCCGTTGGCCGCGATAGCGCCTCCCTGTGGCTCTCCCTCCGTCTCCTCTGCGCTCATCCTAAAATGACAAGTCGGGGTCAAATCGCATCGACGCCGTCCTGCGTTTCACATCCTCATCAGCCGCACCGCCACGCCGGAATGTGCGCGTCCCCAACGCAGCGCGCTGCGGGCGGAAGGACTCCGCCGTGAACGCGGAGCCGTGCACGGAGCCGGGCGGAATGCCGACGCGGACGCGGGGGGTGTAGGGCGCTTCGGCCGGGCAGGCCGGGGTGCACGGCCGGCCGCTCCCGGGCTGTGTGCCGGTGGTCGGTCGAGCAGGGCGCCGCACGCGTTCCAAAGCCGCGGCGCTCATTTCCAAACGGCCTCCATGCGACGCGGAAGAAGACTCCCCTGCCGGACTCCGGATCTCCTCCCCGTCGGTCGCTTCTGGGGCGTTTCCAAGGAAACCGGCGACTTGACGAAGGAGATAACTTTCCACACGCGCCACCGGTCACGTTCCCTGGATGACGGAGAGCGCGCGGTCACTGACGGCGCGTCCCGCACGTCTGCCGCCGCACGAGCAGCGCGCAAAAGAGGCGAAGAAGAGAGGAGACGCGTCACATGAGCGGGGCGGTCCGCGGGGAGGATGAGGAGGATGTTGAAACGGAGGGTGGGAGATGAAGAACAGGTGTAATGCATCAGGGAGGGTGTAGGCAGCGTCATCCGTCAGTCAGGGCTCATGTAGTAACTATCAATATGCGTATGGGTGAGATATGCAGAATCTACTCCCACTACTACTACTACTACCAGTACTACCACCACTACTACTACTACTACTACCAGTACTACCAATACTACTACCACTACTACTACTAGTACCACTACCACCACCACTACTACTACCACCACTACTACTGCTACCACTACTGCTACCACTACTACTACTACTACTACCACTACTACTACTACCACCACTACTGCTGCTACCACTACCACCACTACTACTACTACCACTACCACCACTACTACTACTACTACTACCACTAATACTACTACTACCACTACTACTGCTACCACTACTACTACTACTACCACCACTACCACTACTACTACCACCACTACTACTACTACCACCACTACTACTGCTACCACTACCACTACTACTACCACTACTACAGAATATACTGTATTAGTGAGAACAGATGTACATAAACAATACAATATGTAGAATAGATGCAGCTTAATGTACTAGTGGGGATGTGTGTAATATGCGTGGGATGTGAGACTATATGAAGCATATCAGTGAGAATATATATATATATATATATATATATGACTGCTAGGATAGGCTCCAGAACAGAACCAGAACACTTTATTCATCCCGAGGGGAAATTGGGTTCTACTACAGACACTCACACTCCAGTAAGAAAAAAACTAACAAGATAACAAGAAAATAGAAACAAATAGAAACAAGAAAACAGAAACAAATAGAAATAACAGATACAATAAGAAATAGAAATAAGAACAAAATACATCAGCAAGCATGGAGCACATACCAGCCTATCTATACTGCACTAGCGCAGCACACCACCACAGCAATAAGCGGTGTGCAGAATGGATGTAGAGATATATATATATATGTGTGTGTGTGTGTGTGTGTGTGTAGTTAATGTAGGATTTTATATGTGAAAATATATTCTGTAACATGTATAGTATAATTTATCAGTCGGGTGATGTAGCGCTCTGCTAACTGCTAATGGACTGTTGTAACTTGTTTTGGAGAGAAGAGTGTGCTAAATGAGTAAGTATACATGTGGATGTACACGTACTTACGTAAGTATACATGTAGATGTACATGTACATGAGTAAGTATACATGTAAATCAGTAAGTAGCTGTTGCATCTAGAAAAGCGCTATATAAAATGCAACTTGATTGGTTGATTGATTGGTTGGTTGATTGATTGATGTGAACGTGGATATGAAAGCACGCGGCCGGGCCTTGAGGATGGGTGCAGTGTGAGGTGGTGACCCACCGGCTCTCGTGCCGTGTTATACACCATGTTACTAGGAAATGACTGAGTTATTTCCGCCTGGACATTCAAATACATAATGTGAGTTGAGTTCTGAGTTAAATATTGAAAATAAGGCATGTTTATTTATATCGCACATTAATTAATTCACAATGCTTTACACAGAGGCCTGGAAAGACGTTAGATAGGCGATGCAGAGCTGGATAAAGACATCAAATAAGAACATTTAAAGATGAAGGACGGATTTAAAAGATACAAGGAAAGTAGTGGTACCACAGATAAGTGTGAAAAATAAACATGTAAATTAATAGTCAAGTAGAAGCTAGTGCAAATGAGAATAATGATGGTAATAATAATAATAATTATTATTATTAATAATAATAATGATGATGATAGAACATGTGGGTCTGTTTGACACCAGTCTTTCCAGCCATTAGGGGTGTGACCAAACCTTTTACACCCCCAGAAAACATTAGAAACTGACATGTAGTTGTTGTGTTAGTCCTTGTATTAAGACAGCTGTCAATCAGTCTGGGAGTGACAGCAGCTCCCTGTGCTGTGCGTTGTAGTTTGGGTTACATGTAAATTGAGGACTGGACCTTTAAATGTAACTGTGATGGCTTTGGGACAAGGTCTTCGGTTTGGACTGTGACGGTCCTCGTCTTGTCGGTCGTGTCTCTCTGTGTGTGGAATTACCTTGTTGTGTTTCTCTTTTCTTTGGATTCAAAATATCGCCACCAGTTGTCATGTTGTTTCTGTTAAAACATCCAATCAATGCAGCCAGTTAAAACTAAGATAATAATAATCATAATAATAATAATCACTATTTATTTATATAGTACTTTTCAAGACAAAGTTACAAAGTGCTTTACAAGACAAAGACAAAAGTGGTCGACAAACAACGACAAAATTTCTAAAGACAGTTTAAAAGTCAAACAATTTTGGGGAGGAGATATAAAAGCGAAACCAGCCGCATACGAGGAAAATAAAATAAGTTAAATAAAATAGCTCATAAGAATTAAATTAATTAATAGATTTGACCAGAAATGTAAAGCGCTTTGAGCAGCTGTTGCAGCTAGAAAAGCGCTGTATAAAATGCAACTTGATTGATTGATTGATTGATTGATTGGATAATCAATAAATAAATAGTAATACAATATAAACTAGATAAACAAATAATACATAAAAATAAACAAATAATAAATAAATAAATTCACACCACAAATCCTGAATAAGCGCACTTGTATACTTGCTCATGCACGCGCTTAGGCAGTGGCGGCTGGCCAGTAGAGGGCGCTCTACTGACCAAGAGATGAAAATCTACTTAAACAGGTTAAATATAATTTAGTTGTATAATGCAAATAATGATGAAATAAAAGTGTTGTCAGTCTGTCAGCAGCATTAAATATTGGTTCAAATGGTGTTTGGTTGGTTCCTGTCTGAATACATATACTTCCTGTCTGAATACATATACTTCCTGTCCGAATACATATACTTCCTGTCTGAATACATATACTTCCTGTCTGAATACATATACTTCCCGTCTGAATACATATACTTCCCGTCTGAATACATATACTTCCTGTCCGAATACATATACTTCCTGTCCGAATACATATACTTCCTGTCTGAATACATATACTTCCTGTCCGAATACATATACTTCCTGTCCGAATACATATACTTCCTGGGTGAGGGGCGCCGGCCAAACCATTCCTTTATAAGCCGTCCAACTTGTGGCGAGCAGGTGACCTGAGGCTGCTGTCTGATTGGTTTCTTCAGGTTTTCCAGGGGGCGCAGTTCTGTGCCGCCCCGGACACGCCCACTTTTATTGGCAGCGAGTTGGTATTGTTTTAATGTTTTGTGATCTAATGTGATTGGACAATTCCCGTGGCTGTCAGTCATGTTCACACCCGCCACCACGCCTCGCGTGGACTGTCAATCATCCACCGTCTACGAGCCCTGTTAGAATCTATAGGCCACACTGTCCCTCTTAACGACTCTGTGAGGGTGTGGCCATTAAAGCAGCTGTCAGGTGTGCTGCGCCAGGCTAAATTGCGCCCCCCCACCCCAAACATTTTTTGGCACCATGCCGCCACTGCTCTTAGATGGTCTTTTCTTGGTATTCCCAGGCGTGGTGTCCCACATCTGGATTTCCCAGCTTGGCAGTGTTGTGCTGCATGTGTAATGTGAGTGTTTGGCCTGCACACCGAGCATCACTACCTGCATGTGCACGTGCAGAAGAAACCCCGACTTGGAGGTACGTCTTCTGTTCAGCTAGGACTTTCACTGAAACCGTGTGAATCCTCGTCTAAACCGGAACAGCTGAGTGAAATCCAAACTGCATAACCTCGAGGAAGAGGCAGGAGACTGTCTGGGTGACTGATCAGTGTCGTGTCTGTTATCTTCCGCCGGACCCGCCCGTCAGCCTGCGGGAGGCGGCTGGAGGAGGAGGCTGCTGTTCCAAGAAGAACCGGCCTTATTTTGAGGATGTCTACGGCTTTCCGGGGAGCGGGCCAGTAATGGACTCTAATGCAGCAAAGGAAATTACCCACTCACGTCCAATCACTACCTAGGAGGCTGCGATCGATAGCAGGTCCCCCCGGGCTATGAGGCAGATCAGGGAAATGCGAAGAAGAGGAGTGAGCGTTTTTTTTCCCCTTCCTTTCTGTTCTTTTTTTCGGGGTTAACACGTGCTGTGTGAGAATGAAGGGAACGTGACGGGGAGTGAATGGAGGGGGAGGCTAAAAGTGGACGGTGCTTTTTTTGTCGTGACGGTCGTTTTCCATTTTGGAACATGAGGATGTTTCTCCTCCGGGACAGACGCAGTCCGAAGACGTGACGTCATACCAGCGGGACAGGGCCGAGGCTGTCGCCTGTCAAGACTTCCACCTGCAGATCCACATTTTGGTTTTCTGAACGGGGCCACGTCTTTGTAAATGCTGGACTTGTCATTTTGGATCCAAATACTGAATGTGACTTCATGAATGACAGATTTGCATAGATGCATAGATGCAACACACACCTCTGCACTGGAGGACTGTGTCCAATTGAGACAACAGAGCACCCACACACACACACACACAGACACACACCTGTAAATGCATATAAACAGGCAGACAGACATGTTTGTCTTGATGGACTGTCAGGCTTCGCAGGAAGTCCAAGAGCGAAGCCATGAATCCTCAGACGTCTCCTCTGCACCGAGCACTGGGCTCAGAATCACTTCCTCCCGCGACCATTCCGTCCCACTCCACTTTGCTAATGCCTCTCAACCCCGCCCCTACGTCATCCTGATCCATCTGTCTCCTCCCGACAGCCGGCGTGTCTGCTGGGCTCCTCTGCCGCTCCTGCCGGAGTTGTCAGAACGAGAGCAAAGTGCCCCGAACCCCTGATACCATCCAACCACCCGACCCGCAAACAATCAGCCTGCACAGGAAAGTGGACTGCGAGCGTAAGACGTGAAGACCGCACGTAAATGGAGCAGCAAGGGCTCATTAAAGGGGTGGGGGAGTGGGGTGGGGGGGCTTGTTCGCCACCAAGTCCGGTTGTCTTTCCATGACATCATTGATTTGGTGCAAAGAGGAAGCAACTGCTCTGTGGCAGAAAAAAAAGAGAAAGAAGAGTGGTATCATCATACTTGAAGACTGATGAAAGCCAATGGGCTCAAAACCACAGAAAAACAATCACGAGACATGTTTGTTTATGCATGAAATACTGACCTACATGTAGTATCTGGTGCATTGTGTCACAATCACTATTCATATGAGCTATGGTATAAGGAGGCATATATCTGTCTGTTGTGTGCATGATGATGTGTTGCATACTGAAAACCCAGGTGAAAATCCTAAAAAATATGTATATAGCACATTTATTTGATTAAAATGCAACACAGTGCAGCACAATGACACCACTTTCATCTAAAGTCAAGCAGAACTCTGATGCACAAATGACCAGAATAAAACTGGTTGTAATTATGACGTGCTTGCAGAACTGTGCACGCCATTTTCAAAGCAGCAGCTTAAAATGGGACGGGAGAGAGTCAGAGCCAGGCTTCACACCATTACAGGGTTAAAATGGGACGGGAGAGAGTCAGAGCCAGGCTTCACACCATTACAGGGTTAAAATGGGACGGGAGAGAGTCAGAGCCAGGCTTCACACCATTACAGAGTTAAAATGGGACGGGAGAGAGCCAGAGCCAGGCTTCACACCATTACAGGGTTAAAATGGGACGGGAGAGAGTCAGAGCCAGGCTTCACACCATTACAGGGTTAAAATGGGAGGAGAGAGTCAGAGCCAGGCTTCACACCATTACAGGGTTAAAATGGGACGGGAGCGAGTCAGAGCCAGGCTTCACACCATTACAGGGTTAAAATGGGACGGGAGAGAGTCAGAGCCAGGCTTCACACCATTACAGGGTTAAAATGGGACGGGAGAGAGTCAGAGCCAGGCTTCACACCATTACAGGGTTAAAATGGGACGGGAGAGGGCCAGAGCCAGGCTTCACACCATTACAGGGTTAAAATGGGACGGGAGGGAGTCAGAGCCAGGCTTCACACCATTACAGAGTTAAAATGGGACGGGAGAGAGTCAGAGCCAGGCTTCACACCATTACAGAGTTAAAATGGGATGGGAGAGAGTCAGAGCCAGGCTTCACACCATTACAGAGTTAAAATGGGACGGGAGAGGGCCAGAGCCAGGCTTCACACCATTACAGGGTTAAAATGGGACGGGAGAGAGCCAGAGCCAGGCTTCACACCATTACAGGGTTAAAATGGGACGGGAGAGGACCAGAGCCAGGCTTCACACCATTACAGGGTTAAAATGGGACGGGAGAGTGTCAGAGCCAGGCTTCACACCATTACAGGGTTAAAATGGGACGGGAGAGGACCAGAGCCAGGCTTCACACCATTACAGAGTTAAAATGGGACGGGAGAGAGTCAGAGCCAGGCTTCACACCATTACAGGGTTAAAATGGGACGGGAGAGGGCCAGAGCCAGGCTTCACACCATTACAGGGTTAAAATGGGACGGGAGAGAGTCAGAGCCAGGCTTCACACCATTACAGGGTTAAAATGGGACGGGAGAGGGCCAGAGCCAGGCTTCACACCATTACAGGGTTAAAATGGGACGGGAGAGGGCCAGAGCCAGGCTTCACACCATTACAGGGTTAAAATGGGACGGGAGAGAGTCAGAGCCAGGCTTCACACCATTACAGAGTTAAAATGGGACGGGAGAGGGCCAGAGCCAGGCTTCACACCATTACAGGGTTAAAATGGGACGGGAGAGAGTCAGAGCCAGGCTTCACACCATTACAGAGTTAAAATGGGACGGGAGAGAGTCAGAGCCAGGCTTCACACCATTACAGGGTTAAAATGGGACGGGAGAGAGTCAGAGCCAGGCTTCACACCATTACAGGGTTAAAATGGGACGGGAGAGAGTCAGAGCCAGGCTTCACACCATTACAGGGTTAAAATGGGACGGGAGAGAGTCAGAGCCAGGCTTCACACCATTACAGAGTTAAAATGGGACGGGAGAGGGCCAGAGCCAGGCTTCACACCATTACAGGGTTAAAATGGGACGGGAGAGGGCCAGAGCCAGGCTTCACACCATTGCAGGGTTAAAATGGGACGGCAGAGGGCCAGAGCCAGGCTTCACACCATTACAGAGTTAAAATGGGACGGGAGAGGGCCAGAGCCAGGCTTCACACCATTGCAGGGTTAAAATGGGAGGAGAGAGAGTCAGAGCCAGGCTTCACACCATTACAGGGTTAAAATGGGACGGGAGAGAGTCAGAGCCAGGCTTCACACCATTACAGAGTTAAAATGGGACGGGAGAGGGCCAGAGCCAGGCTTCACACCATTACAGGGTTAAAATGGGACGGGAGAGGGCCAGAGCCAGGCTTCACACCATTACAGGGTTAAAATGGGACGGGAGAGAGTCAGAGCCAGGCTTCACACCATTACAGGGTTAAAATGGGAGGAGAGAGAGTCAGAGCCAGGCTTCACACCATTACAGGGTTAAAATGGGACGGGAGAGAGTCAGAGCCAGGCTTCACACCATTACAGAGTTAAAATGGGACGGGAGAGAGTCAGAGCCAGGCTTCACACCATTACAGGGTTAAAATGGGACGGGAGAGAGTCAGAGCCAGGCTTCACACCATTACAGGGTTAAAATGGGAGGAGAGAGAGTCAGAGCCAGGCCTCACACCATTACAGGGTTAAAATGGGACGGGAGAGAGTCAGAGCCAGGCTTCACACCATTACAGGGTTAAAATGGGACGGGAGAGAGTCAGAGCCAGGCTTCACACCATTACAGGGTTAAAATGGGACGGGAGAGGGCCAGAGCCAGGCTTCACACCATTGCAGGGTTAAAATGGGACGGGAGAGGGCCAGAGCCAGGCTTCACACCATTACAGGGTTAAAATGGGACGGGAGAGGGCCAGAGCCAGGCTTTACACCATTACAGGGTTAAAATGGGACGGGAGAGAGTCAGAGCCAGGCTTCACACCATTACAGGGTTAAAATGGGACGGGAGAGAGTCAGAGCCAGGCTTCACACCATTACAGGGTTAAAATGGGACGGGAGAGAGTCAGAGCCAGGCTTCACACCATTACAGGGTTAAAATGGGAGGAGAGAGAGTCAGAGCCAGGCTTCACACCATTACAGGGTTAAAATGGGACGGGAGAGAGTCAGAGCCAGGCTTCACACCATTACAGAGTTAAAATGGGACGGGAGAGAGTCAGAGCCAGGCTTCACACCATTACAGGGTTAAAATGGGACGGGAGAGAGTCAGAGCCAGGCTTCACACCATTACAGGGTTAAAATGGGAGGAGAGAGAGTCAGAGCCAGGCCTCACACCATTACAGGGTTAAAATGGGACGGGAGAGAGTCAGAGCCAGGCTTCACACCATTACAGGGTTAAAATGGGACGGGAGAGAGTCAGAGCCAGGCTTCACACCATTACAGAGTTAAAATGGGACGGGAGAGAGTCAGAGCCAGGCTTCACACCATTACAGGGTTAAAATGGGACGGGAGAGAGTCAGAGCCAGGCTTCACACCATTACAGGGTTAAAATGGGAGGAGAGAGAGTCAGAGCCAGGCCTCACACCATTACAGGGTTAAAATGGGACGGGAGAGAGTCAGAGCCAGGCTTCACACCATTACAGGGTTAAAATGGGACGGGAGAGAATCAGAGCCAGGCTTCACACCATTACAGGGTTAAAATGGGACGGGAGAGGGCCAGAGCCAGGCTTCACACCATTACAGAGTTAAAATGGGACGGGAGAGAGTCAGAGCCAGGCTTCACACCATTACAGGGTTAAAATGGGACGGGAGAGAGCCAGAGCCAGGCTTCACACCATTACAGGGTTAAAATGGGACGGGAGAGGGCCAGAGCCAGGCTTCACACCATTACAGGGTTAAAATGGGAGGAGAGAGAGTCAGAGCCAGGCCTCACACCATTACAGGGTTAAAATGGGACGGGAGAGAGTCAGAGCCAGGCTTCACACCATTACAGGGTTAAAATGGGACGGGAGAGAGTCAGAGCCAGGCTTCACACCATTACAGGGTTAAAATGGGAGGAGAGAGAGTCAGAGCCAGGCTTCACACCATTACAGGGTTAAAATGGGACGGGAGAGAGTCAGAGCCAGGCTTCACACCATTACAGAGTTAAAATGGGACGGGAGAGAGTCAGAGCCAGGCTTCACACCATTACAGGGTTAAAATGGGACGGGAGAGAGTCAGAGCCAGGCTTCACACCATTACAGGGTTAAAATGGGAGGAGAGAGAGTCAGAGCCAGGCCTCACACCATTACAGGGTTAAAATGGGACGGGAGAGAGTCAGAGCCAGGCTTCACACCATTACAGGGTTAAAATGGGACGGGAGAGGGCCAGAGCCAGGCTTCACACCATTGCAGGGTTAAAATGGGACGGGAGAGGGCCAGAGCCAGGCTTCACACCATTACAGGGTTAAAATGGGACGGGAGAGGGCCAGAGCCAGGCTTCACACCATTACAGGGTTAAAATGGGACGGGAGAGAGTCAGAGCCAGGCTTCACACCATTACAGGGTTAAAATGGGACGGGAGAGAGTCAGAGCCAGGCTTCACACCATTACAGGGTTAAAATGGGACGGGAGAGAGTCAGAGCCAGGCTTCACACCATTACAGGGCTAAAATGGGACGGGAGAGAGTCAGAGCCAGGCTTCACACCATTACAGGGTTAAAATGGGACGGGAGAGAGCCAGAGCCAGGCTTCACACCATTACAGGGTTAAAATGGGACGGGAGAGGGCCAGAGCCAGGCTTCACACCATTACAGGGTTAAAATGGGACGGGAGAGAGTCAGAGCCAGGCTTCACACCATTACAGAGTTAAAATGGGACGGGAGAGAGTCAGAGCCAGGCTTCACACCATTACAGGGTTAACATGGGACGGGAGAGAGCCAGAGCCAGGCTTCAAACCATTACAGAGTTACAATGGGATGGGAGAGGGCCAGAGCCAGGCTTCACACCATTACAGAGTTACAATGGGACGGGAGAGGGCCAGAGCCAGGCTTCACACCATTACAGGGTTAAAATGGGACGGGAGAGAGTCAGAGCCAGGCTTCACACCATTACAGGGTTAAAATGGGAGGAGAGAGAGTCAGAGCCAGGCTTCACACCATTACAGGGTTAAAATGGGACGGGAGAGAGTCAGAGCCAGGCTTCACACCATTACAGGGTTAAAATGGGACGGGAGAGGGCCAGAGCCAGGCTTCACACCATTGCAGGGTTAAAATGGGACGGGAGAGGGCCAGAGCCAGGCTTCACACCATTACAGGGTTAAAATGGGACGGGAGAGGGCCAGAGCCAGGCTTCACACCATTACAGGGTTAAAATGGGACGGGAGAGAGTCAGAGCCAGGCTTCACACCATTACAGGGTTAAAATGGGACGGGAGAGAGTCAGAGCCAGGCTTCACACCATTACAGGGTTAAAATGGGACGGGAGAGAGTCAGAGCCAGGCTTCACACCATTACAGGGTTAAAATGGGAGGAGAGAGAGTCAGAGCCAGGCTTCACACCATTACAGGGTTAAAATGGGACGGGAGAGAGTCAGAGCCAGGCTTCACACCATTACAGGGTTAAAATGGGACGGGAGAGAGTCAGAGCCAGGCTTCACACCATTACAGGGTTAAAATGGGAGGAGAGAGAGTCAGAGCCAGGCCTCACACCATTACAGGGTTAAAATGGGACGGGAGAGAGTCAGAGCCAGGCTTCACACCATTACAGGGTTAAAATGGGACGGGAGAGAGTCAGAGCCAGGCTTCACACCATTACAGGGTTAAAACGGGACGGGAGAGGGCCAGAGCCAGGCTTCACACCATTACAGGGTTAAAATGGGACGGGAGAGAGTCAGAGCCAGGCTTCACACCATTACAGGGTTAAAATGGGACGGGAGAGAGTCAGAGCCAGGCTTCACACCATTACAGAGTTAAAATGGGACGAGAGAGGGCCAGAGCCAGGCTTCACACCATTACAGGGTTAAAATGGGACGGGAGAGAGTCAGAGCCAGGCTTCACACCATTACAGGGTTAAAATGGGACGGGAGAGAGTCAGAGCCAGGCTTCACACCATTACAGAGTTAAAATGGGACGAGAGAGGGTCAGAGCCAGGCTTCACACCATTACAGAGTTAAAATGGGACGAGAGAGTGCCAGAGCCAGGCTTCACACCATTACAGGGTTAAAATGGGACGGGAGAGAGTCAGAGCCAGGCTTCACACCATTACAGAGTTAAAATGGGACGAGAGAGGGTCAGAGCCAGGCTTCACACCATTACAGAGTTAAAATGGGACGAGAGAGTGCCAGAGCCAGGCTTCACACCATTACAGGGTTAAAATGGGACGGGAGAGGGCCAGAGCCAGGCTTCACACCATTACAGGGCTAAAGAAAGAGGCTCGCAGAGGGTCGATATTGAGGGAGAGCGACACAAGGCTTCATCTCATCTCTTCCAGAACAGGGTTTACCGGGTGTCTGGACAATATTCTCCACTGTCCAGTGGTTCTCAATCAGGTTCTCAGGCAACACCAGTACTGCTGATTTTCCATTTGCCAAGGACTTACTTACATTTCACCTGGTATTCCAGGTCAAAAACCTCCGTAGCTTTGTCTGAATACTCTGCAATATGGAATATACAGCGTACCAACAGTACAGTAAAGCAGTTTGGGAGTGCTATATCCTGTTTAGCACTTACTATCCATTAAAATGCCTTTAGTATGCATCGTTAATCTATTTTACTATCCCCAGTCAACCAGCGGAAGTGATGGCAAGCAGAGATGGCTTGCACAACCTATGTCAGAATGTCATCCCCCCCATGATAGTCCTGTCGATTCATACATGATTTTTCTGAGAAAACATTATTCGTCCTGGCATTTTTTTGTTGTTGTATACTATGTTTTTTTTTCCATGAAGATTTTAAAGTAGTACACTTATAATGCATACTATATAGTGTGCGCTACAGCCATGGTGTGGGTATTCGGGTAAAGCCCCTGAATGGAGGCTGGAATTATAATGACCCCAGCAGTATTGATGGTACTTGAGGACCCGATTGAGAACCACTGCCCTGGTCTAACTCTACCGTGGTTAGGATACCCCTTAAGACAAACTAACAATATGATGTGCCGTCATATTGTTAGTTCATCAAGAGGGTCGATATTGAGGGAGAGCAACACAGGGCTTCATCTCAACTCTTCCAGATCAGGGAGGTGGTGAGTCTTGGGCCAGATGTCCTACTTGCCAAAAGGAATGCGAATCGGTGCGGTGGCCTCTCGCTTTGATGATGACAAGTCTGAGGTCATTCTGCTCAGTCCCTCAAATTCCATCAGCCCTTTTGGTACTAATCTTGGTGGTCTGTCAAATAGTCTTAAGCAGGCTGCTAGGAATCTAGGGGTAATATTCGATGCTAACCTCTGTTTTGTTAATCAAGTTAAAAATGTAGTTCAGTCATGTTTCTTCCAGCTCAAGGTAATCTAAAAAACAATTTGGTCATTTTTATCAATTGCTGATCTATAAAAAGTTGTACATGCTTTTGTCTATTCTCAGCTTGATTACTGCAACCAACCAAGGCTCCCTCACCATCTGCATCGCAAGATTGAGATGGTTATGTTACATGTGTGGAGGAGAGATGCTGGGTATACTGGGAGAAGGATGCTGAATATGGAGCTGCCAGGGAAGAGGAGAAGAGGAAGGCCAAAGAGGAGGTTTATGGATGTGGTGAGGGAGGACATGCAGGTGGCTGGTGTGACAGAGGAAGAAGCAGAGGACAGGAAGAAATGGAAACACATGATCCACTGTGGCGCCCCCTAACGGGAGCCGCTGAAAGTAGTAGCAGCAGCAGTAGCAGTAGTAGTAGTAGTAGTAGTAACAGTAACGGTAGTTTGGGGTCAACAACAATGTTTGACATGATCATAATACTCATGAATGATGATAATAAGAGGGAAAAAGTAGAATTATCAGGATTACCCTCATCTGAACTCCCCGAAGACTCGACTTTTAACACTATGTTTTGTGAAGTCTATTTTACCCCGAAGTGCTTCCAGCCCAAGTGACTAATTTTTTTCAGGACAAACTGAATCTCAAAGGCCGACTATGTGTTTTATCAGGGGAGCATGGGAGTGTCAGCATCTAAACTGAATTTAATCTGCATAAAGCCGAGCACACTAAGCAATTTAGGGGCCGCACAAGATGATTTAAAATCTGGTTATAACCCAGAATTATCCATGATGATTTATTCTGACACAGCTTGAGTCAAACTGAAAGGCGTGATACAGGTAAAACCATCGGTGAAGAGCACTGATAGGATGGTAGAAAAGAAAGACAGAAGAGGGAAAACCGGCTGTTTTCTTGTGAGTTTGTTTTGTTGCATCCAACATGTCGTCGTTAAAATTTGTGTTGCTTACTTGTATTTTTAAAGGTCAGCCATAGTATCAATAGCTTGTCATATTAGTCCAAGTACATAAAATGGAAATATCAATTAATAGATATGCTACTTCTCTCTTCCTTTTTTATCCTGCTGTGTCAAATGACATTTGGTTAAGAGATTAAATCCATGAATGTACATCAGATCTATTTTGGCAGGTGCAGTGAAAAGACCATACTGGATCGGTCGAGGCCCGCATTAACAATGGCCAGCATTGTTGCTGTGCCCTCACAGGGTCCTGATGGAACCTGCAAAATCTGCTGTGGCAAACCCTGAAACACAGGGACAAAGCTGAAAGCAGAAGAAGAAGTGACCGAGGACCTCACTCCAGTCAAGAATGAAGAGAACAGTTTAGAAAGCAGTATTGCTAGTCTGTCCTACAAGTACTCCAATACTACTTCCTGTGGTATCAACAAGACCCAGTAAAACCATCACACTTCCTTATCTAACACACAGGAACAGATTCAATATTAACCAGAATCAAAATCAGAATCAGACTTATTGGCCACGTAGGTCTGCACACACAAAGAATTTGACTCCGGTTTCGTGGCTTTCAGTGTACTTAACTTAGAATAACAACACAACAATCTTCAGATATAAGATTGGCTATCTTCCCCTTCTTCCTCTTCTTCTTCTTCTTCTGTCAGCTTTTTCCCTGTTTTTCGGGGGTCACCACAGCGGATTTTACAGTTTCCACCGGTACCCTATAAGGGCACAGCACCAATGGTGGCTGTTGTTAACCCAGGCCTCGATCGATCCCGTATGGAGCCTCGACCAATCCAGTATGGTCTTATCAATCCGCATAATGATTTGGCAAAATGTTAGGTGGGATGCCCTTCCTCACACAACCACTAACCCTATGGACGGGGGCACAGGTAAAGCACTAGATGCCATCCCAGTATTCATGGACTTGCACCCATGACTGTTGCTGAGCATACAATACAGAATGAATTTCAGTAAAGTTGGCATAGTCACTGATCTTTTCCTTTGGTGTACGAAGATGAAGCGATGACAGTTTCGAAGGATTTGGCAGAGACCTTAGTCAAAACAGATGTGCTGCTAGTGCCATACTGGTAGGGGATGGTTTCAATAACCTCTACAAATCATACCAACATATCAATGTAACTCAAATAAAGACAAATTTTGAATAGGATGCATTCAAATACAAAATTAAACTGTGTACTTGTCACTGACCTTCTTACTTGGAGCTTTTTTTTGGTGTACAGATATCAATCGATGAAACTACTGAAGGATTTAGATGAGCCCTAAGTCGAAACAAATATGTTTCTGGGTAACATACTGCTGCAGTGCAGCTAGCCAGATAGAGCCAGGGGTGGGCAGTCTTATCCAGAAAGGGCCAGTGTGGGTGGAGGTTTTTGTTCCAACCAAGAAATTACACACCTGTGTCCCAAAGACTCTACTGGTTGACTACTGGGATCATGTGTGTAACTGCTTGGTGGGAACAAAAACCGTCACCCACACTGGCCCTTTCTGGATAATATTGCCCACTTAGGATAGGAGACCCAGAGCCAAAGTAATAAAACAGCACATCACCAGAGACTCCAAACACAACAGCTCACATATGTATTTGGTTATAGTGCCACCTGCTGGACTCTCCCTGATGCTGACAACATTTCCTTGTTTTCAGGATGCTGATTTAAGTCTAGAGGAGGAGCAACGTTCCACGTCAGTGCTTATGACTGAATTTTTACTTTGAATCTTGGAAAGGAGAATCATTCCTGTCCTGCTTCCTCTCACCTTCTACCCTTCTTCAAGTCAGCTTTGGTGATGCTCTGTTCTGTTATTGTATTGTGTGTCATATGGGGTAAGATATGATTTTAACAGAAACTAAAACACTACTCCAAGGCAGATTCAAATGTCAACTGTTTAGAAATGTAACATTTGGCATATTTTTTTTCACAAAACTTAAGGTTGCATTTGATCTGACAAAATTTTGTTTGTTTTTAAACTACATGAAACAATGTACAAGCATGTTGTAAAATTTGGATATTTGAATATTCAAGTAGTATTCTAAAATCTTGAATATTTCATTCTATGCTTCGATGACACTCTGAACCAAAATGCTCGAGTTCTGTATTTCACCTTTTTCTTCCAGCTCAGAGTTCTGCAGACACCATCAGACCAGATAAGAATACTGAAGATGTAACTGAGGGTGATGAGGTTAAACTCTCCTGTAGATACAACACCTCTACCATTAACAGCCTGTTGTGGTACCGCCAGTATCCTGGATCAGCTCCACAGTTTCTCACGATGGACTCCTCAGGATACAAAACCAACGCAATATCAGGAGTGAACATCCAGCATGACAAAGAAGAGAAGCGAGTGGATTTAGAGATGTCCTCTGCTGCAGTGACAGACTCTGCTGTGTACTACTGTGCTGTGAGGCCCACAGAGACAGGAAACCCAGAGTCACTGTACAGAAACCTGACAGTGTCTGACAGAACATTTACACACTTAAGCTCAAGTTCAAGTTCAACTTTACTGTTATGTGTATTTTAGAACAAGGAAATTATTGTACTCTGGCTCTCTCTGCCCTAACACAAAGGACATAAGAACACCCCCCCCCAAAAAAAACACAATACAGACCTACATAGACTATGTACACAGAATTCATACAATATAGACACAATATAGACAAATACATGATAACACAACAATATAAGGTGCATATGGGTGTGTCAGCTGTTCAGCAACCTGACACCTGATCACTGACACGGGTGGTATGTGATTTGATGCTCCGGTAACGTTTTTTACATGGAAGGAGTGAGAACAGAACATGAGCAGGGTGGCTGGTGTCCTTGGGCGGCACAGTGGCCCAGTGGCTAGCACCGCCTCACAGCTAGAAGGTCCTGGGTGTGAACCGCAAGCCGTAGTTCTTCCCGTGTGGAGTTTGCATGTTCTCCCCGTGTCTGCGTGGGTTTCCTCCGGGTGCTCCGGTTTCCACCCACCATCAAAAGACATGGGTTGGTACTCCCATCTGTGGCCCTGACCAAGGCAATGGGAAGAATTGGTCCCCAGGTGCTACAGGGCAGCTGCCCACTGCACCAAGCTACACAGCTAGGATGGGTTAAATGCAGAGTGAATTTTGTTGCATGTATGTGCAATGACAAATAAAGTGGATTCTATTCTATTCTACTAATGATGTTTTGGGCTTTCGTTTTGCAGCGAGTGGTGTAAATATTATTGAGTGATGGTAGTTCCATGCAACTGAATTTTGTTGCTGTTGTAACAGTCTTTTGCAGCAGTCTGCAGCCCTGAGCAGTCAGGTTGCCAAACCACACTGTGGTACAGCCTGTCAAGACACACTCCATGTTACTGAGATAAATGTTTTTTTTTTCTCCGTCCTTTGAGCATAATTTTTGTCCCCCCCATTCTTTACTGAACACATTTTCATAGACAATGGTACAACGACATAGACAATAGAAAACAAAAATAAAAAGGAGAAAAAAAATAAACAAAAAGATTACAGTTTACAATCCCAGAGTTTGTTATATGCAGCATATTAAATTCACTTAGTAACTTAAAAGCCTTAATAGCTTTTTAGTTTTTAAGATTAAACAAAATGGCGCTATATTGTTTAAATTCAAAAGTGCAGGAAAATTGGTTTGATTCCTGACCATTTTTTCCTTATGAATATGGAATTTTCCAAAAATAATAACTAGCTGTATGATATACAGCATGTTATCTTTACTGAAATATAGCATTACATCAAACATATCTATTCCAATATTAATCTTAAGTATCTTTTTTTTAGAAAGTTGGCTACATCAATCCAGAACATTCTTGCATATATACACAGGAAGAATAGATGGGTAATACTCTCTTTTTCTAGTCCACAAAAATCACACTTATAATCAATATCTAGCTTGAATCTTTCTAACACAAGCTTTACTGGTTGAATTCTATGGAATATCCTGAAAGACACTTCTTTAAACCTGTTATGATACAGTATTTATCACAAACTGTCCATGCTTTCTTTCACCATATATCATTAAATAATGAGGATCAAAAACATCTAGAAGATTGGCCAGTGACACCACTAAGTGTGTTCCTAATATTTTTGTTAGAGCACTTGTCTTTCAATATGTTGGTTTCACCGATACACGTATTTTCCACACAATCTTCAAAATGAAAAGGTAGGTCTACCGCACCAGTTTCGTAGAAAGTATAAGGACACTTTCTGGTATAGCATCGAAAACAACAGCATATTCCTTTGGTTTTATAGATATTTTGAATTTATCAAGACATTCTTGTTCGATAATAATAAATAACCATTTTGATTAAGTAATTGGCCAACTGTCAGTACTCCATTATATCGTGTGTGATAGAATATAGTCCTATTTTCATATCAGATGTCTTTATTGTGGCGGCACGGTGGCACAGTGGTTAGCGCAGTCGCCTCACAGCAAGAAGGTCTTGTGTTCGAGCCCCGGGGAAGTCAAACCTTGGGGGTCGTCCCGGGTCGTCCTCTGTGTGGAGTTTGCATGTTCTCCCCGTGTCTGCGTGGGTTTCCTCCGGGTGCTCTGGTTTCCTCCCACAATCCAAAGACGTGTAGGTCAGGTGAATCGGCTATACTAAATTGCCCCTAGGTACGAATGTGTGTGGGTGTGCGTGTGTGTATGTTGTCCCTGTGTGATGGTCTGCTGGCCTGTCCAGGGTGTCTCACTGCCTGCCGCCCAATGCATCCCCATGGCCCTGAGAGCAGGATAAGTGGGATAGGATAATGGATGGATGGATGTCCTTATCGTTCCATATGAAGTACCTGTGGGGGCAAAAAGTTATGTTTGTAAGCTAATAACCAAGCTGTCAGTGACTGCCGATGAAATTTTGCCAACTTAATAGGGATTTTATCAACAGCAATGTAACATTTTAGGAGGAATTTGACGCAACCAACAGGATCAAACAGGCAATTGGAGAAAATATTCCAAATACTATTCTTGTTTTTTAAGTATTCAATAATCCACTTAATCTTAAATGAATTATTAAGAGAGCTAACATCGATAACTTCCAGACCTCCAGTCTTTGAGTTGTTGGTGTTACAAAGCACTTCTTCTTTTTTTTAAATAATGAGACTTATTTCCCCAAATGAAATTGTAAAGCACCTTGTCTAAGTCCTTAATAACATCATGTGGAATATGAAGTGACAAAGCAATATACACAGATCTGGCTATTCCTTCTGCTTTGGATAAGTACCCGACCATATAAAGACAAGTCTCAATTTCTTTGATAATTGGTTTAAAATTCAAATTACCCCTTTTTTGTTCATCTTTGCATAATATTACTCCCAGGTGTGTTACCATATGTTCGATTGGAATTTCATGTATATTTGTCATATCATGTTCCTTAAGTGAAAATAAGACAGATTTACTAATATTCATTTTTAAAGCCGAGACCAGACTAAATTCTTCGATACATGCCGCTGCTTTTTTATCTCATTTTTATCTTTTAATAATAATGTAGTGTCATCAGCAAGTTGACTTAATTTTAATTCTTTCCCGAACACTGAAATGCCCAACAATTTATTCTTCTTGATGTGCATTGTCATTACTTGTGTAACTAACAAAAAAAAAAAAAAACCCAAACAAAACAAACAAGCAAAAAAAGAAGGTGAGATCGGGCATCCTTTTCTAATACCTCGATCGATGTTAAATCTTTGAGAGGTTCCATGAGATAGCTTCACTGAGCCGTTACATCCAGTATATGAGGCCTGCATTGCTTTTAGAAAAATTGCCAAAACCAAAAAAGTGAATAACTTCAAAAATAAAGGCATGTTCAACTGTATCGAAAGCTTTGTACAAATCAATAAATAAAATTAAACTATCATCAGGGATACGGTAACTATAATCAATCAAATCTAGTACTAATCTGACATTATTGCTGATATGTCTCCCCTGCATGAATCCAGATTGTTCTTCATCAATTACCTTATGTAGCCCTTTTTTCGGGCTTTTTGTGACAATTATTGCAAATACTTTTGCATCACTATTTAATAAACCAATTGGTCTCCAATTATTTAAGTATAATTTAGCTTTATTGGGTTTTGGAATAAGTGTAATTACTCCTTGTTTTAATGATGCTGGGAGTTCACCAATTTCAATTTCCTCCAGCCGATGTTTGCCAATTTGTGATATCACGTGTCCACTGAGCTTCAGCAAGTATAAACGGAACGGGAAGATTTTCTCCAGTGCTTAGCATAAGTTTTGACTCATAATGCTTTGTCTTTCTTGCTTAGACCTTCAGCATAATCTGAGATTTCTATTTTTTTTCAAATTTCTAACTTTTTGCCATCTAATTTTAAGTTTTATATGCTTTCATATACACATATATAAGATGAATGAACACTGAAAATCCACACAGGAAGGACCTGGGATGGCCTGGGGTTTGGGGTTTGAACCCAGGATTTTTTTCTGTGAGCAACAATGCTAACCACTGGGCCATTGTGCTGCCCCAAAGCCACCCATATAAGATGATTTAACTAAATGAAGGCAGCAGAAGAAGAGCCATGTGAACATGCAGTAAAACGGCTTGGAATAGACTCCCCCAACAAATAAGAGAAGCAATGTCCATAGATAATTTAAAGAATATGCTCTTGCTTTTAATTAATTCCATTTTATTTCTTTTACTCTTATTTTTTATCTTGTACTGCGGTTTTATTTCTTGCCTTGTTTTATGTTTTTTGCCTAGTTCTGTGTTTTATTACTTTTAACTTATTTTATCTGTATTGTTGTTGAGTTTTATTGTTTCCTTGTTTTTAAGGTAAAGCACTTTGAGCTGCATTTTATGTATGAAAGGTGTTACACAAATAAAGTTTATTATTATTAAAACAGGTGGTAGTGGGTCTAGTTAAGAACACAGAGGTTGGCTGGCATGTGAGGAGTAGTGAGGAGGTTGGTGTGAACAGTGGGTGAATAGGAGGAGCCAGACACACTATGAGGGGAGGACGTTAGCAGGAAGGACTGGTAAAGTCCACAGTGCAACTAAAGAGACAGCTGAACAAACAGCAGCATGCTGCTCCATCTCATCTGGTTCCTTTCTGTACTAACAGGTGAGTCTGCTGTCACCATGACACCCTGCTGCACACTGACTCTGACCATACAGGCTGACAAGCAGACACACACATTTACCATCACCAGCAGGCTCAATATGGACAACAACCAATACACAAAGTAAACATTAAGTCACTGAATTACCACAATGGCACCTTTTCACTGAAACACCTTCTTGGACAATTCCAAAATTTTCAGGTAGTAGTTTGGAAGAAGAAATCAATCCCACCGCCCTTTCAGTCCAAAGTGTAGAAGGAGCCAAAGTTATTCTATCCTGTATTTACACCGGCTCACCTTACAACCTTCAGTGGTATCGTCAGTCACCAGGATCTACAGTCCAATTCCTCCTGTATGCATCACCCAGCAGTCAGCAGTCAGTGGTCAGACGACAACCTGAAGATCTCAGACTGTCAATCAGCTTCAACGGAGAACAGAAACGAGTGGATCTGGAGATGTCCTCTGCTGCAGTGACAGACTCTGCTGTGTACTACTGTGCTGTGAGGCCCACAGTGACAGGAAACCCAGAGTCACTGTACAGAAACCTGACAGTGTCTGACAGAACATTTACACACTTCAGCTCAAGTTCAAGTTCAACGTTATTGTCATGTGTATTTAAACACAATTAAATTCTTGTGCTCGGTGTCTCTCTCTGCCTTAACACAAAGGACACAAGGACACGCCACCCCAACAAAGACACAATACAGACCTACATGGACTATGTACACAGAATTCATACATTATGTACACAATATACAGTACATGATTGTAATGTTTACGGATATGTACAGCATTGCAGTGATTGATATTTACGACAGTGACGTATAGCGTCATGTGCAGTCATAATTACGTGAGGCAGACCCCGCGAGATCAGTTAGTCAGACAGTAGTTCACAGTACGGCTGTATGCATTGAACCTGAGCTTCTCCAGTAAAGTTCTGTGTTTGTTTGATAAGTTGTCTGCCTATTTGTATTACACACGACAACATCACATTGGCGACGAGGACAAAAGAACGACAAAACGATGACGAATGACACACTCTGCATGCAAGTAAAGAAAAAGAGAGGAAAACTAAACCGAACAAAAACGAAGTGCTAAGCTAACTAACGGAAAACCACAAGTGGCTAACACAAGAGACTGAATGAGTGGCTAGCAAAAGACTAAATTCAAAATGTCACTCGCAAACACTTTGCCAGCTTTCGACAAATGGTAGACGAAGTGACGGGAAGGGGAGATGGAATGTGGTTGGGAATGGTGGAGAGGATATTTGGACAGATCAAGAGGGGGATGCCGAGAGATTGGGTGAGTATGATTGAGAGAGAGGCTGTGTTGGATGAGGAAGGAGAGATAGAAATGTATGTAGGAGAAGGAGAAAGGAGACTGAGTCTGATGAGTGTGAAAGCGAAAGTGATGTATAGATGTTTAAGAGGGGGAGAAGTGAGAAGACCGGCTGCGGAGAAAGTGTGGGAGAGGGTGATGAATGAGATGGATGTAGGGAGGATATGGAGAAATCTGAGAGTGAAGTGGAACAGTGTTGAATGTGAGAATCTTAATTTTTATTAAGGCACAATAGGGTATTCAATAACGTAATAAAACAATCAGTAAGTTTGATGTGAATTGAAGAAAGAATGTGATGTGTGTGGTGTGGGAGTGGAAACATTCATGCATGAGTTTGTTGAATGTTGTGAGCTGGAGGGATACATGCTGAAAATGAAAAAATAATAATAATAAGTAGATGTTGGAGAGGTGGTTTGTTGACGGAATGGAATGGAGAGAAATTGTGGTTGTTTGGGGTGGCTGGCAAAGTGAACGGATGTAATGTTAATTTATTAAATTATCTTTTAAGCTATGCAAGGTTTGCTGCCAAGCTAAGGAGGAATACAGCCCATTATGAAAAGAGGAAAGCTGAGATGTGGGATATTCTTAGGAGTATAATGGAGAGAGATGTTAATATGTTTATATGGTTATGTTGGAGAAGAAGAGCTTGTTGGTGGATTTGTAGAGGGGAGCACTTTTGTTGTGATTAGGGAAGGAGGGAAGGTAATGTTGGATTTTAGTTAAACAGGTATATGTGTATTTTTTGTCTGATTTCTTTGATTTGGTGGGGGGGGGGTCTGTAGGCTTGAAGCCATGCCAAGGCCTACAGGTTACCTCACTATTTTCTGTTTTGTCGACCTGTGTTGTAATCTTTGATTCTGTAGAGTTCGATGGGTTTGTAAAATGTTTTATTTCTCTATTTGTTTGGTATTTTGAATGTTTTTGTTCTACAGAATAAAAGAGAAAATAAAAGTCAGATGATAATGATAGAAAAAAAAAAGAAAAAAAAATGCCAGCTTTCGACCCAAAAACGGATCCAAGCTCAGTAGGACCACGCTGGACCAAATGGGTACAGAGGTTTGAAAATTATACTACTGCCATGAACATTACGGATGATGCAAAGCAAAAAGCACTGCTGCTACACTTAGCAGGAGAGCGCGCGCATGACATGTATGACACGCTAGCAGGAGAGGCGGACAAGTTTGCTGAGGTAAAGCAGAAGCTAGGAAAGTACTTGGCGCCTAAAAGAAGGTGCAATACCAAGTGTACATGTTTAGAAAGGTGGTGCAACAGCCAGGTGAACATTTAGACACATACTGTACAAGACTACGTATGCTAGCGAAGAATTGTGAGTTTAACGACGTTGGCGAGGAGATTAAAGCGCAACTGATTCAAAGCTGCTCTTCAACGAGGCTGCGCAGAAGAGCGCTCAGGGAGCCTGACAGCAGCCTGGATGAACTCCTAGAGCACGTCGAACGGAGTGTAGCTGCGTCAGGGAACGCACTGCATCAGAAGGGGCGACCAGCTACCAGCCGACGCGTCGGGAGAGCCAAGCCCAACAACGAGTGCCGGAATTGCGGTGGAAAATACCCTCACAATGGAGAATGCCCAGCAAGTGGGAACGACTGTAAAGCATATGGCAAGCTGAATCACTTCGTGAAGCAGTGCAGGTCAAAACAAAAGCAACCTGGAAAAGACTTTGACATGAAACCCAGAGACAGTAAGCAATTCAAAACGCACAAGAAAGTGTACAACATTAAAAGCACAAAACACATAGTGTTAACACATAAGAGTCATCTAGCAGTGACGAGGCATATGTGTTTGCAGCCAATGGCAGCAACAATGCTATGCAGACACAGACATGCATTAGACTGAATGATGTTAGGATTTCAGCACTGATAGACTCAGGGGCTGCAGTGAACATTATTAGTGAAAAGGTGCTCAGTACACTGTGACCACACCCACAACTTACCCCAGCTGACATCATGATATTCCCCTATGGCTGCACTAAACCACTGCCCATAGCTGATGCATTCACATGCAACACAGAAGCAGGAGATAAAAAGACTAAAGCCAAATTCTATGTGATGACTGGTGACAGCTGCTCTCTGCTAGGCTACAAAACAGCTGAGGAGCTAGGTCTCATCAAAATCGTGAACAGTATGACCTTCCCAAGCAGCCGAACAGTAGCAGATGAATCGGTAGACAGCTACCCAGAGCTGTTTCAAGGCTTTGGCAAGTTAAAAGACTTTCAAGTTAAGCTGCACATCAACACCGACATTCAGCTGACCTGTCAGCCACACAGGCGAGTGTCGTTACACATCCGACAGAAAGTCGAAGAGGAATTGAAAAAGCTAGAAGATGATGATGTCATTCAAACAGTCACATGCCCTACGCCATGGGTCTCACCTATTGTCACACCACCCAAGCCAAAAGATCCAGACAAGGTGACAGTATGTGTCGACATGAGACAAGCCAACACTGCCATCCAGCGTGAATGTCACATCACCCCCACCATGGACGACGTGATCCATGAGCTAACAGAGTGACAGTCTTCTCTAAGCTTGACCTGACAGCTGGATACCATCAGCTTGAACTCCACCCGGACAGCAGGTACATCATGACGTTCACAACACACCTAGGCTTGAGATGCTACAAGCACCTGAACTTTGGGATATCTTCAGCAGTGGAGGTGTTTCAGAATGCAATCTGCAAGACACTACAAGGGATTAAAGAGGTGAAGAACCTGAGTGATGACATCATCGTCTATGGGAAAACGCAGACTGACCATGACGGCAGCCTCAGAGCAGTGTTCCAGAGACTGAAAGAGAGAGGGCTCATGCTTAACAGGAAAAAAATGTGAGTTTAACAAGTCCAAGCTCGAGTTTTTTGGATTCATCTTCTCAGCTGGTGGAATCTTAGCTGAACTCAAAAAGGTCGCCGCTATTCAGCAAGCCAGCGACCAATGAGTCCCGACTGAAGTCAGGAGCCTACTAGGTATGGCCAACTATTGCTCACGCTTTATCAAAGACTGCTTCAATTTCAGCACCACTACGCAAGCTGACCAGAAAAGACACTCCTCAGATCAAAGGTATGGTTTCCTAACATTGACCTGAAAGCAGAACTCATTGTTAAGAACTGTCTAGCATGCCAGGCCAATACACCCATAGCACAGTTCCCATGACCCAGGAATTGCATGGTGCTGAGTCGTCAATGATCAACATGATGTTTCCAATGGTGAAGTTGCGAGATGGATGGGACCACTTGTGGCGTTCTTGCAGCTGTGGTAGATATTCTCTTCTCCATCGCTTCCAGAATATGTCTGCCATATACTGGATCTGTTTCCATCTCCTGTGTCCATAGAGATCCTGCTTATCAAGCAGGCCTGGGGGTAGAGATGGCTTGGTCTTGAGGAGCAAGAGGTGATAGGGCGTAAGCACTTCCATATCAGTTGGATCACTGGACACCTTAGTTATAGGCCAACTGTCGATGATGGTCTCTGCTTCACATAACAGGGTGTGTAGGAACTCCTCGTCGAGTATCTGTAGCTTAAGGGTGATGCTCAGGATCTTCCATACAGAGCTGATCAACCTCTCCCACACTTCTCCATGGTGGGAGCCAGTGAGAGGATTAAACATCCACTGGAAGCCACTCTGATGTCGAGTGTTCTCGATCTTGGAGCTATTCCACTCTCCAATGGCTCTCTTCAGTTCACACTGGGCTCCAATGAAGTTTGTTCCATTGTCTGAGTGGAGGATTTTTACTTGGCCTCTTCTAGCTATGAAACAACGAAGAGCATTTATGAAGGAGTCCATATCCAGTGAAGACGCTATCTCTAAATGTATTGCACGGATTGCCAGGCATTTAAAATGATGCCACATCTTTTCACCATACTTCTTCCACATTTTACTTCGAATGGGCTGAAGTAGCCCACTCCAATGTTGGCAAACGGAGGCTCGTCTGGCAGGACTCTGTCTCGAGGTAGGTCGGCCATCTGTTGTTGCCCTGGAGCTCCATGTGAGCGTCGACAAACATGACACTTGGACAGGATTCTCCTGGTGGGAGCTTTGTCTGGTATGATGATCTTGAACCTGAAGCTGTCAGACTGGGTACATCAGTGAACTCCCAAAGCTCTCTCTATTGGAAGTGCATCTCGATCCAGGTCAAGGTCTTTAACCTCTGTTGCCCTCTCCTCTTCTGGGATGGCAGTCAGCATAGCCCTGCGGTTCCTTACCCACTTGGTGAGTCTGAATCCACCCTTTCCACATACAGCTCACAAGGTGTGGTACAACAACACTGTCTCTTCTTCTGAGTGGACTCATTTTTTTGCATAAACACAACATCCATTGCACGTTGTCTTTTTTTTTAGGGAGTTGTCCCTTATCCGATGAGAGGGTCTAAGGACAGGGTGTTATTTTGCGGTAAAGCCCACTGAGGCAAATTTTTAATTTGTGATATTGGGTTATACAAATAAAATTGACTTGACTTGATTTGATTTAAGACAGTCATCCACGTAGAAGTTGTGCAGCACCCTGTCGACTGCTTGGACGTTGGATTGACCTCTGCTGTCTTGGGCACATTTCCGCAGAGCGAAGCTGGCACAGCTCAGAGATGAGGCTGCACCGAACAAGTGCACCACCATCTTGTTCTCCTCTATTTCCTGACTGATGTCACCTGAGGTCCACCAGAGGAACCGGAGAAGGTCAGAGTCTTCATCTGGCACCTTAACCTGGTGGAACATCGCTTCCACGTCGGCCATCACTGCCACTTCCTCTTACCTGGTGATGACACCAAGGAGAGAGCTGGTGAGATTTGGTCCCTGGAGAAATTGGTTATTCAGAGTGGCGCCCTATTAAGATGCTCCACAATCAAAGACCACTCTAATCTCCTGCTTCTTGGGGTGATAAACCCTGTGATGCGGCAGGTACCAAACTCTACCATCGTCACAGCTGAGGTCTTTGCTGGGTACCTTCACGGCATAGCACTTATCAATGATGCGACCCATGAACGTTGAGTACTCTGCATGGAATGTTTGATTCTTTTCAAACTTCTGCTTTAAGTTCAGAATGTACTACTTGGATATCTTATGGTTGTTCAGCATCTTCATGTCCTTATTCCTCAGTGGCAGAGCGATGCTGTAATGTCCCTCCACTAGTCTAGCTGACTGTGAGGCCATGTCAAGGAACTGAAGATCCTCTCTGGACATCTCCAACTTATCGTCTTGCTTGCACTCAGGGAAGTAACTCTTAACCTGCCGACTCCAGAGTTCATCCAGTCTGGCAAATGATATAAAGTTGGCTGAAACCTGTATCAGCCCACTTGTGCTGTGATCAGTGCCTTCCCGGAGAGGTCCATTGATGATCCAGCCAAGTCGGGTTCTTACAGCATACGGCTCGTCGTCTATGCTGGCAATGACCTGCCAGGAGTCAATAGCCTTGGGCGCATTAGTCTCAATAAGCAGTCTTATCTTTGCATCTATTTTTTGGGAGTAACACCTGCTGAAGATGAGGCCACCTGCCGACGTCCTCTTGTAAAGGAATGTTACCTTTAGTTGCTGCAATGGTCTTGGAAAATGTATCTGGGAGCTCCAGAAAATCGTTGCAATCTATGCTGCTCACCTCCAAGCCAGACACCATGTGACAGATAACGATCTTTTTCTGCCTCATTGTCTTTAATAAGATGCGTGTCTTTCTGCCTATGAGGTTGAGTTCTTTCATTAGTTCCTCAGTACAAAAGCAGGCAGTACTACCAGGGTCGAGGAGAGCGTAAGTTGTCACACTTTGGCCCTTGCTGGTCTTGACTTGAACTGGAACTATTGCTAAGATGCTCTGTGTTTTCAGCACTTGTCACTCCACAAGTCCTTGTACCTGTACCCATAAACCCACTTACAACTGACTCTGACAATCTTAAACTCACCTTTGGATGACTCCTCTTCAAGGCCTATCTCTTTGTTCATAACATTGTTTTTGGCCTTCATGTGCAACACTGTAGGGTGAGACTTTGTGCCACTGAAATCTTGTAAGCATTTCCAAAATGTTCTTCCAGAAGTCGCTTGGCTTCACGATAGCCACACTCGGCTTCCATATGGAGACAGCTCCGTATCAGCTCCCTGGGCTGTCCGCTAGTATAATGCTCCATAAAGTAGAGATGGTCTTTGCTGTTATCTGTCTTTTCCTCTACTCCATGTTTGAATGCCCTTAAGAACAGCCGATATTCTAGGGGGTCTCCCTTAAACACTGGAATGTTCTGAGGGGGCAGAGTGGTTACTCTTTGTTGCTTAGCTTAGCTAGCATTTCAGCAACACCTTGTAAAGTCTCTGCCCGTGCCTGAGTAGTTGCAGCAGTTGATCTTCGAGCATTGTGTAGAAGGTCATTACTCTGTGCTACTTGCCTGTTTGTGAGCGATGAACACTTTACTTGCCTGTGAGCTAACAAATCTATAGATTTGTTTGAACACAAGTAGGAGTTCATTCCGTCATGAATTGATGGTCTGGATGAGATAAAGAGCCCTTCATACTAATTCAAGAGCTTAATTTTAGCATCAGATGCTGCTAAAGCAGTTTGTATATCCAGCTCCTCTCTCTTTCCCTTTTTAGTTTAGCTTCCTGTTCCTCTAAGATTTGTCTCTGTTTCTGAGCGGATGCTTAGGCTAGCAATGTAACTCTCTCCAATTTTGTCTTTAGATGAGTAGATGAAACATGAGATGATGTATGAGAAGAATGCACAGAAGCTACTTTGGAACCATGCTTAAATAATGAGAAAGACGTCATGGATACACTATCTGATGGCTGCACCTCTTCGTTGCATTTTGTAGCTTCTACAGTGCGGAGATGAGCCTCATCTATTCAAGCTTTAGCCCTCACTGCAAAATCCCTAAAGGCACCAGCCTTGGTTTCAAACCAGTTGGCTTGATCTTTGTTCATTTCTACTTCAGAAATTTGTTGAAATATCCCTTTAACATTGGCATGCAGCTCACAACACTCCCCAAAAAGCCTGTTGAACGCCACCATTAATTTGGTTTGAATTAAGGTTAAGCTATTATCATCACCATCGTCTATTAATCGGCACATGATTCATTTTACATGTTAGCTTAGCTAGCTGGGCCTTCTGTGCGCTAACGGCACGTTGCAACCTTTCTTCCACTGCCTTAGCTGTGACATGCACCACCCTTGGCTTCACAACTGTAGCTGAATCTTCAACTCCCGAGCTCCATTCTTTATGCGCCAGCTGGCTTAAAATAGCTAAATGTGATGATGGTGTGACAGTTCAGACTCTGATAATTACCATCCTCAAAGTGGCATGGCTAACCGCAAGAAACCGTATATTTCTTTTTACGATGATGTCGGGCTAGTCTGCTAACTAACGCTTGAAAACAGACGGCACCTTTAGGGGGAGTTGAGAATTGAACTTTACTCACGGCCACCGTGTCTTGAAATAGTTGTAATTCTTCTTTCCATGTGGCTTCATGCCCTTCCAACAACTGTCCATTCATCCAGTTGGAGCGGTGTTTCTTATGAATGTGGGGGTTGAAGCTCAGCGATTGCCTGGACTTAACTCGTGTACATTAACTCGAAGAAAAGGATAAACTTCCACATGACTCCGATGTAAGAAAGGATAAAACAAGTATTTAATGCCACAGTTTGTAGCATCTTCTTACAGGAATATTCAAAGTGAAGTTCACCTGAATCAGCAAACTGTACTACGGTAAGAAACACGTGTGTGGCTCGGGTGCTGCTTGGCTTCAACTCCACAAAACAAAATGTCCTCCCCCGGCTCCCTTCGTAAAACCGCGCGACCTACGTCTTAAAGCGACAGTAACCTAAATCGCCATTCTAACAGAAAGTTCACAGTGTTGCCTTTTGCAAAATATCACGCTTACAACAACATGCATTAGTAAAGCAAATGATTACTAGCTGACTTTTAGTAACTACTATTAATTAACTTATTCAATGAAATCACTTATTTCAATTTACGTAGGCTATTAAACCAATACAGACTGCACTCATTCGTAGAACTAAACATATAAACGTAACTTGGCTACAACATCTCCTCTGTTGCTCTCCCTGAGGTTTCATCCTATATTTCCTCCCTGTTAAAAGTTTTTTTTTTGTTTTTCCTTATCCGATGAGAGGGTCTAAGGACATGGTGTTGTGTTGCTGTAAAGCAGTGTTTCTCAACCGGGGGTCCGCGGACCCCAAGTGGTCCGTGGTGTAATTGCAAGGGGTCAGTGAAAATAAAATATCTTTTAAAAAAAGATCCGATGACATTTATAGAAATAGGATTATTTTACTCAAATGTGACTGAGACCTTTATCTACCTAAACTATAAAGGGTAACAGGACTTTTTTCTCTAATTACATCTGTTTCACAAGTGTAATTTATTGTATTTTAATAAGAGATCTCGCTCCCGTTTGCATTGTTAAAAGTTACTGCATAAAAATTCTGTTGTTACATATATCTGAAAGTTACTGAATACATATTCTGTTTTGTTACATATATCTGAAAGTTACTGAATACATATTCTGTTTTGTTACATATATCTGAAAGTTACTGCATAAGAATTCTGTTTTGTTAACTATATCTAAGTTACAACTGAAAGCTCTTATTTTTGCCCCAAAGAGTGAATAAATGCTATAATGCAATTTAAAATGCAGTTTCTACTGTTTCTATCAAATTGCAACCCCCCTCCCCCAAGATCAGGTGGAGGGGTCCTCAGGGTAGATCAAAAATACGCAGGGGGTCCAGGACCCCAAAAAGGTTGAGAACCACTGCTGTAAAGCCCACTGAGGCAAATTTGTAATTTGTGATATTGGGCTATACAAATAAAATTGACTTGACTTGACTTTCTGTATAACGTGCGAGTGGGAGCATAGAGATTGATCAGCAATGGTCCACGAATCGAACCTTGGGGTACCGCACACATTAGATCAACTTTGTCCGAGGAAAGGTCTCCGATAGTCACAAAGAAATGCCTGTCCTGTAGGTATGTTGTAAACCAGTTGAGAACCGGGCCAGAGAGGCCGACCCATTTTTCTAATCTCTCTAGCAAAACCCAGGAGCACAAGAACAGACAATTTTTTAGAATCCGTGTTCATATGCAGATCGTTCACAACTTTGAGAAATGCTGTTTCTGTGCTGATTGGGACTCTGGCTTCATCTGTGGCTCCTCCCCTTGACTAGAGAGGAAGCTGCAGGCAGAGAGCTGTTTATTCCAACCTGTAAAGATCTGACCCATCACAGCTCATCAGAGACACCACTACTTTCACATCACAACATTCATCCATTAGATTTTCTCTGAACCATGATGATGCTCATCACAATTTTATTGTTCTCAGCTGTTGCCAGTATGTAAATAATTCCATAAAAAAAAAATCAGGAAAATATGTGTTTTCTTCATGTGTTTTTCATGAAACTCCTTTCTGTCAGGTGAAAAGAAGTGGCTGGTGACTCCACATGTATCGGAGGAGGCATGTGGTAGTCTGCAGCTCTCCCCGGATCAACAAAGGGGGTGGAGCGCTGACTGGAACGGCTCATAAAATAGGAGAATTGGCCAAGTACAATTGGGGAGAAAAAGGGCGAAAAAAATCAATAAAAAAAAGAAGAAAAGAAACAGTGAGTAGGAGCCAGGAGGTCGATAGAGTATCACATCTGGACTGAGGCGAGTCTATTCATGACTGAGGGAGATGAACCCCGAAGAGTCTCAAAAGATTGGCATTTAAATTCAAGAATAGAAGTCAGATTGAAAATAGACATATATGAAGGCAACACCCCACGTTGTTTATTCGCCCGAGCTACATGAGCACAAGTATGGTCAGGTGGGGAAGATTCATTTAAGGGAAGGAAAATATTTTGTTTTAGCAATGTTTTACATAAACCAATCATATCGAAACTATGTTCAAGAACCAGATCGTTTATTTGTAAGGCTTTGGTACACAGTGATCTGATACTTATGAAACCAAATTGAAGCATCGTGAGGAAGTGATCAGTAGTAGGCAGGACTTTAGATCTACCAATAGGTGAAATACTGTCTGAACCTGTCAGCAGCAGTAATAACAGGGGAGTGGTCATCAGCCCTGTCACTCTGAACAAGCCCCTCCTTCAAATCTACCACTTAGTGTTGGAGCTAAAACCAGGTTCCACAGTGAGACACAGGAAGTCCTCTCTGGTCACTGGAGCTCATAGTTACTGAACAGAAGAGCTATGAGCTTCCTGCTCATCTCACTGCTGTTGGCTGCTATGTGCTTTGGTAGGACACAACTCTTTGTTTGCTTGTTATTAATCTGAACTTTGTCTTGTTGATTCTTTTCCTCACACTGACACCGTCTGTTGTTGTCCCACAGAATGCAGAGCTCAAAAAGACAACGTGCTCCAACCCAAAGGAGGTGTGACTGTTGGTGAGGGAGAGACAGTAACACTGGACTGTCACTATAACACCAGTGACCCAATTGCATATCTTTACTGGTACAGACAGGCTGCAGACGACAAACCCACATTCCTTCTGAGCCGCTTTTCTGTTGGATCAGGGAACACAGCGGACGGGTTCAAGGAGAGATTTGATTCCAGCCTGGATCCCAGCTCAAGATCAGTTCCTCTGAAGATCCAGAGTCTGCAGCTGTCTGACTCTGCTGTGTACTACTGTGCTCTGAGGCCCACAGTGACAGGAAACTGCAAGACGTACAACAAAAACCTTTGGAGTGTCTATCAAGAATCCAGAGACAACACATTGATAAACCACATCCACTAGAGGGCAGTATTCACATTTTAAAGTCATTGGTTCTTGTTGAAGAAAAACACATTGGACAGTTTGACAAGCCAGCTTCCTACAACTGCTGATTTGTCCAATGTGTCAATCCAACATTCAAAAACGATTTAATCTACATTGAAACGTTAAACTCTCTTGATAAAGAAAATTATTAATGTCATATGTGGTTTTGTTTAACAAATGGTACATTCCTGTATCGTATTCTAGTGTTAGAAGAAAAATAACTGTAAATGCCATACGGTCTCACGTAAAAAAAAGAAAGAAAAAACAACCCAAAACACTAAGTGACTAAAGGAGAAAAAGGCCCATTTAAAGGTAATATAAAATATAAACTTATGCTATTCAATTCATTAAAGATTAGATTAACCTTAAACCAGGATATTTTGATTGTTTTATTTGTATATTCTTGCTAAACTGATCTGGCCAGTAAACTGCAATGAGCAATCAAAGGAAGAGACCAGGACCTAAACTCGAAGGCCTCACACAGGGAGGCAAGGCCTTCACGAGATACTGTACTGAACGAAGGATGGGTTTTGTTTTCAAGTGACTGGTGAGTCCTACTCTATTAATTATCTATAGAGTTTATTAACATTGTTGTTGACAATGCTCAAATTTGTAGCTGTGAGATTTATCACCTAATTTTTGCAACATGCAGTACAGACTTCTGTACGTGACTGATGATTTACATCCCACATTTCCCTCCCAGAGCCTTCGTTTCCACCTACAGTGGCACCCCACAGTACTGTTTTGTCCGATAGCTCCCCCCACTGGCCTCTTCTGTCATTAAACCTCTTACCAGGAGTTTTCCCCATACAGACTACTATTAGGCACCGAGTCTCTTATCCACACGACATATTACAACTTGACCTGGATGTGGACCACAGTGTGCTAACTCCACTAGTTAAATCAGGTGTTTATACGTGCACAACCTGTCAGAAGTTTTCCCTCTACAATATCTGATCTATTACCAACAAAGCCCCTCAGGTCAATAACGCCATCACAGAGCACAAACTGGACTATTTATGTCTGACGGAAACCTGCCAGTCACAGAATGACTTTCTACAGCTAAATTAAACAACTTTGTTTACATATCCAAACCTTGGTCTTCGGGCAGAGGAGGCGGCCTTGTACAGATTTATTGTGATAGTATGAAACCAACACCACTCTCTCTACTTGATCACTCTTCCTTTGAACTGCTGGCTGTTAAGCTCAATGGACCTTCACCCACCATTGTTGCTGCTCTGTACAGACCACCTAAGGCATCGGATATTTTTATTACTGAATGCTCAACAGTTTTAACCACCCTTAATACAATGTCTCCCTATATAATCCTAATGGGGGATTTAAATGTTCATTTTCACAACACTGACAATATATTCACCAAACATTTTAAAGTGATGTTAGATTGCTTTGATCTAATGAAATATGGCAACTTTGCAACCCACACCAAGGGTTATATCTTTGACTTGGTTTGCTGTTCCGGCATCGCACCATATAACATCACCTCTGGTGAACTACCCATCTCCTGTCCTTCGGATGAGATGTTAAGCTGAGGTCCTGACTCACTGTGGTCATTAAAGATCCCGTGGCACTTATCGGAAGAGTAGGGTTCCTCGGGGTCCTGGCAAAATTCCCAAACTGGCTCTCTATCTGGCCACCTACTCACCCCCCCCCCATGTAATTGACTCAATGATTCCTCCCTCTCCTGCTCAAGCTGGTCAGTAGAGGCACCTGATAAGGAGGTCCTTTCTTGCCACTGTTTTTTTTTTATCTCTGTCAGGGTTGATGAGACTTATTGACATTGGGTCATGTTCAGAAACTATTTAATAATTATAATGATTAATCTTATTCATAGTCATCCTGTTTAGATCAACACATTTATCATTTCTTAAAATATAATAATACCATTGTTTCTATTTTTTCTGAGTAAAGAGAACACAGAAATGAAGGGTTCCTCATGACATTCATATATAAACCTCCATCTCCATAACAGTAGACAGACCAAGACAAGGGGAGGAGTTAGAGAACTGAATGTTAAAGACTTCATGTTGCAACTGAAGAGCTGCGGAGTTATTTTCATTTGGTGATTCAATACACTTCAGTCAGAATGTTACTCCATATAATCTGGCTGATGATATCTACCTTTCATACTGGTAAATATGAAATGGTAGAACATACACCCTAATATTATCCATAAGGTATTTCCATGAAATATTGTTTGTAAAAATCCATGTGTCTATCTAGGGCTCTCTGAGGATTCAGTTACACCATTTCATGATAGAATTCTGGCTTTGGAAGGAGACAGGGTCACTCTCTCCTGCAACTACTCCGTCTCTATACAGAACCTCTACTGGTATCGGCAGTACTCCAGCTCACCTCCACAGTTTCTCATCACGGACTATTCAGAGAAAGTACCAGGGTTGACTCTTAAGCATGAGAGAGAAAGAAAAGCGTTTCATCTGGAGATGTCCTCTGCTGCAGTGACAGACTCTGCTGTGTACTACTGTGCTGTGAGGCCCACAGTGACAGGAAACCCAGAGTCACTGTACAAAAACCTGACAGTGTCTGACAGAACATTTACACACTTCAGCTGCTTCTGTCATTTAACAGCAGATCAATCAAGTAGAGTTTTCATACCCACATAATGAAAATAATGTATCAGAGTTCGCAACTGGACTCATGTTTTTGCCCTTTGTTAAAATACAGCTGTATTTATTTTTAAGTTTAATTAAATATAATTTAATGTTATGGAACTGGATGAGTGTTTTCTTTCCCTCCGCTATGTATTTTGTTACTATAACTGTGGATGAGATGTGGTCATGGCTTTGATGCATCTTCAGGACACCATCAGGATACTATTTGACAATGTTCATGATCAATATTTCTCATTAACTTGATAGAGAAGGTTGGACCTCCACCTTACTATGACATTAGTTACATCACATGAATGACTGACTTCAAGCCTTTAACTTTAGTTTTCATGTTGGCTGGAGTCTGGTTTCAGGACTCATGTCTTTGTTTACTTGTTGTCATTTAGTCCATTCAGGTTCTTCATCGTGATGAAGAGTCATGTAGAGCTGAGTGGAATCACAGCTGAATCCTCAGAGATACACTGAGATGCTAAAAGCTCTTCGAATTATGAAAACAGATCAACAGTGAGGATGATTTTAGGTTTCAGACATCTACAATTAAAATGATGAGGGGAAAAACAAACCCTCATTTCTTTCCAAATACTCCATCAACTTTGCTGTGATTCAATCAGTTTATTAGCACATCACACCCAATATTAAATGTGTGATTCATTTGCAAGGATTCATCAGCATGCATTCAACTTTACGTGAATCACACAAATAATAATAACATAACACTTGTTCATTGTGTAGCGAATTCGGGGGACAACGCAACCACAGGAACTGCCGCGGCCGGGAAGCGAACCTGTATCGCCCGCACCGCAGGAGACATCGCTAACTGCTAGACTAAAGGGTCAGACCCGCCAGCTAGAGGCCAGCGTGTCTTCTTATCCATGTACGTTACACTACCCCCCTCCTTTGGGAAGCGCGTCCCCGCGCTTAAGCATATGAGCTCCTTCACGCCTCAGGGCGCATGCGCTTCCGATGGCCTTACGGTCGCTCCATCCCACTTCTGACACCAATGTAGCGAATTCGGGGAGCAGTCCGGGAGACCGTCGCCACAACCGGGACGCGAACCCGTGTCTCCCACTCCGCAAGCGACAACGTTAACCAGTCGACTAAAGGGTTAGACCCGTTAGTCAAGGACCAACGTGTCTTCTTATCCATGCACGTTACACTACCCCACTCCTGGTACCAAAATTATGCAGCCCGTGGAATTATGATACCACACAGGACACAATTACTTCCGGGGTTCTTGTAGCTTTAATTTTATTGTTTGAACCTTCGAATGCAGATCGTTTTACTGAGTGCATAACTTCCTGTGTCTTTCGAGCAAACAGCTCATAAATGTTCACAGATGTGGCAAGTTTAACAGAAAAGATTTTAAAAGGAAAATAATAAATACAAAATACAACATACGGTGCAAAATACGGCAGTGGACTATGTATGTTAAACAGGGTTTAACAAAGACATGTGGAACTTCCTGAAGATTGCGCAACTTCTCATTCTGTCAGTTACCTTGTCATGCCTGCAATGGCGAACGGTGGTCGACGGCTCGCGCCCAAAATCACCGAACATCAACTCCAGTAGCGTTTACTACGGAGTCAGAGCACCGTCACACCACAATCTCCAGGTGGTTCACACAAGAAAAAGAAAAGAGTACCCAAGATGCACTTGGATAACTTGCACGGAGTTACAATAAAAGTCCGCAACACTGCCACTTACTGGTCAAAACATGCAATGACAACCAAAACTATAAAAATACACTCACAATCTGCTTCACAATTTAAATACATCAAATGACATTTTACAAGGCTTGACAGTGTAACGATTACATATATTAACAGCTAAACTATACTAAATTTAAGTGGAAAATCATTTAACATATTTAACAGATTTACCACTCGGCTACAATTGTTTTAAAGACAATCCCCCTCAACACGAATATGATGTAAAATGTGTTGTACCGTCTGAACCTTTCAGCAGCAGTAATAACAGGGGATTGGTCATCAGCCCTGTCACTCTGAAAGAGCCCCTCCTTCAAATCTACCACTTAGTGTTGGAGCTAAAACCAGGTTCCACAGTGAGACACAGGAAGTCCTCTCTGGTCACTGGAGCTCAGAGTTACTGAACAGAAGAGCTATGAGCTTCCTGCTCATCTCACTGCTGTTGGCTGCTATGTGCTTTGGTAGGACACAACTCTTTGTTTGCTTGTTATTAATCTGAACTTTGTCTTGTTGATTCTTTTCCTCACACTGACACTGTCTGTTGTTGTCCCACAGAATGCAGAGCTCAAAAAGACAACGTGCTCCAACCCAAAGGAGATGTGACTGTTAGTGAGGGAGAGACAGTAACACTGGACTGTCACTATAACACCAGTGGCCCCAGTCCATCTCTTTACTGGTACAGACAGGCTGCAAACGACAAGCCCACATTCATTCTGAGCCGCTTTTCTGTTGTATCAGGGAACACAGCGGACGGGTTCAAGGAGAGATTTGATTCCAGCCTGGATCCCAGCTCAAGATCAGTTCCTCTGAAGATCCAGAGTCTGCAGCTGTCTGACTCTGCTGTGTACTACTGTGCTCTGAGGCCCACAGTGACAGGAAACTGCAAAACGTACTACAAAAACCTTTGGAGTGTATATTGAGGATCCGGAGACAACGCAATGTGAAACCAATTCCACTAGAGAGCAGTATTCACATTTTAATCTCGTTGGTTCTTTGTTGAAGCATAAATAGTGAGTAACTACGTACAAAGAAGTAAGAAATAAATTTATCAAACTGACAATAATTCATAGATGGCACTGGACACCACAAAAATTGTATAGAGGGAATTTCATACCAGATGACTGCTGCTGGAGATGTAAGGGAGCCAGAGCCTCTATTTCACATATACGTTGGTTATGCCTGGCACTGGTGGAACAACATTCAACAAGTTTTATTTGAAGTTGTTAAGAGGCAATTCCTAACCCCAAATGAAGCTGTTTATGTTGCGCTTATAAATGGAACTCAAGGACTCTGGTCTCCCCTCCTTTGAAAAGAGGTGGATTATCCTGGACACCACAACTGCCAAATGTGTACTATTGAGACACCGGAAAAAAAGAATACCCCTCACTATGTAGGGTGGGTGACAAATGTGGCTCAGCTGGTTAGCTAAGGGGGGGGGTCTCATGCTCTCTTTTGGACAAGATGGACCAATTTGAGCTTACCTGAGGCCCATTTGTGGCTTGATCAACAAGGAGATAGAGGTAGAACTGTGTATTGAATGCTATATATGGTATTGTTACTGAATTTTGAGGGGTAATTTCTATTTATTTATTTATTATTATTATTGTAATTTTTATTTCACAAATTTCCTTTAACTTCATGCCATAATACAACATAATAACTGGGCGGGTCCATTCCTTGGGCCTGGGGTTAGAATGAGGTAGAAGACTATTTGATGGATAGTGCCTTTCTTAGGATATGAGATGTTCCTAGTAGTGCCATCTTCTGTAGTTCTTGTATTCTGATGTTACCCGGCAGGATCCGCTGGGTGTATTTCTCCATCCCTTTTTTTACAAGTCCCAGGGCTCCTATCACTACTGGTATTGTTGTGGTTTTCATTCCCCGCATTCGTTCAATCTCGATTTCAAGGTCTTTGTATTTCGACAGGTTTTCAGTTACTTTTACAGAGGTGCTCCTTTCAGTCAGGATGGACATGTCGATGAGTAGGCAGCTTTTTTCTTTTTTGTTCTTGATGATGATGTCTGGTCTGTTGGCCTTCATCTCACGGTCTGTCTGTATTGGCATGTCCCATAAGATTGTGACGTCGTCTTTTTCCGTTAGTTTGGGGCTCGTGCTCGTACCATTTTTCTTTTGTGTTGGTGTTGAATTCTTTGCAGATGTTCCAATGCAGGTATGTGGTGGCCTTGTTGTGTCTTTGTAGGTATTCAGTTTTGGCCAGCTCGGGGCACCCTGCCACGGTATGGTCAGTGGTTTCCTGGAATTGACCTGTTGAATGTTTTATTATAATATAATGTACGCCCTTACTTATTGTGTTCATAGTGATGGATATAACTCCTGTGCCCAGTAGAGGGCAATAATATTATTTGTCCACCAGAGGGCAATGTTTACACTAGGCAGTGCATCAGGATGTGATGTCACTGCCACTTCTTCTGTTGGTAGCCTACCAGTTCCGGTAGACTTGTTGATTCAAGATCATGCGACAACATGGTCGCATGATGAGCCTGATGGAAAATAAATATGCCAAAGGCTAAAGATACTAATAGTGTCAAGTTGTATCAATCTCCACCGCTACGCCGATACATCTGACAGGTTATGGGCCCAGTCATGCCAGTTTAGAGCAAGGAAAGGTAACAGAAAAACGAACTTTTGTCTGTTAGCCAAGTGAAGCTACTAGCTAGGCTAAAAGGGCTTCTGAAGACGGCGCCGAGAGACTCCCGCTGAAAATGCAGTGAAAAGCGCGCAACGAGAGTTTCTACAAGCCGCAGTTCAACGTTTGGAGATTGAACTTGGAAAAGAAAGTGATAATGGCGGCTGCAGCAGGAACGGTCTCCTTGTTACAGCAGCAGTTAATGAGGCCCGTGTTCGACGGAGCAGAGGATAAGTACGATCTGTGGGAGACAAGATTTCTTAGCCGGTTACACATTCTGAAATTAAAAGACACTATTTTACAAGCACCAGCCGACGGTGCCGATGCTAACGCTATAGCTACAGATGTAGCAAGAAATGCAGACTGTTATGCACAATTAGTAAATTCACTTGATGATAAGAGTCTGTCATTAATAAGACACGATGCTGCTGAAGATGGCCGCAAAGCTCTAAAAATATTAAGAGAGCACTATACAGGTAAAAGCAAGCCAAGGATTCTGAATCTGTACACATCCTTGACCACTATAAGTATGGAAGGAACTGAGACTGTTACAGATTACATAATAAGGGCAGAGAATATTATAACAGCTCTCCGCGATGCAGGAGAGAATATAAGTGATGGGCTACTTGTAGCCACCATCTTGAATGGACTGCCTGACTCATTCAGACCACTGGCTGTCCATGTAACACAAAATGAGGACAATGTCACATTCCAAGACTTTAAGAGAAGATTGAGGGTGTATGAAGAGTCCGAAAAGATGAGGACGTCTGGATCTGCGGACACTGTGATGAAGACTTAACACTAAGCAAAGCAAACAAGGCACCAAGACACAAAGAAAAGATGGGGAAGCCACTCTGACGTGTTACCGATGTGGTGTTAAAGGACATGTCAGGACCAAGTGCACCCAGAAAGTGTGGTGCAGTCACTGCAGGAGCAACTCGCACGCTGACTCAGTGTGCAGGAAGAAGGGAAAAGGAGACGGAGCCCGAAAGGTTGCAGAGGACGAAGAGGAGGAGAGCAGGAACGACAGGGACTTCCTCTTCATGGCGACGAGCAACGACAGGCCACCAGCCAATGTGAAAAAGAAAGGGATCATGGTGGACGCTGGGGCGACATCTCACATTGTGACTGATATTGCCATGTTCGAGAGCTTCGATAACACTTTCCAGCCCGACGCCCATTCAATCGAGCTGGCAGATGGAACTAAGTGCACGGGGACAGCGCAACGCAGAGGGACGGCGCTGATCTCTCTACTAGACAGCGATGGACGAGAACAAACCGCACAGCTACAGGACGCATTGTATATGCCGACGTACCCGCACGACATCTTTTCAGTGGCAAGAGCAACCAATGCAGGGGCGACAGTGACTTTTAAGAGAGGGGACAGTCACATGCTCACCAAGAAGGGTACCAGGTTTGATTTCCATGAAAGTGGTAATTTGTTCTACCTACCCACTGTTGTGAAAAATGTTGATACTTGCAGTGTGTGCCATGACATGCAAACATGGCATGAGATTTTAGGGCATTGCAACTACGAGGATGTAAGCAAACTAATGGGTGTGGTAAGAGGTATGGAAATACGAGGTAGTGCTGTTAGACCAGCACAGATGTGTGAGATATGTACTAAAGGAAAGTTCACACAAACACGGAATAGAGAGGCAGATAAAAAGGCTACAGAGCCTCTTCAGCTAGTCCATACGGATCTTGCTGGTCCCATGAGAACCCCAAGTCTAGAAGGTCACAAGTATGCACAGTCTTTTACAGACGATTATTCGGGTGCGATGACCGTATATTTTCTCAAATCCAAAAGTGATGCCTTACAGGCCACAGAGAGGTACTTAGCAGACTCCGCCCCCTTTGGAAAGGTCAAAATAATTCGCTCAGATAATGGGAGCGAATTCACCAGTAAAGAGTTCAGAGCACTGCTAACCAAAAATGGCATAAAACATGAAACATCCGCACCCTATTCACCTCACCAGAACGGTACAGCGGAGAGAGGTTGGCGAACCCTCTTTGAGATGGGTAGGTGTATGCTGCTAGACAGCAAGTTACCAGATACACTGTGGAGTCATGCTGTGCAGACCGCAGCACATGTAAGAAATAGGTGCTATAGTAAACGCACCCAGCAAACACCATATGAGATGCTTACAGGCAAGAAACCAGACATGTCCAGACTTCAGAAATTCGGGTCTGTGTGTTTTACATACACACAAGAGAAAGGGAAGATGGACTCCAGATGTAAAGAGGGTGTTTTCGTGGGCTACGATAAGAATAGTCCTGCTTATCTTGTATATTTTCCTGACACACAGAAGGTATCACGACACAGGTTGGTGAAGTTCAACAATAGGACCCCTAAAGAGAAAGAAACACAGACACAGGGACCACACAGTGAATGTCAGGACAGGGAGGTAGAACCCATGGTCTATGACAATGAGATAAATGATGATGAAAATGCATCAGGTCAAAGTGTTGGTGGTGATGTTTCTGAGGTCGAGAGTGAACAGCCAAGCAGTGGGGGAGTTAGAAGGAACCCACCTAGAAATAGGAGAATGCCAGCGCATTTACAGGAATACGACACTGATACAACAGACACACTGGTAATTTGTGTAGATGCTTGTTACAGAGCTGTTTGTGACATACCACAAACTTTTCAGGAAGCTATCAGGTCAACAAAGTCAAAACAGTGGAAAAATGCTATGGATGACGAAATGCAGTCACTGAAAGAGAATGAGACTTTTAAAATCACCCAGTTGCCACCAGGCAAAAAGACAGTGGGGGGCAGGTGGGTGTATTCCCTAAAGAGTGACGCTAATGGGTCAGAAAAATGTAAGGCTAGATATGTAGCTAAGGGCTACAGCCAAAAGGAAGGTATTGACTACGAAGAAACCTTCTCGCCGACAGCTGACATGACTACTGTTAGAGTTGTCATGCAGAAAGCAGTGCAGGACGATTTAGTTTTACATCAGATGGAGTTAAAAACTGCATACCTGCATGCAAAAATAGATAAAGAGATATACCTAGAACAACCAGAAGGTTATGAGGAGGTATCAAAAACCGGAGAACGACTAGTATGCAAACTACAGAAGTCCCTTTATGGACTTAAACAGTCCGGCAGGAACTGGTATGCTCTGTTACATGCATACCTCACAGAAAATGGTTTCAAACAAAATCCTGCTGATAACTGTCAATACACAAGGGAAAAGGAAAATGAAAAAGTAATCATTATTGTATGGGTTGATGATCTAATCATTGCCGCTAACAATGAGGATGTTGTGAAAACTGTAAAAATGATGCTCACCGCTAGGTTCAAAATGAAAGACCTGGGGAAACTCAATCATTTTCTAGGGATTGATTTTCACCAGTCAGGGAGCCAAGTCACTATGTCACAAGAGAGGTATGTGAATAAAATCCTCTCCAGGTTTGGGATGCAAGACTGTAAGTCTAGAGAGACCCCATGCGAGGCAAAACTAGAATACAAAGAGGATGCAGAAAAAATGGATGATCCAAGGTTGTATCGAGAGGCAGTTGGGAGTTTGATTTATTTGGCTACTTGCACTAGGCCAGATTTAAGTTTTGTGGTCAGCAAACTTTCCCAACATTTCTCTGATCCAACTGAGGAGCACTGGAACACAGTAAAGCACGTGTTCAGGTATCTCAAGGGTACAAGTCACCGTGGTTTATGTTTTAAAAGGGATTACAAAAGTCAGCTAGGGCTTATAGTCCACAGTGATGCTGACTGGGCCTCAGAGGTCTCTGATAGACGTAGCACCACGGGATATTGTGTCAGCCTAAGTGAGAGAAGCTCTCTCATTTCTTGGAAGAGTAGGAAACAACCGACAGTTGCACTATCTACCTGCGAGGCAGAATACATGGCCTTAGCGTCAGCTATTCAGGAGTGTATGTATTTACATCAGCTACTCAAGGGTATGGATAAATACAAATATGCACAAACTAAGGTTTATGATGACAACCAAGGAGCAATTGCTTTAGCAAGAAATCCAGTTAATCGCCAAAGATGTAAACACATTGATATTAAATATCACTTCATACGAGAGACTGTTAGTAGTGGTAAGATATCTCTGGAATACTGTCCTACTGACAGCATGATCGCTGACTTGATGACCAAACCAGCCACAAAGCTACAACTTAAAAAGTTTGCTCAGCACTTGTTTGGTACTTGAACTGCTAAAACGCCATGTATGGTGTGACTCATTGTATTTTTGTTATTTTGGTAGCTAATCCCCAAATAGCGGGAATATTTTTGGTTATTGTTTTCTACATTGCACTGTTATACCACAATAAGCTATGTGCGAGTGGGGGTGTTGAATGTTTTATTATAATATAATGTACGCCCTTACTTATTGTGTTCATAGTGATGGATATAACTCCTGTGCCCAGTAGAGGGCAATAATATTATTTGTCCACCAGAGGGCAATGTTTACACTAGGCAGTGCATCAGGATGTGATGTCACTGCCACTTCTTCTGTTGGTAGCCAACCAGTTCCGGTAGACTTGTTGATTCAAGATCATGCGACAACATGGTCGCATGATGAGCCTGATGGAAAATAAATATGCCAAAGGCTAAAGATACTAATAGTGTCAAGTTGTATCAATCTCCACCGCTACGCCGATACATCTGACATGACCACATATCCTGCATGCTGGGTCTGTGCCATCTTGGAAGATTTTGCTCCGGTAGTAATTGGTCTTGATGGCCTGGTCTTGGGCAGCGATGATAAAGCCCTGTTTTGGATTTCAGCCCAGCTGTTTTGAGCCATTGGTTGATCATATGTTGGTCTACATCTTTCTCACCTACTCTTTTTGGGTATTTCCTGTGCATTTAATGTTTCTTATTATAAATGTAATGTTTCTTATTATAAATGATTACAAATTATATTATAAAATGATTATAAATTATATTATAAATGATTATAAACCATGTAATGTGTTTTATTATAAATGAATAAACTTGGGTTCAACAATTACAACTATTTATTAAAGTACTGTGACAACTCAGCTAACATGTGCATCAAGTATCGTGTGGTGTCTTCTTCTGCCGGAATCCTACAGACTAGGTATGTACGTTTGTGGCTACTGCCCTCATGTGGTATGTATTGGTAAGTATGTTTGTATTAACTCCTATCACCACATCCCCTTTCCTTTAGATGTACAGTGCATCCGGAAAGTATTCACACCCCTTCACTTTCCCCACATTTTGTTATGTTACAGCCTTATTCCAAAATGGATTAAATTCCTTTTTTCCCTCATCAATCTACACACAATACCCCATAATGACAAAGTGAAAAAGGTTTTGTAGAAATTTTTGCAAAATTATTAAAAATAAAAAACGGAAATATTGCATGTACATAAGTATTCACACCCTTTACTCAGTACTTGGTTGAGGCACCCTTGGCAGCGATTACAGCCTCAAGTCTTCTTGGGTATGAAGCTACAAGCTTGGCACACCTATATTTGGGGTATTTCTCCCATTCTTCTCTGCAGATCCTCTCGAGCTCTGTAAGGTTAGATGGGGAGCGTCGCTGCACAGCTATTTTCAGGTCTTTCCAGAGATGTTCAATGGGGTTCAAGTCTGGGCTCTGGCTGGGCCACTCAAGGACATTCACAGACTTGTCCCGAAGCCACTCCTTCGTTGTCTTGGCTGTGTGCTTAGGGTCGTTGTCGTGTTGAAAGGTAAACCTTCACCCCAGTCTGAGGTCCTGAGTGCTCTGGAGCAGGTTTTCATCAAGGATCTCTCTGTACTTTGCTCCATTAATCTTTCCCTCGATCCTGACTAGTCTCCCAGTTCCTGCCGCTGAAGAAAATCCCCACGGCATGATGCTGCCACCACCATGCTTCACTGTAGGGATGGTATTAGCAAGGTGATGAGAGGTGCCTGGTTTCCTCCAGACGTGACGTTTGGCATTCAGGCCAAAGAGTTCAATCTTGTTTTCATCAAACCAGAGAATCTTGTTTCTCATGGTCTGAGAGTCCTTTAGGTGCTTTCTGGCAAACTCCAAGCAGGCTGTCATGTGCCTTTTACTGAGCAGAGGCTTCCGTCTGGCCACTCTACCATAAAGGCCTGATTGGTGGAGTGCTGCAGAGATGGTTGTCCTTCTGGAAGGTTCTCCCATCTCCACAGAGGAACGCTGGAGCTCTGTCAGAGTGACCATCGGGTTCTTGGTCACCTCCCTGACCAAGGCCCTTCTACCCCGATTGCTCAGTTTGGCTGGGCGGCCAGCTCTAGGAAGAGTCCTGGTGGATCCAAACTTCTTCCATTTACAAATGATGGAGACCACTGTGCTCTTCGGGACCTTCAAAGCAGTAGAAATAGTTTTGTACCCTTCCCCAGATCTGTGCCTCGATACAATCCTTTCTCGGAGGTCCACAGACAATTCCTTTGACTTCATGGCTTGGTTTCTGCTCTGACATGCACTCCAATCAAGATGTAGAAACATCTCAAGGATGATCAGTAGAAACAGGATGAACCTGAGCTCAATTCTGAGTGTCATAGCAAAGGGTAGCAAAGGATGTACATGCAGTATTTCAGTTTTTTATTTTTAATACATTTGCAAAAATTTCTACGAAACCTTTATCATGTAGTCATTATGGGGTATTGTGTGTAGATTGATGAGGAAAAAAAAAGGAATTTAATCCATTTTGGAATAAGGCTGTAACATAACAAAATGTGGGGAAAGTGAAGGGGTGTGAATACTTTCCGGATACACTGTAGTGATACACAAACTATTCATCTAGCTTTAGTAGCAACTTCAAACTGTAATAAAAACATCCTTGTCACCCACAAGCGTGAACAACATTTTTTTTTTCAACAGCATAAACAAGCATATTTTATATATATATATAATTATTATTTCTTTTTCTGTCCTGACTGTCTTTTTGAAAAGGGTAAATAAAATTGTTCATTGCAAAAAAAACAAAAACAAAAACCAGTGAGTAGGCATGTCAGTAGCGAAGCAGTCAAGTTCAATCAATCTTGCATTTAATATAGCGCTTTTCTAGCTGCAACAGCCACTCAAAGTGCTTTACATTTCTGGTCGAATCTGAATGTCACACACCTGTTATAATAGAACACCATCCGTTTTCTGTACAATCGCTACCTGTTTGAAAAATGTTTAGTGACTAATGTGAATGTTTTACTCTTGACAACAGTAAGAGGAATAGCAATGACTGTTTATAATCAGCACCGTAGTCAGAGTGTGAATTCATCTTAACCAGTTAGTTCTAAAACAGCTGTAAGCAACCACATGCCATGGAGTGCCATTACTATGCAGGGTTTCCATCCAGCCATTTCACTGTTTACTCTGTCTTCTTTGGTTGAAGGTGTATCAATCAGTCAAATCCCTTGGTGGAGTGTTCGGTTGGATGGAGAATACACAGTCTATTCCACTGCCTACCAACACGGGGATCACCGGTTCGAATCCCCGTGTTACCTCCGGCTTGGTCAGGCGTCCCTACAGACGCAGTTGGCCGTGTCTGCGGGTGGGACGCCAGATGGGGATATGTGTCCTGGTAGCTGCACTAGCGCCTCCTCTGGTCAGTCGGGGCAATTGTTTTTTTTTGGGGGGGGGCTTGGGCTAATAGCATGATCCTCTATGCTACATCCTCCTGGTGAAATTCCTCACTGCCAGGTGAAAAGAAGCGGCTGGTGACTCCACAGGTATCGGAGGAAGCATGTGGTAGTCTGCAGCCCTCCCCGGATCGGCAGAGAGGGTGGAGCAGAGACTGGGACTGCTTGGAAAATAAGGTAATTGGCCAAGTACAACTGGGGAGAAAAAGGGGAGATAATAATACAGTGAGTAAGAGCTTGGAGGTTGATAGAGTATCACAATCTGGACTGAGCCGAGTCTGTTCATGGCTGAGAGAGATGAACCCTCATTCCAGCCTGGATTCCACCTCAAAATCAGTTCCTCTGAAGATCCAACGCGATATCACGAGATTTCGGTGCAGGACGAAAAAAGTTAAACAATTATCCACTGGTGGACGATTCAATAGATAAAATTTCGTGAATATAAGAACGAAATCTCGTGATACCATGTCAGAGTCCGCTGCTGTCTGACGCTGCTGTGTGCTACTGTGCTCTGAGGCCCACAGTGACAGGAAACTGCAAAACGTGGATCAACTCCCAACTTCCTTCTCATGGTCACAGACACAGCAGTACCTTCTGTAGTCGAAGCAACACCTCCTCATCCTCGACTTGCTGTTAGACTGAATGAAAGGAGAAACCGAGTAGAAGTGGAGATGTCCTCTGCTGCAGTGACGGACTCTGCTCTGTACTACTGTGCTGAGGCCCACAGTGACAGGAGACCCAGAGTCACTGTAATAAAACAGCACATCACCAGAGACTCCAAACACAACAACTCACACATGTATTTGGTTATACTGCCACCTGCTGGACTCTCCCTGACGCTGACATTTCCTGATGTTTTCAGAACGCTGATTTAAGACAAGAGGAGGGGCAAAGTTCCACCTCAGTGCTTATGACTGAATTTTTACTTTGAATCTTGAAAAGGAGAATCATTCCTGCCCAGCTTCCTCTCACCTTCTACTCTTCTTCAAGTTAGCTTTGGTGATGCTCTCTTCTGTTATTTTATTGTGTGTCGTATGGGGTAAGATATCATGGCATATTTTTCACAAAATTTAAGATCAAGTTTGATCTGACTAATTTTTTTCTCATTTTTAAACGACACGAAACAACAAATATACAAGTATGTTGCAAAATTGGGATATTTGAATAAATATTGCAAAAATATTCCAATATCCTGAACATTGTGTGCTTTGATGATACTCTAAACCGAGTTTTTTATTTCACTTTTTCTTCCAGCTCGGAGTTCTGCAGACACCGTCAGACCACAGAAGAATACTGAACATGTAACTGAGGGTGATGAGGTTAAACTGTCCTGTAGATACAACAGCTCTAGGATTGAAAGCCTGTTGTGGTACCGCCAGTATCCTGGATCAGCTCCACAGTTTCTCACAATGGACTCCTCAGGATACAAAACCAGTGCAATACCAGGAGTGAACATCCAGCATGACAAAGAAGAGAAGCGAGTGGATTTAGAGATGTCCTCTGCTGCAGTGATAGACTCTGCTGTGTACTACTGTGCTGTGAGGCCCACAGTGACAGGAAACCCAGAGTCACTGTACACAAACCTGACAGTGTCTGACAGAACATTTACACACTTCAGCTCAAGTTCAAGTTCAAATTTAATTTCATGTGTATTTTAAAACAATTCAATTCCTGTGCTTTGGTTCTCTCTGCCTTAACAAAAAGGACACAAGCAGAAAAGACATAAGGACACACCATCTTCCCACCCCCCCCCCAAAAAAAACCAACAAAAAACACACAAAATACAGACCTACACAGACTATGTACCCAGAATTCATACATGACGTACACAATATAAAGTACACAATAACACAACAATGTCAGGTGCATATGGATGTGTCAGCTGTTCAGCAACCTGACTTATTGTGGAAAGAATCTATCACTGAGATCATTTGAGCACAGTCATTTCTCCTTATAGGCACAAAGAGCTGCATATCATCAGCATAGCAATGGAAATTTATTCCATGACTGTGTTTAATTTTGCCATGGTGTGAAAAATAAAGAGAGAAAAGTAGTCGGCCAAAAGCTCAGCCCTGAGGTACACCATATTTAACATCAGAGAAATTTGATGTAATATTATTATAGCAGACACAATGTGTTCTTCCAGATAAGTAGGACTTGAACCGAGAGAGAGCTAAGACATACACCAAAATTACAATTTAATCCGTGTAATAGTATACAGTGATCAATGGTGCCAAAGGCTGCACTGAGGTCCAGCAGTAGAAGTACAGAAGTGGAATGAGAGTCCATAGCTAGTAGATCGTTCACCACTCTGGACAGAGCAGTTTCAGTGGAGGGACAGACAGGTTAATATAGATAGTTTTCTGGGTCGATATGGGTCGAAAGTTGTTGATACACAACTCTCTCTAGTACTTTAGAAATTAATGGGAGATAAGAGACTGCTGGAGAGATATTAAGAGACCCTGGATTGAGGTGCGTTTTTTTAAGTGGAGGTTTGACCACAGCGGTCTTAAAACTGCAAGGAACAGTGCCAGTAGTAAGTGATACATTAACAATGTCTAGCATTGTAGGTCACAGGAAAGGCCAGAGGTCTTTAAAAAGTTTTGCTGGTAAAGGGTCAAGTATGCAAGTAGTTGGTTTAGAAGATGACACGAGCTTAGTCAAAGTATCAAGAGAGATAGTCCCAAAACTTGTAATAACAGGGACTATCAGTGACTCATAGATATGAAATTGGTACGACAGGATCTGCACGAATAGCTGGAGTTGAAGAAATATATTTTTTATGATCTCTTCAACCTTATTCCAGAGAAACTGATGGGTCGTGAAAGGTGAAAAGCAAATAGACGGCTGCTTTTTAATAAGTTTAGATACATTGTCGAAGAGAAATCTGGGGTTATGTTTATTAATATTGATTAAGCGAGAGAGATACACTGCTTTTGCAGCAGACATGTTTATTTCTGTTGCTGTGTAACTGTATTGTTTATGATAATATGTGGTGTGTCTGTTGTTGTCCATGTATGTGTTGTGCTGCAGAGTGTAAAGTGCACCAAAAACAAATTGAACTGGCCTTGGTCATGTGGCTAATAAAAACTATCTATCTATCTATCTATCTATCTATCTATCTATCTATCTATCTATCTATCTATCTATCTATCTATCTATCTATCTATCTATCTATCTATCTATCTATCTATCTATCTATCTATCTATCTATCTATCTATCTATCTATCTATCTATCTATCTATCTATCTATCTATCTATCTATCTATCTATCTAACACACTTGTATTTCAATAACCACTCATGCCAAGATAGGTAAAAACTTCCAGTTTTGATTTCTGCCATTTACATTCCAGTCTCCTGCAGGCCCACTTAAGAGCACGTGTCTCATCTTAAACCAGGGTGTAGGCCTCTTTAGTCACCTAGCTCTGGTAGTGAGAGGTGCAACTGAACCGAGGAGACTAGAGAGGGCCACATTTAATTCACTAGTGAAATTTTCAAGAGTGACTCACTACGGTGAAAGGAGCCAAGACTTTAGGCAGCTGTTTGCTAAATGCAGCTACAGTGGAGGGACCAATGTGGCGAGTGGCAACTACATCTGTGCCGACATTACCTGGATAAGCCAATAATGCATGAGAAAATGATCTGACACAGCAGATGTGGTCTGCAAGTAATTCAGATCAGAAACAGGTATCACTTTAGATAAAACCAAATCAAGGGTGTCACCAATGAGTCGACTCTTGAACAAACTGAGCGACCCCAACAGTATCAGCTCGTGCCAGAAAGGCTTTTCTTAGCGGATCAGCAGCCTTATTCAGATGAATATCTAAATCACCAAGAATTATAATCACATCATAATGAGTAACAAGCCCTGAGACAAATTCTTCATATTCTTTAAGAAACACTGAGTAGGCGTCCAGGTAGTGTAGCGGTCTATTCCGTTGCCTACCAACACGGGTTATCTCCGGTTCGAATCCCCGTTTCACCTCCGGTTTGGTCGGGCGTCCCTACAGACACAATTGGCTGTTTCTGCAGGTGGCAAGCCGGATGTGGGTATGTGTCCTGGTTGCTGCACTAGCACCTCCTCTGGTCGGTCAGGGCGTCTGTTCAGGGGGGCAGGAGAACTGGGGATAATAGCATGTTCCTCCCACATGCTACATCCTGCTGGTGAAACTCCTCACTGTCATGTGAAAAGAAGCGGCTGGTGACGCCACATGTACCGGAGGAAGCATGTGGTAGTCTGCAGCTTTACCCGGGCCGGCAGAGGGGGTGGAGCAGTGACCGGGACGGCTCGTAAAATAGGGTGATTGGCCGAGTCCAATTGAGGAGAAAAAAAAGGGGGGGGGGTCCAAAAAGAAAAAAAGAAAAAGAAACACTGAGTAAGAGCCAGGAGGTCGATAGAGTATTACAACCTGGACTGAGGTGAGTCTATTCATGGCTGAGAGAGATGAACCCACAAGGGCCTCAAATGATTGGAATTTAGATTCAAGAATAGAAGAAAGATTGAAAATAGATTTACTATATATGAGGGCGACACCCCCACCTTGTTTATTTGCCTGAGCTACATAGGCATATGTATAGTCGGATGGAAAAGCTTCATATAAGGGAAGAAAAATGTTTTATTTCAGCAATGTTTTATATAAACCAATCATATCGAAACTATGCTCAAGAACCAGATCGTTTATTTGTAAGGCTTTGGTACACAGTGATCTGATACTTATGAAACCAAAGTTAAGCATCGTGTGGAAGTGATCAGTAGTAGGCAGGACTTTAGATCTACCAATAGGTGAAATACTGTCTGAACCTGTCAGCAGCAGTAATAACAGGGGATTGGTCATCAGCCCTGTCACTCTGAACAAGCCCCTCCTTCAAATCTACCACTTAGTGTTGGAGCTAAAACAAGGTTCCACAGTGAGACACAGGAAGTCCTCTCTGGTCACTGGAGCTCATAGTTACTGAACAGAAGAGCTATGAGCTTCCTGCTCATCTCACTGCTGTTGGCTGCTATGTGCTTTGGTAGGACACAACTCTTTGTTTGCTTGTTATTAATCTGAACTTTGTCTTGTTGATTCTTTTCCTCACACTGACTCCGTCTGTTGTTGTCCCACAGAATGCAGAGCTCAAAAAGACAACGTGCTCCAACCCAAAGGAGGTGTGACTGTTAGTGAGGGAGAGACAGTAACACTGGACTGTCACTATAACACCAGTGGCACAAGTACATATCTTTACTGGTACAGACAGGCTGCAGACGACAAGCCCACATTCATTCTGAGCCGCTCTACTTTTGGATCAGGGGACACAGCGGACGGGTTCAAGGAGAGATTTGATTCCAGCCTGGATTCCAGCTCAAGATCAGTTCCTCTGAAGATCCAGAGTCTGCAGCTGTCTGACTCTGCTGTGTACTACTGTGCTCTGAGGCCCACAGTGACAGGAAACTGCAGAACCTACTACACAAACCATTGGAGTGTCTATCAAGAATCCAGAGACAAAACAATGTTAAACCACATCCACTAGAGGGCAGTATTCACATTTTAATCTCATCGGCTACTTGTTGAAGAAAAACACATTGGACAGTTTGACAGGTCACCTTCCTACAACTGCTGATTCGTCCTATGTGTCAATCCAACATTCGAAAACATTTTAATCTGCGTTGAAACATTAAACTGTCTTGATGAAGAAAATTATTAATGTCTTATGTAGTTTTATTTAACAAATGGTACAGTCCTGTATCGTATTCTAGTGTTAGAAGAAAAATAACTGTAAATCCCATACTGTCTCACATATAAACCAAAAGAAATAAAATTAAATTAAAATAAAAGAATAAACCAAAATACTAAATGACGTAAAGACAAAACGGCCCATTTAAAGGTAATATAAAATATGAAATTATAATATTAATGCTATTCAATTCATTAAAGATTAGATTAACCTTAAACCAGGATATTTCGATTGTTTTATTTGTATATTCTTGCTAAACCGATCTGGCCAGTGAATTGTAATGAGTAATCAAAGGGAGAGATCAGGACCTAAACTCGAAGGCCTCACACAGGAAGGCAAGGCCTTCACGAGATACTTTACCGAACGAAGGATGGGTTTTGTTTTCAAGTGACTGGTGAGTCCTACTCTATTAATTATCTATAGAGTTGATTAAGATTGTTGTTGACAGTGCTTGAATTTGCGGCTGTGAGATTTATCACCTAATTTTTGCAGCACGCCCTACACACTTCTCTATGTGACTGACTGTTTAAATCCCTCATTTCCCTCCCATAGCCTCTGTTTCCACCGGTGGTTTCATCCCACAGGACTGTTTTGTCCGATAGCTCCCCCCACTGGCCTCATCAGTCATTAACCCTCTTACCAGGAGTTTTCCCCATACAGACTACTATTAGGCACCGGGCCTCTTATCCACATGACATATTACGACTTGACCTGGATGTGGACCACAGTGTGCTAACTCCACTAGTTAAATCAGCTGTTTATACGTGCACAACCTGTCAGAAGTTTGCCCTCTACAATATCCCATCTATTCCCAACAAAGCCCCTCAGGTCAATAACGCCATCACAGAGCACAAACTGGACTATGTATGTCTGACGGAAACCTGCCAGTCACAGAATGACTTTCTAGAGCTAAATTCAGCAACTTTGTTTACATATGCAAACCTCGGTCTTCAGGCAGAGGAGGCGGCCTTGTGCAGATTTATTGTGATAGTATAAAACCAACACCACTCTCTCTACTTGATCACTCTTCCTTTGAACTGCTGGCTGTTAAGCTCTATGGACCTTCACCCACCATTGTTGCTGCTCTGTACAGACCACCTAAGGCTGGAATATTTTTATCACTAAACACTCAACAGTTTTAACCACCCTTAGTACAACGTCTCCCTATTTAATCCTAATGGAGGGTTTATAAATGTTCATTTTGATAACACTGCGTGGTGATGCTAAGGGACCACTCGAAGACACACGTCTGTTAGCATACACTTCTTTACTTGAACAACCCACGTCACACTCCTCCTCCCCTCTTACAGTCACTTACATCCTATCTTGTCCTCTAGCTCCCCCTACTGTCCTCCAACTGCATCAACTTAAGACGTCACATATCCCCTTTGCAAAAGATAACATTTATATCATCACCAACTATACAATCACTGCGGTGCTTACGCTGAACTGCATTAGCTATAAACACTCTTACAATAACAACAGAATACCACCTTGACCATAAAACAAATAACAGTTTCGAAATAACAGTCTCATGCAGGCAATACTAGGTCATTAAAAAATAACAGATTTGAAATAACAGTTTCACACAGACAGTACTAGGTCTATAAGAAATAACAGTATCAAAATAACAGTTTCATACCAACAATAGGCTATTCTTGTTTTAGTTTACCGTCCCCACATAGCATAGCCCTGTGCCCAAGCAGGCGGCCTCCTGACCCTGAACTCTCGCAGAGGGGGCTGAGCATGTAGTGGGTCAGGCTGGACTCAGCTACAGTCTATGTCAGGCCCCTGACCCTGAAGGGGTAGGGCAGACACGAGATAGGATGCATTCCATGTGCGCCCATGAGACAGCCTGTAAGTGTACTGGCCTCTTTGCTCATGCACCTGAAGAGGGGAAGAGTACTTTGACTGTCTCTTGCGTAGTTTACCTGGTCTCCTAACTCTGACCCAAGACCCAGGAGGAAAGTGCACTGCTTTTGCTCCTCTCTTCATGTCTGCATACTCCTTCATCTTCCTCTGCTTCTCTTTCACTGTTTGTGCTGTGTTTTGTGCTTGTAGGGATGTGACAGGCTGTGGTTTGTGGAGGCCTGTCACATGGAGTTTGGTGTGCGTCTGAAGACCGTGCAACAGCTCTGCAGGGGAGCATTGAGTGGTGGCATGCCTGGTTGCCCTGCAGACCTGGAGAAAGTCTCTGGTTGATGCTGTCCACTCCTTTCCATCTATTTTCGCAGTCAGTAGACTATACTTCAGACATCGATTAAATCTCTCAATTTCCCCATTGGCCTGGGGGTAGTAGAGTGAGGAGTGTTTGTGTGCAATTCCCCTGTCCTTGTGAAAGGATTCAAATTCCTGTGAAATCAGTTGACTACCATTGTATGAGATGAACTCTTTTGGGTTTCCTACCCTGCTGAACACTGTAGACAGGAAGTGGATCACTGGATTAATGGCGTATGACACAGTGGCATGTAGAGTTCCACTCAGACACAGTGCTCTCTACTTGTTCCACATCATCTGTAATTCCACTTACTCTCTTTGCCCCCCTACACATCTTTGCAAAATGCCCCTGTTTCCCGCAGTTATTACAGCGGGCCAACCTGGTGGGGCAAGATGGGTAGGAAGCTTTATGGTGGCGTGCTCCACATCTGAAGCATGTTAGCCCTTGTCTCGTGGCATTGTCTCTCGTGGACACTGGCGGTCCCCTGGTTGTGTCCACCGGCTGCACACCCACAGCTGCCGCGGGCGGCGCTGCAGCCGCAGTTCCCCGGTCCATGATTTTAGCGTTCGATGTGACGGATTCAATTAGTCCAGCAATAGTCACAGCCTTTTCCAGAGTTAGGGGCACCTCCAGCAGCAAACGCTCTCTTATCTGATTGGAGTTAGTCTTTTCCACCAACTGGTCCCGTAGCACGTCATCCTCAAACGTTTTAGAGTCGCACGTAGCAGCAAGTTCTCTCAGCGCGGACACGTACTGTGCCAATGATTCTCCGTGATGCTGACTCCGTTGTCTAAACTTATATCTTTCAGCCACCACCTTAACAGCAGTGTAGCACTGTAGATGTTGACAGTTGACTAGGACCAGTTCTAGGTACGTAGGAGCAGTTTATAACTAGCATCAAATGATTGCAGACCACAGACCAGGGAATAAAGTTTGAACTGCCGGCTTGTTTTTATATAAAGAATTGTAAACATAGACAGAGAAACATACACAATTACACAATAACACAGTAAGAATGGATAAATTCCTTGAAACCTCTTGTTTTATGATTTAACCCTTATTAAACCACTATTTTGAGTTTCAGATATTTTAGATAGATATTTTAGTTCTAATTTAGGATCCTTAATTCTAATTTGAAGTTATCGCTTGTTTGAGTTGACAAATTATGTTAATTTGTTTTATGTTCTATTTTTCTCCATTGGGCCTTTAAGTTTCAGATCTAATTTCCATTAACCTAAGTTACTTAACCAGTAAATCAGAATGCCAAAAGTAACACACAATTGCATTACCCCATGAACAGTATGAATGAGTAATAAACTCAGCCGATACTGCGATTAACAATACAATATCAGATCAAAAATCAAAATCAATAATCAATGTAGGCTATAATCGGTCCTTTTTGGAAAGTCCGTTGTTGCTCCAATGAGCCCAACTACGTTTTGCTGTAACAAACTGGAAGTTTCTGTCCTACCACAATCCAGGTGCTCGAAACTGTAGGCTGCTGTCCTGAGAATGAGCTGTGTGAAGCCGCAGACAGACCACGTGGATCCAGCAGGGCTCCTATAGGTGGCTCGCCATCTTGTTTCCAGCTTGGGGTAAGGAACACCAAGCGCGATCTTCCCAATCCAAGAAAAACCTGGCCTGGATTATAACAGGCGCATCACACACGCAAAGACGTTAGTTTACATATCTCTCAATAAAAGAATCAAAAGAAAACAACAAAAGTACCGACTGACATGGTCAATCTACCCACCGCTAAAACGTGACGCAGTTTAATTTCTGTGCTAATACGCCATGCTGCTGCTGCTGCGGCCTAGCTGGAAGGAGCTAGCTTAGCAACTCGGTTTGCACAAGAGAGAAACACATTCTGAATTCGGTTCACAAAAGAAAAACACATTCTGAATTCGGTTCACAAAAGAGAAACACATTCTGAATTCGGTTCACAAAAGAAAAACACATTCTGAATTCGGTTCACAAAAGAAAAACACATTCTGAATTCGGTTCACAAAAGAAAAACGTGGCTCCTCAACAATCTTTACACAAATTATGATCCACAACACAACCGAGCTACTTATAGCTTTAACTAGCCTATGCACACAGACATTGTAAACGGACAAATTCGGCTAGTTAGCATCGGCTAGTTAGCAGTTGACTCACCAAGTCCTGGACGACACTTGGACACAACACAAAACCCAGGGCTCGGAGGAGGACCAGACCAACAAAACACTCAGCTTGGATAAAGAAAGAACCAACTGTAGCTCGCTGCCATTTCAAAGCAGAATCTTCTATCTCTCGTTCCAGCGGCTTCTCTCAAGCGTCTGCCTGGCGTTCTGAAACCGGGCTGCTTCTGGGACGTCCTCCCTCTCGAGCAAGGCAGCTGATTGGCTAATCGGCACTGCACGCGCTGCGTTCAAGAAATAGCAATCTGAACCAACAATATGAATATGAATTTATCGGTACCACGAATTACTTATCTACTGTTCACTATTTATTTGCAAAATGAATAATTATGATTATTTATTATTGTAAACTACTAATAAGACACGTTAGCCCCCTAGCTAACGGGTCTGACCCTTTAGCCGAGCGGTTAGTGACGTCGTCTTGTGATGCAGTACACCACAAGGCGACGTCATTATTTATTTTGTCTTACTGACATTGAGAGAGAGGTCGTTATCGTGGCACCATATGGTTAAATCTTCCACTTCCCTCCTATAGGCCGTCTCATCACTGTCACTTATTACTCCAATCACTGTGGTGTCATCTGTGAATTCAATGATGCTGTTGTTGTCATATTTGGCTACACAGTCGTGTGTAAATAGACTGTACATTAGGGGGCCTAGACATCAGCCCTGAGGTGTGCCAGTCTGAAGAACTAATGTGGATGATTATGTTTGACCTATTCTCACAGTCTTGGACGGGCCTCTCAGGAAATCAAATGAGCAATTAGAGATAGAGTTGCCCAGACCAAGACCTCTGAGTTTCAACACCAGTTTGGATGGTACAATGATATTGAAAGCAGAGCTGTAATCAATAACTTTGTCTACAACTTTATGGAGATGGTTTCACATAAACCCTTCATGTAACAGTTGTTACATTACATGAACATTTGACTGGTTGACTACAAATCTTTAAGATTAGTTCTGAAGTTGGTTGGAGTTTGGTTTGATAACTCATGTCTTAGTTTGTTTCTGTCCAGATAATCCAGACATTTGCAAAAGGCAGCATTTTTCTTCTAAAAAATTCACAACAACTTTATGCACAGTGTTGACTGTACTTTTTTTTAAATGTCCATGTTATTCACAACATATTGCAATTAGTTCACGCCCCCTCAAGTAGACAACCAAACAATCCAATTCATGACTTAAAAAGATAGGTAGACAAATGTTTGATGCAACTGTAGAAGTTGAATAATAAGACGTGTTCATTGTTTTAAAGACAATTCCCCTCAACAGGAATATGATGTAAAATGTGTTGTACTGTCTGAACCAGTCAACAAGCCCCTCCTTCAAATCTACCACTTAGTGTTGGAGCTAAAACCAGGTTCCACAGTGAGACACAGGAAGTCCTCTCTGGTCACTGGAGCTCATAGTTACTGAACAGAAGAGCTATGAGCTTCCTGCTCATCTCACTGCTGTTGGCTGCTATGTGCTTTGGTAGGACACAACTCTTTGTTTGCTTGTTATTAATCTGAACTTTGTCAAGTTGATTCTTTTCCTCACACTGACACTGTCTGTTGTTGTCCCACAGAATGCAGAGCTCAAAAAGACAACGTGCTCCAACCCAAAGGAGGTGTGACTGTTAGTGAGGGAGAGACAGTAACACTGGACTGTCACTATAACACCAGTCACACCAGTCCATCTCTTTACTGGTACAGACAGGCTGCAGACGACAAGCCCACATTCATTCTAAGCCGCTTTACTTTTGGATCAGGGAACACAGCGGACGGGTTCAAGGAGAGATTTGATTCCATCCTGGATTCCAGCTCAAGATCAGTTCCTCTGAAGATCCAGAGTCTGCAGCTGTTTGACTCTGCTGTGTACTACTGTGCTCTGAGGCCCACAGTGACAGGAAACTGCAAGACGTACTACAAAAACCTTTAGAGTATCTATCAAGAATCCAGAGACAACGCAACAATAAACCAAATCCACTAGAGGGCAGTATTCACATTTTAAAGTCTTTGGTTCCTTGCTGAAGAAAAACTCATTGGACAGTTTGACAAGCCAGCTTCCTACACCTGCTGATTTGTCCAATGTGTCAATACAACATTCAAAAACACTTTATTCTGCATTGAAACGTTAAACTGTCTTGATAAAGAAAAGTATTAATGTCTTCTGTAGATTCGTTTAACAAATTCTGCATTGTATTCTAGGCTTAGAAGAAAAATAACTTGATGGAAGTCAGAACTTGGTGGTTACTTGATAGAAGCGAGACTGCTTGACTAATCCATGGGACAAGTAGCAGTGTGTATGGTGACAGGTGAGTGGTGGTGTTTAGTCATGCTTATTTAACAGCTATTCTTTCAAGACTCATTATTTTAGCACCCTGTCTTACTTTTAAACACGCATACAAAACATCGTGTTCCCTGGTCGTCACTATAAATCGTTTACCAATGTGATGAGAGTTATGACTGAGCTGGACTGGTGCATTTTCTGCAAGGCAAATGTTTTGTTCCCGATTCATTTGGCTGCCCTGGAGGAGTCGTGTCGAGAAGGAAGGGAGAGGCGGGGAACACACTCTTCTGTCGAGCTGTCAGGTTGCTTGAAAGACGAAGCGATGACAGCAAGTAGGAGAAGAACAAGCGTGCTCCTGCTGTGAAAGCACAGAGGCCTGGCTGCACTGGAAGGAGCTGTGGAGTCAAGGCAAATGACATTTCTCCCAAAACTAATAGACTTTTACCCCCCCCCTCCCTCTCTCTCCCTCTCTCTCTCCGCTTCTTCATCTGTGGATTGGGTACACAGAGTTTATAGCATATCGATAACATCCAGCAAAAACATGACTTTATCTATGACATTAGCACACAAAACAGGTAATATATGATGCATATCAATAGGTTGATTCTGCAACTGTATGACTGTATTATGAAAAATATACATTATTGATTTAAATGAACGGCACCTAATGTAAAATATCAGATAGAAGCATATTATGCTTAATCAGAAGCCTATTCTGCATATGCGACTCGTGGCTGGGGGGGGCAGCAGGGGGCCCAGGAATAGTATTGGGGTGGCCGTGGCCACCCCTTGGGGGCGCCATTGTGCTAATTCTGTCCCCCCGTTGTTATTTCTTCGGAAAATATTACTGATGGCCATTGTCTGTTTAAATAGAGGCACTTGATAAGGAGGACCTTTCTTTCCACAGTTTTTGTCTCTGTCATGGTTGGTGAGACTTATTGACTTTGGGTCATGTTCAGAAACCATTTAATAATTATAATGACTAATCTTATTCTATGTCGTCCTGTTTAGATCAACACATTTATCATTTCTTATAATGTAAGAATCCCCTTATATATATATATATATATATATATATATATATATATATATATATATATATATATAATATTTTAGTAAAGAGAACAAAGAGGTGAAGGGTCCATCATGACATTAATTTTTAAATTTCCACCACCACAACACTACACAGACCAAGACAAGGGGAGGAGTTAGAGAACTGAATGTTAAAGACTTCATGTTGGAACTGAAGAGCAGCTGAGTTCTTTTCACTTGGTCATTCAATACACTTCAGTCACAATGTTACTCCATTTAATCTGGCTGATGATATCTACCTTTCATTCTGGTAAATATGAGATGGAAGAGCACACATCCTCTTATTATCCATAAGGTATTTCCATGAACTATTGTGTTTGTAAAAATCCATGTGTCTATCTAGGGTTCTCTGAGGATTCAGTTACACCATTTCATGATAGAATTCTGGCTTTGGAAGGAGACAGGGTCACTCTCTCCTGCAACTACTCTGTCTCTACAAACAACCTCTACTGGTATCGGCAGTACTCCAGCTCACCTCCACAGCTTCTCATCACGGACTATTCAGAGAAAGTACCAGGGTTGACTCTTAAGCATGAGAGAGAAAGAAAAGCGTTTCATCTGGAGATGTCCTCTGCTGCAGTGACAGACTCTGCTGTGTACTACTGTGCTGTGAGGCCCACAGTGACAGGAAACCCAGAGTCACTGTACACAAACCTGACAGTGTCTGACAGAACATTTACAAACTTCAGCTGCTTGTCATTTAACAGCAGATCAATCAAGTAGAGTTTTCATACCCACATAATGGAAATAATGTATCAGAGTTCATAACTGGACTAATGTTTTTGCACTTTGTGCAAATATAGTTATCTTTATATTTAAGTTTAATTAAATATAACTTCTTGTTCATTCAGTGGAACTGGATTAGTGTTTTCTTTCCCTCCTCTTTGTATTTTTTTACTATAACTGTGGATGAGATGTGGTCATGGCTTTGGTGCATCTTCAGGACACCATCAGGATACCATTTGACAATGTTCATGATCAATGTTTCTCATTAACTTGATAGAGACGGTTGGACCTCCACCTTCCTATGACATTAGTTACATCACATGAATGACTGACTTCAAGCCTTTAACTTTAGTTGTCATGTTGGCTGGAGTCTGGTTTCAGGACTCATGTCTTTGTTTACTTGTTGTCATTTAGTCCATTCAGGTTCTTCATAGTGATGAAGAGTCATGTAGAGCTGAGTGGAATCACAGCTGAATCCTCAGAGATAAACTGAGATGCTAAAAGTTCTTCAAATTATGAAAACAGATCAACAGTCTGAGGATGAGTTTAGGTTTCAGCCATCTACAATTAAAATGATGAGGGAAAACAAACCTTTATTTCTTTCCAAACACTCCATCAACTTTGCTGTGATTCCATCAGTTTATTAGCACATCACACCCACAGTCTTTAATGAAACAGGATGAATGTACTTTTCCAAAACAATGATTTCTGCATTTTTGTTTATTGTCAATGTTATTCACAACACAATGCAATTCTTCTTCAGGTTTTCTCCATAAAAGACAAAAAAACCCCAAACAAATAGTAAAAATCTCCAATATTAAATGTGTGATTCATTTGCAAAGATGAACAAAGATGAAATCACACAAATAATAATAACGTAACACTTGTTCATTGTTTCAAGACAATTCCCCTCAACAGGAATATGATGTAAAATGTGTTGTACGGTCTGAACCTGTCAGCAGCAGTAATAACAGGGGATTGGTCATCAGCCCTGTCACTCTGAACAAGCCCCTCCTTCAAATCTACCACTTAAGTGTTGGAGCTAAAACAAGGTTCCACAGTGAGACACAGGAAGTCCTCTCTGGTCACTGGAGCTCATAGTTACTGAACAGAAGAGCTATGAGCTTCCTGCTCATCTCACTGCTGTTGGCTGCTATGTGCTTTGGAAGGACACAACTCTTTGTTTGCTTGTTATTAATCTGAACTTTGTCTTGTTGATTCTTTTCCTCACACTGACTCCGTCTGTTGTTGTCCCACAGAATGCAGAGCTCAAAAAGACAACGTGCTCCAACCCAAAGGAGGTGTGACTGTTAGTGAGGGAGAGACAGTAACACTGGACTGTCACTATAACACCAGTCACACCAGTCCATCTCTTTACTGGTACAGACAGGCTGCAGACGACAAGCCCACATTCATTCTAAGACCCTATTCTTATGGATCAGAGGACACAGCGGACGGGTTCAAGGAGAGATTTGAGTCCATCCTGGATTCCAGCTCAAGATCAGTTCCTCTGAAGATCCAGAGTCTGCAGCTGTCTGACTCTGCTGTGTACTACTGTGCTCTGAGGCCCACAGTGACAGGAAACTGCAAGACGTACTACACAAACCTTTGGAGTGTCTATCAAGAATCCAGAGACAACACGATGTTAACCCACATCCACTAGAGGGCAGTATTCACATCTTAATCTCATCGGCTCCTCGTTAAAGCAGAAAACATCAAATTTCTTAATGAAGTTGTGAAAACGGTGATTGTCAAATAAGTTGAAGTAAATGAATACTGAATAAATAGTTAACTACTTATTGAATTGAACGAGGTGTATCAAAATTAATGATAATATTATAAGATAGCAAACAACAACTAACAGTTACGAAGAAACAAAATACTCATGTGTTCAAAATCAGAATGAGGTGAATTTCTCCTTTTAACAAACTTGGTAACTGTGTGTTAAAATATCATATACATGTTAGTGAATATTCAATTGTTCTGGGAATAAAACAGGTTTAATAATAAAACATTATATACTGTACCATCTAACCCCAAATAAACCATCTGAAGTGCACCATCACACCATCCCATCCTACCAGCATGGAAACCTGTCCAGGTCCAGGATTGGGACTCTGGCTTCATCTGTGGCTCCTCCCCTTGACTAGAGAGGAAGCTGCAGGCAGAGAGCTGTTTATTCCAACCTGTAAAGATCTGACCCATCACAGCTCATCAGAGACACCACTACTTTCACATCACAACATTCATCCATTAGATTTTCTCTGAACAACCACGATGACGCTCATCACAATTTTACTGTTCTCAGCTCTTGTCAGTATGCAAACACTTCCATAATAAATCAGGAAGCTATGTGTTTTCTTCATGTGCTTTTTCACGTTATTTCTTCATGGTGTTTTTGTGAATGTAATCAGTCTGGTGTCTGGTAGGTGACACCTATGAAGACGCCTCACTGCCACCAGTTCTGAGCTGTTTTCAGTGGAGGGTCACAGTGTTATTCTCTCCTGTAATTATACACTTCAAACTGATAATATTCAGTGGTACCAACACCAGAGACTCCAAACACAACAACTCAGATATGTATTTGGTTATAGTGCTACCTGCTGGACTCTCCTGAACGATGACAGCATTTCCTGATGTTTTCAGGATACTGATTTAAGACAAGAGGAGGGGCAAAGTTCCCCCTCAGTGCTTATGACTGAATTTTTACTTTGAATCTTTAAAAGGAGATTCATTCCTGTCCAGTTTCCTCTCACCTTCTACTCTTCCTCAAGTTAGCTTTGGTGATGCTCTCTTCTGTTATTTTATTGTGTGCCATATGGGGTAAGATATCCTGTCATATTTTTCTCAAAATCGAAGGTCACGTTTGATCTGATTATTTTTTTCTTATTGTTTTAAACAACAATAAACAACAAATATACAAGCATGTTGCAAAATTTGACACGCTGAACCAAAATGTCTCTGGCATACTGATGATTGTCACTTGTCTTTGAGTTTATGTATGGTTTGGGTAGATTGGAACACTGAACTGTCCTTCTGCAATAGATAAAGTTGTCTGAATCTGAATCTGAATCTGAATGAAAATGCTTGAATTCTGTGTTTCACCTTTTTCTTCCAGCTCAGAGTTCTGCAGACACCATCAGACCAGATAAGAATACTGAAGATGTAACTGAGGGTGATGAGGTTAAACTCTCCTGTAGATACAACAGTTCTAGGGTTGACACCTTGTTATGGTACCGCCAGTATGCTGGATCAGCTCCACAGTTTCTCACAATGGACTCCTCAGGATACAAAACCAATGCAATATCAGGAGTGAACATCCATCATGACAAAGAAGAGAAGCGAGTGGATTTAGAGATGTCCTGTGCTGCAGTGACAGACTCTGCTGTGTACTACTGTGCTGTGAGGCCCACAGTGACAGGAAACCCAGAGTCACTGTACAAAAACCTGACAGTGTCTGACAGAACATTTACAAACTTCAGCTGCTTGTCATTTAACAGCAGATCAATCAAGTAGAGTTTTCATACCCACATAATGGAAATAATGTATCAGAGTTCATAACTGGACTAATGTTTTTGCACTTTGTGCAAATATAGTTATCTTTATATTTAAGTTTAATTAAATATAACTTCTTGTTCATTCAGTGGAACTGGATTAGTGTTTTCTTTCCCTCCTCTTTGTATTTTTTTACTATAACTGTGGATGAGATGTGGTCATGGCTTTGGTGCATCTTCAGGACACCATCAGGATACCATTTGACAATGTTCATGATCAATGTTTCTCATTAACTTGATAGAGACGGTTGGACCTCCACCTTCCTATGACATTAGTTACATCACATGAATGACTGACTTCAAGCCTTTAACTTTAGTTGTCATGTTGGCTGGAGTCTGGTTTCAGGACTCATGTCTTTGTTTACTTGTTGTCATTTAGTCCATTCAGGTTCTTCATAGTGATGAAGAGTCATGTAGAGCTGAGTGGAATCACAGCTGAATCCTCAGAGATAAACTGAGATGCTAAAATTGAAGCTCAAATTGAAGTTGAAGTTCAACATTGTTGTCATGTGTGTTTAAATACAATGAAATTCTTGTGGTTTGTGCTCTCTCTGTCTTAACACAAAGGTCACAAGGACACCCCCCCCCAAAAAAAACCACAATACAGCTCTACACAGACTATGTACACAGAATTCATACATTATATACACAAAGACAGTACACAATAACAAAACAGTGTAAGGTGCATATGGGCCAACTGTTCAGCAACTTCACTGCCTGTGGAAAGAAACGATTACTGAGACGGGTGGTGTGTGATTTGATGCTTTTACATGGAAGGAGTGAGAACAGAACATTAGTGGTGTGGCTGGTGTCCTTAATGATTTTTGGGTTTTCGTTTTGCAGCGAGTGGTGTGAATATTATGAAGTTGTGGTCGTTCCAAGCCAATGATATTTGCTGCTGTTGTTTCAGTCCTTTGCAGCAGCCTGCAGTCCTGAGCAGTCAGGTTACCAAACCACACTGTGGTACAGCCTGTGAATATGCACTCCATGGTATTGAGATAAAAGTTGATAAGAGTTTATATATTCATACCAAATGTGTGCCAATGTGACGCCTCCAAAATGATAGTCTCTGCTGTGCCTTCTTGAGGATGCAATTGGTGTTGACAGACCATGTGCTTGTGTCAGTGATGTGTAAACTGAGAACTCTAAAACTGTCCACAATTTCAACAGATTATCCACTGATGGCAATAGGAATGTGATTTCCTTCAGTCTTTCTAAACGCAACAATGATTTATTTTGTCTTACTGACATTGAGAGAGAGAAGTCATTATCATGGCACCATATGGTTATATCTTCCACTTCCCTCCTATAGGCCGTCTCATCACTGTCACTCTTTACTTCAATCACTGTGGTGTCATCTGTGAATTCAATGATGATGCTGTTGTCATATTTGGCTCCACAGTCGTGTGTAAACAGACTGTACATTAGGGGACCTAGACATCAGCCCTGAGGTGTGCCAGTCTGAAGAACTAATGTGGATGATTATGTTTTCCCTATTCTCACAGTCTTAGGCGGGCCTCTCAGGAAATCAAATGAGCAATTAGAGATAGAGTTGCCCAGACCAAGACCTCTGAGTTTCCACACCAGTTTAGATGGTACAATGGTATTGAAAGCAGCGCTGTAATCAATAAACCACATTCAGACATAGGTATCCATGCTGACATAGCTCCTTCTGTCATTTAACATAAGATTAATCAAATAAGGTTTCACATCTAAATAATGACAATATTGTATCAGCGGCAATATTCAGTTTGATGTATTTGCCCTTTGTAAAAATACATGACGACCAATTATAAAATTTCACAAAACTTTATGACTTGTTCAATCAGAGGAGGTGGATAAGTGTGTTTTCTGTCACTTCTGTTTTTTGTTCCGAGACTGTGGATGAGATTTGCTAATAGAAACTGGTAAATCTTCAGGATAACTTTGTCAACAGCTTTATGGAGATGGTTTCACATAAACCATTCATGTACCAATAGTTACATTACATGAAGATTTGACTGGTTGACTACAAATCTTTAAGATTAGTTGTGATGTTGGTTGGAGTTTGGTTTGATAACTCATGTCTTAGTTCCCTCTTCATTTATGTCCGTTTGTTTCTGTCCAGATAATCCAGACATTTGCAAAAGGCAGCATTTCTCTTATAAAAATTTCACAACGACTTTATGCACAGTGTTGACTGTACTTTTTTTTTTTAAAATGTCCATGTTATACACTACATATTGCATTTAGTTCACATCCACTCAAGTAAAAACAGACAACCAAACAACCCAATTCATGACTTAAAAAGATAGGTAGACACATGTTTGATGCAACTGTAGAAGTTGACTAATAAGACGTGTTCATTGTTTTAAAGGAAATTCCCCTCAACAGGAATATGATCTAAAATGTGTTGTACTGTATGAACCTGTCAACAAGCCCCTCCTTCAAATCTACCACTTAGTGTTGGAGCTAAAACCAGGTTCCACAGTGAGACACAGGAAGTCCTCTCTGGTCACTGGAGCTCATAGTTACTGAACAGAAGAGCTATGAGCTTCCTGCTCATCTCACTGCTGTTGGCTGCTATGTGCTTTGGTAGGACACAACTCTTGGTTTGCTTGTTATTAATCTGAACTTTGTGTTGTTGATTCTTTTCCTCGCACTGACACCGTCTGTTGTTGTCCCACAGAATGCAGAGCTCAAAAAGACAACGTGCTCCAACCCAAAGGAGATGTGACTGTTAGTGAGGGAGAGACAGTAACACTGGACTGTCACTATAACATCAGTTACAGAAATACATTTCTTTTCTGGTACAGACAGGCTGCAGACGACAAGCCCACATTCATTCTGAGCCGCATTACTGCTGAATCAGGGAACACAGCGGACGGGTTCAAGGAGAGATTTGATTCCAGACTGGATTCCAGCTCAAGATCAGTTCCTCTGAAGATCCAGAGTCTGCAGCTGTCTGACTCTGCTGTGTACTACTGTGCTCTGAGGCCCACAGTGACAGGAAACTGCAAGACGTACTACAAAAACCTTTAGAGTGTCTATCAAGAATCTAGAGACAACGCAATGATAAACCAGATCCACTAGAGGGCAGTATTCACATTTTAAAGTCATTGGTTCCTTGCTGAAGAAAAACACATTGGACAGTTTGACAAGCCAGCTTCCTAAAACTGCTGATTTGTTCAAATGTGTCAATCCAACATTCAAAAACATTTTATTCTGCATTGAAACGTTAAACTGTCTTGATAAAGAAAAGTATGAATGTCTTCTGTAGATTCGTTTAACAAATTCTGCATTGTATTCTAGTCTTAGAAGAAAAATAACTTGATGGAAGTCAGAGCTTGGTGGTTCCTTGATGGAAGCGAGACTGCTTGACTAATCCATGGGACAAGTAGCAGTGTGTATGGTGACAGGTGAGTGGTGGTGTTTAGTCCTGCTTATTTAATAGCTATTCTTTCAAGACTCATTATTTTAGCACCCTGTCTTACTTTTGAACACGCATACAAAACATGGTGTTCCCTGGTCGTCACTATAAATCGTTCACCACTGTGATGAGAGTCATCACTTCTGTTCACTTGACAGTGAGGAGTTCCACCAGGGGGAGTTAGTGCGTGGGAGGATCACGCTAATCCCCCCCGACCAGGCGCCCCGATCGACCAGAGGAGGCGCTAGTGCAGCGACCAGGACACATACCCACATCCGGCTTCCCACTCGCAGACACGGCCAATTGTGTCTGTAGGGACCAAGCCGGAGGTAACACGGGGACTCGATCCGGCGATCCCCGTGTTGCTAAGCAACGGAATAGTCCGCTACGCTACCCGGACGCCCTGAGAGTAGTCATTTTAAATGAAGGCTTTATTTGGTTTTAAACCACAATAGTTGGTTTCTACCTTGTCTGTTCTTCACATGGCTTGTGGGCCTGTACGTTCACTGAATGTTGTGCTGGGATGTAACGTGCAATGTATCTTAGGATGCTCTATTTATTTGTTTGTTTGTTTATTTCTTCATTTATTTCTTATTTTAATTTGTAATTTGTGATATTGGGCTATACAAACCAAATTGACTTGACTGTGCATTTTTATCTTTCGCCTGGTCCTCGTGCGAGTCTGCTTGGATGGCCACACGATGGCGCCAGTGTGCATCTCTTGCCCATGTACTGTTCTGTCTCTTGTCTCTGACATACTGCTGCTTGCTGCTTGTGTGTGAGCTTGTGTATGGTCTGGGTAGATTGTGGAACTGAATTGTCCTTCTGGGAGAAATAAAGTTGTCTGAATGTGAATCTGAAGTACACAGTGCAGACAAACCTTATGGCTCTGCTGAGAGTGAGCATCAGGTATTTTAAGTACACATTGGGTCAGCACATGTTCAACAGGTTGATTTTACACTTGGCCCAGCAAATGCCCCCATTCATAATGTACCCCCCCACCCCCAAAACAAAAGAAAAAAGAAAAAGAAGAGTGGCTGATAACACTGGAGGGTGAACATTTTCAGCATGATGGGGGTGATGGGGGAGGAGAGGGAGCAGAGTAAGTCAGCAGGTCTTCTGTTTCATCTGATAGTGAAAAAACGTGTGATTCAGTGTGGATATGTAACTGCATCCACTTTGGACATCAGCCGGTTGGTTTCTTCAGTCATGACGTCATCAAAGTGACTTCGTCAGCCTCTGAGACAAAGAGACTGACAGTCTCCTAGATGAATGACGACACGTTTATCCCATGAAACCTTGTGTCCAGATGAACTGATTCAACTTTTCTGGGATTCTACACCTGGATGATTGAGCAGGCATCAACATATTCATGTGTAGTATTCTAGTTTTAGAAGAAACACAACAATAAATCCCATACTGTCTCACATATAAACCCAACCACAAAAGATAAACTACATGATGACAGGAGAAGAAAGACAACCTGAAGGTAATATAAAATATTTAATAATAATAACTCTATTCTATCAACATTCCTTAAAGATTAGATTATTCTTAAACCATGATTAATTGATTGTTTTATTTGAATATCCTTGCTAAACCTATCTGGACAGTGACTTGTAATAAGCTGTCACAGTTGATCCAGTCATTGTTTCCTCTTCAGCAGGAAGTGGAGTTTGACAGACAGGGAAACAGATCAGATCTCTGAAACCAGCACATCTTTAACTAGGTGATTGTTGCTGTGCCACAGTTTCTGTTTGACGTCTGACATCAGCCATGCAGTTCCTCCTACCACTTGTTTTATTCACTGGCTTTACTGGTAAGAAACACTTTGGCAGCTCAGTATTTGTTAAACTATGAATCCCTTTTTAACAGAAATAATAATGAGATAGATTCAATATATGACATGATTATTGACTTTTTAATCATTTCTTCCCATCTGCAGGTTCCAGTTATCAGCAAACCATCCAGTCCCTCCAAGACAGAGTACATGGTCTAGAAGGTTCCAAAGTTACTCTCTCCTGTAAATACTCCTCAGCAGAATACTTATATTGGTATCGCCAGGACTCAGGAGAACCACCACAGTTTCTAATATCCTCCTATAAATCAGGTTCAGCAATAAAAAGAGCAGCTTCAAACTCCAGACTGTCTGTTAAAGTGAATGAGACTCAAATGGAAGTGGAGATGTCCTCTGCTGCAGTGACAGACTCTGCTGTGTACTACTGTGCTGTGAGGCCCACAGTGACAGGAAACCCAGTCACTGTACACAAACCTGACAGTGTCTGACAGAACATTTACACACTTCAGCTGCTTCTGTCATTTAACAGCAGATAAATCAAGTAGAGTTTTAATATCAGCTCATTAGAAAGAAGGTGAGATATTTAGTATCTCTAATCATAGCATGACCATGGAGGATCCTTGTTTCTGGTTGATGGAAGGTTTGCGTCAAAACCTTTTAATGCACACATAGTTCAGCTCAAGGTTAAATATTGTTATAAATTCACACGCTGGACAAGAAGTTGCTGCACAACATGTTGAATTAGTATTGAGTCCAATTAACATTCAACATTTTAGCTTAATGGCTAACTTTTTGTTCATAATATTTTACTGCTCACTTCAAAACATTAGTTACAAAAAATTAAATGTTTTTCTTCTAATATCTTGCCAAGTGATCATTCTATAAGCAGAATAATTCAACCGAAGTTGTGTGATAAAGAATTTTTACATTCTCCACTTTGTGTCATGTGGTTCTTTATTTTGTATTGTAGTTTAAAATACTTTCACGCATAACTTGACATGAATTATCTCTTGCTAATTCAGTCACGCCCCCAGAGAATGTTCACAGGGGTGGCCAAATGGGGCCACTGAAAATCTTGGGGTGGCACACCAAAACCAAAAGCCATGACTGAATTTCAGGAATTCTATTATGCTGTTGTAGTATACTGTATAGGCTAATTGAAAACTGCCAACATGAGAGTTAAGGAATCGCCTACTGAAATACTTTGGTTTCTTATTTTTTTACAGTTAATGTTACTACATAGCTGATGTGCAAAGACTAACACTGGTACAGTTAACATTTTGAGTTCCACAACAGTTCTGATTTAATGTGTTATGTATCTGTATATATTGTAAAGTGTTAGATGATTCATTGTTAGATTGTGTATGTGTGATGCAGTGACGGACGATCAGAAGCGACTGGCTGCCTGGCTATGCATTTGTTACTTTCTTTGACATGAATTATTATGAAAAATATACATTATTGATTTAAATGAACGGCACCTAATGTAAAATATCAGATAGAAGGATATTATGGTTAATCAGAAGCATATTCTGCATATGCGACTCGTGGCTGGGGGAGGGGGGGCAGCAGGGGGGCCAGGGATAGTATCAGGGGGCCGTGGCCACCCCTGGCCACCCCTTGGGGGCGCCACTGTGCTAATTCTGTCCCCCTTTGTTATATCTTAGGAAAATATTACTGATGGCCATTGTCTGTTTAAATAGAGATAAGGAGGACCTTTCTTTCCACAGTTTTTGTCTCTGTCATGGTTGGTGAGACTTATTGACTTTGGGTCATGTTCAGAAACCATTTAATAATTATAATGACTAATCTTATTCTATGTCGTCCTGTTTAGATCAACAAATTTATCATTTCTTATAATGTAAGAATTCCCTTATATATATATATATATATATATATATATATTAGCAAAGAGAACAAAGAGGTGAAGGGTCCATCATGACATTAATTTCTAAACCTCCACCACTATAACACTACAAAGACCAAGACAAGGGGAGGAGTTAGAGAACTGAATGTCAAAGACTTCATGTTGCAACTGAAGAGCTGCTGAGTTATTTTCACTTGGTGATTCAATACACTTCAGTCATGATGTTACTCCATTTAATCTGGCTGATGATATCTACCTTTCATACTGGTAAATATGAAGCGGAAGAACATACATCTTAATATTATCCATAAGGTATTTCCATGAACTATTGTGTTTGTAAAAATCCATGTGTCTATCTAGGGCTCTCTGAGGATTCAGTTACACCATTTCATGATAGAATTCTGGCTTTGGAAGGAGACAGGGTCACTCTCTCCTGCAACTACTCTGTCTCTACAGAGAACCTCTACTGGTATCGACAGTACTCCAGCTCATCTCCACAGCTTCTCATCACGGACTATTCAGAGAAAGAACCAGGGTTGACTCTTAAGCATGAGAGAGAAAGAAAAGCGTTTCATCTGGAGATGTCCTCTGCTGCAGTGACAGACTCTGCTGTGTACTACTGTGCTGTGAGGCCCACAGTGACAGGAAACCCAGAGTCACTGTACACAAACCTGACAGTGTCTGACAGAACATTTACACACTTCAGCTGCTTCTGTCATTTAACAGCAGAACAATCAAGTAGAGTTTTCCTACCCACATAATGAAAATAATGTATCAGAGTTCATAACTGGACTAATGTTTTGCACTTTGTTAAAATGTAGCCGTCTTGATTTTTAAGTTTAATTAAATATAATTTAATGTTATGGAACTGGATTAGTGTTTTCTTTCCCTCCGCTATGTATTTTGTTACTATAACTGTGGATGAGATGTGGTCATGGCTTTGATGCATCTTCAGGACACCATCAGGATACCATTTGACAATGTTCATGATCAATGTTTCTCATTAACTTGATAGAGAAGGTTGGACCTCCACCTTCCTATGACATTAGTTACATCACATGAATGACTGACTTCAACCCTTTAACTTTAGTTTTCATGTTGGCTGGAGTCTGGTTTCAGGACTCATATCTTTGTTTACTTGTTGTCATTTAGTCCATTCAGGTTCTTCATAGTGATGAAGAGTCATGTAGAGCTGAGTGGAATCACAGCTGAATCCTCAGAGATACACTGAGATGCTAAAAGTTCTTCAAATTATGAAGTTTCAGACGTCTACCATTGAAATGATGAGAGTAAAACAAATATTTATTTCTTTCCAAATACTCCATCAGCTTTGCTATGATTCAATCAGTTTATTAGCACATCACAGCATTACTGTTTAATGAAGCAGGATGAATGCACTTTTCCAAAATAACGATTTCTGCATTTTTATTGTCAATGTTATTCATAACACAATGCAATTATTCTTTAGGTTTTCTCCATAACAGACAAACTAACAACAACAAAAAAAGTCCAAATAATAAAAATCTCCAACATTAAATGTGTGAATTATTTGCAGATTCACCAAAATAGAATCACACAAATAATAATAACATAACACTTGTTCATTGTTTTAAAGACAATTCCTCTCAACAGGAATATGATGTAAAATGTGTTGTACTGTCTGAACCTGTCAGCAGCAGTAATAACAGGGGATTGGTCATCAGCCCTGTCACTCTGAACAAGCCCCTCCTTCAAATCTACCACTTAGTGTTGGAGCTAAAACAAGGTTCCACAGTGAGACACAGGAAGTCCTCTCTGGTCACTGGAGCTCATAGTTACTGAACAGAAGAGCTATGAGCTTCCTGCTCATCTCACTGCTGTTGGCTGCTATGTGCTTTGGTAGGACACAACTCTTGGTTTGCTTGTTATTAATCTGAACTTTGTCTTGTTGATTCTTTTCCTCATACTGACACCGTCTGTTGTTGTCCCACAGAATGCAGAGCTCAAAAAGACAACGTGCTCCAACCCAAAGGAGGTGTGACTGTTGGTGAGGGAGAGACAGTAACACTGGACTGTCACTATAACACCAGTGGCTCAAATCCATTTCTTTACTGGTACAGACAGGCTGCAGACGACAAGCCCACATTCATTCTGAGCCGCTCTAGGTTTGGATCAGGGAACACAGCGGACGGGTTCAAGGAGAGATTGGATTCCAGCCTGGATTCCAGCTCAAGATCAGTTCCTCTGAAGATCCAGAGTCTGCAGCTGTCTGACTCTGCTGTGTACTACTGTGCTCTGAGGCCCACAGTGACAGGAAACTGCAAAACGTACTACAAAAACCTTTGGAGGGTCTATCAAGAATCCAGAGACAGCGCAATGATAATCCAGATCCACTAGAGGGCAGTATTCACATTTTAAAGACTTTGGTTCCTTGCTGAAGAAAAACACCTTGGACAGTTTGACAAGCCAGCTTCCTACAACTGCTGATTTGTCCAATGTGTCAATACAACATTCAAAAACAGTTTATTCTGCATTGAAACGTTAAACTGTCTTGATAAAGAAAAGTATGAATGTCTTCTGTAGATTCGTTTAACAAATTCTGCATTGTATTCTAGTCTTAGAAGAAAAATAACTTGATGGAAGTCAGAGCTTGGTGGTTCCTTGATGGAAGCGAGACTGCTTGACTAATCCATGGGACAAGTAGCAGTGTGTATGGTGACAGGTGAGTGGTGGTGTTTAGTCCTGCTTATTTAACAGCTATTCTTTCAAGACTCATTATTTTAGCTCCCTGTCTTACTTTTGAAAACGCATACAAAACATGGTGTTCCCTGGTCGTCACTATAAATCGTTCACCACTGTGATGAGAGTCATCACTTCTGTTCACTTGACAGTGAGGAGTTCCACCAGGGGGAGTTAGTGCGTGGGAGGATCACGCTAATCCCCCCCCGACCAGGCGCCCCGATCGACCAGAGGAGGCGCTAGTGCAGCGACCAGGACACATACCCACATCTGGCTTCCCACTCGCAGACACGGCCAATTGTGTCTGTAGGGAGCAAGCCGGAGGTAACACGGGGACTCGATCCAGCGATCCCCGTGTTGCTAAGCAACGGAATAGTCCGCTACGCTACCCGGATGCCCTGAGAGTAGTCATTTTAAATGAAGGCTTTATTTGGTTTTAAACCACAACAGTTGGTTTCTACCTTGTCTGTTCTTCACATGGCTTGTGGGCCTGTACGTTCACTGAATGTTGTGCTGGGATGTAACGTGCAATGTATCTTAGGATGCTTTATTTGTTTGTTTGTTTGTTTATTTCTTAATTTATTTATTCTTTTAATTTGTAATTTGTGATATTGGGCTACACAAACCAAATTGACTTGACTTGACTGTGCATATTTATCTTTTGCCTGGTCCTCGTGTGACTCTGCTTGGATGGCCACACGATGGCGCCAGTGTGCATCTCTTGCCCATGTACTGTTCTGTCTCTTGTCTCTGACATACTGCTGCTTGCTGCTTGTGTGTGAGCTTGTGTATGGTCTGGGTAGATTGTGGAACTGAATTGTCCTTCTGGGAGAAATAAAGTTGTCTGAATGTGAATCTGAAGTACACAGTGCAGACAAACCTTATGGCTCTGCTGAGAGTGAGCATCAGGTATTTTAAGTACACATTGGGTCAGCACATGTTCAACAGGTTGATTTTACACTTGGCCCAGCAAATGCCCCCATTCATAATGTACCCCCCCACCCCCAAAACAAAAGAAAAAAGAAAAAGAAGAGTGGCTGATAACACTGGAGGGTGAACATTTTCAGCATGATGGGGGAGATGTTGGGGGAGGAGAGGGAGGAGAGTAAGTCAGCAGATCTGCTGTTTCATCTGATAGTGAAAAAACGTGTGATTTAGTGTGGATATGCAACTGCATCCACTTTGGACATCAGCCGGTTGGTTTCTTCAGCCATGACGTCATCAAAGTGACTTCGTCAGCCTCTGAGACAAAGAGACTGACAGTCTCCTAGATGAATGATGACACGTTTCTCCCATAAAACCTTGTGTCCAGATGAACTGATTCAACTTTTCTGGGATTCTACAGCTGGATGATTGAGCAGGCATCAACATATTCATGTGTAGTATTCTAGTTTTAGAAGAAACACAACAATAAATCCCATACTGTCTCACATATAAACCCAACCACAAAAGATAAACTACACGATGACAGGAGAAGAAAGCCAACCTGAAGGTAATATAAAATATTTAATAATAATAACTCTATTCTATCAACATTCCTTTAAGGTGAGATTATCCTTAAACCATGATTAATTGATTGTTTTATTTGAATATTCTTAATAACCTATCTGGACAGTGACTTGTAATAAGTTGTCAGAGTTGATCCAGTCATTGTTTCCTCTTCAGCAGGAAGTGGAGTTTGACAGACAGGGAAACAGATCAGATCTCTGAAACCAGCACATCTTTAACTAGGTGATTGTTGCTGTGCCACAGTTTCTGTTTGACGTCTGACATCAGCCATGCAGTTCCTCCATCACTTGTTTTATTCACTGGCTTTACTGGTAAGAAACACGTTGGCAGCTCAGTATTTGTTAAACTATGAATCCCTTTTTAACAGAAAATAATGAGATAGATTCAATATATGACATGATTATTGACTTTTTAATCATTTCTTCCCATCTGCAGGTTCCAGTTATCAGCAAACCATCCAGTCCCTCCAAGACAGAGTACATGGTCTAGAAGGTGCCAAAGTTACTCTCTCCTGTAAATACTCCTCAGCAAACTACTTATTTTGGTATCGCCAGGACTCAGGAGAACCACCACAGTTTCTAATATCCTCCTATAAATCAGGTTCAATAATAAACAGAGCAGATACAAACTCCAGACTGTCTGTTAAAGTGAATGAGACTCAAATGGATGTGGAGATGTCCTCTGCTGCAGTGACAGACTCTGCTGTGTACTACTGTGCTGTGAGGCCCACAGTGACAGGAAACCCAGAGTCACTGTACACAAACCTGACAGTGTCTGACAGAACATTTACACACTTCAGCTGCTTCTGACCTTTAATAGCTGATCAATCAGCAGATCAAACAAGGTCACTAAAAACAGTAGTTAGTATCGTATCTAGTAGTTAGTATCTCTACTCATAGCATGACCATGGAGGATCCTTGTTTCTGGTTGATGGAAGGTTTGCGTCAAAACCTGTTAATGCACACATAGTTCAGCTCAAGGTTAAATATTGTTATAAATTCACACGCAGGACAAAAGGTCGGTGTTAAACATCTTGATTTAGTATTGAGCCCAATTAACATTCAACATTTTAGCTTAACGGCTAACTTTTTGTTCATAATATTTTACTGCTGAGTTCAAAACATTCATTACAAAAAATTAAATGTTGTTCTTCTAATATCTTGCCAATTGATCATTGTATAAGCAGAATATTTCAATCCAAGTTGTGTGATAAAGAATTTTTACATTCTCCGCTTTGTGTCATGTGGTTCTTTATTTTGTATTGTAGTTTAAAATACTTTCACGCATAACTTGACATGGATTATGTCTTGCTAATTCTGTCCCTCCTTTGTTATATCTTAGGAAAATATTACTGATGGCCATTGTCTATTTAAATAGGGGCACTTGACAAGGAGGACCTTTCTTTCCACAGTTTTTGTCTCTGTCATGGTTGGTGAGACTTATTGACTTTGGGTCATGTTCAGAAACCATTTAATAATTATAATGACTTATCTTATTCTATGTCGTCCTGTTTAGATCAACACATTTATCATTTCTTAAAATGTAAGAATCACCTTATTTATTTTTTTATTTATTTTTTTAGTAAAGAGAACAAAGAGGTGAAGGGTCCATCACGACATTAATTTCTAAACCTCCACCACTATAACACTACACAGACCAAGACAAGGGGAGGAGTTAGAGAACTGAATGTCAAAGACTTCATGTTGGAACTGAAGAGGTGCTGAGTTATTTTCACTTGGTGATTCAATACACTTCAGTCATGATGTTACTCCATTTAATCTGGCTGATGATATCTACCTTTCATACTGGTAAATATGAAATGGAAGAACATATATCCTAATATTATCCATAAGGTATTTCCATGAACTATTGTGTTTGTAAAAATCCATGTGTCTGTCTAGGGCTCTCTGAGGATTCAGTTACACCATTTCATGATAGAATTCTGGCTTTGGAAGGAGACAGGGTCACTCTCTCCTGCAACTACTCCGTCTCTTCACCGAACCTTTTCTGGTATCGACAGTACTCCAGCTCACCTCCACAGCTTCTCATCACGGACTATTCAGAGAAAGAACCAGGGTTGACTCTTAAGCATGAGAGAGAAAGAAAAGCGTTTCATCTGGAGATGTCCTCTGCTGCAGTGACAGACTCTGCTGTGTACTACTGTGCTGTGAGGCCCACAGTGACAGGAAACCCAGAGTCACTGTACACAAACCTGACAGTGTCTGACAGAACATTTACACACTTCAGCTGCTTCTGTCATTTAACAGCAGAACAATCAAGGAGAGTTTTCATACCCACATAATGAAAATAATGTATCAGAGTTCATAACTGGACTACTGCTTGTGGACTTTGTTAGATACAGCCGTATTTATATATAAGTTTAACTAAATATAACTTGTTGTTCATTCAGTGGAACTGGATTAGTGTTTTCTTTCCCTCCTCTATGTATTTTGTTACTATAACTGTGGATGAGATGTGGTCATGGCTTTGATGCATCTTCAGGACACCATCAGGATATTATTTGACAATGTTCATGATCAATGTTTCTCATTAACTTGATAGAGACGGTTGGACCTCCACCTTCCTATGACATTAGTTACATCACATGAATGACTGACTTCAAGCCTTTAACTTTAGTTTTCATGGTGGCTGGAGTCTGGTTTCAGGACTCATGTCTTTGTTTACTTGTTGTCATTTAGTCCATTCAGGTTCTTCATAGTGATGAAGAGTCATGTAGAGCTGAGTGGAATCACAGCTGAATCCTCAAGGATACACTGAGATGCTAAAACTTCTTCAAATTATGAAAACAGATCAACAGTCTGAGGATGATTTTAGGTTTCAGACATCTACAATTAAAATGATGAGGGAAAAACAAACCTTTATTTCTTTCCAAATACTCCATCAGCTTTGCTGTGATTCCATCAGTTTATTAGCACATCACACCCCACACTCTTTAATGACACAGGATGAATGTACTTTTCCAAAACAAAGATTTCTGAATTTTTATTATCTATGTTATTCATAACACAACGCAATTATTCTTCAGGTGTTCTTCATAAAAGGCAAAAGAAAAAAAACAAAAACAAAAAACAAAACAAAACACAAACAAAAACAAAATCCAAATAATAAATAGCTCAAATTTTAAATATTTGAATATTAAATGTCTTTCATTTTCAAAGATGAACCAAAATGGATTCAACTTTATAAGAATCACATAAATAAGAACAACATAATACGTATTGATTGTTTTAAAGACAAGTCCCCTCAACAGGAATATGATGTAACTTATACATTTTAACTTATTTTAAACTTATTTTTAGCTGGGTCTTCATGTGGGTATATCTTATACTGTGTTTGCTGCGTTTGTCTGTGTCTGTCTTGCACTGTTTGGTGAAGCCACAGCCCTCATTTCATTTTTAACATGTGCCTGCACATTGTTTTTAATGACAATAAAATTGAATTGAATTGAATTGAATTGAATGTAAAACGTGTTTTACTGTCTGAACCTGTCAGCAGCAGTAATAACAGGGGATTGGTCATCAGCCCTGTCACTCTGAACAAGCCCCGCCTTCAAATCTACCACTTAGTGTTGGAGCTAAAACAAGGTTCCACAGTGAGACACAGGAAGTCCTCTCTGGTCACTGGAGCTCATAGTTACTGAACAGAAGAGCTATGAGCTTCCTGCTCATCTCACTGCTGTTGGCTGCTATGTGCTTTGGTAGGACACAACTCTTTGTTTGCTTGTTATTAATCTGAACTTTGTCTTGTTGATTCTTTTCCTCACACTGACACCGTCTGTTGTTGTCCCACAGAATGCAGAGCTCAAAAAGACAACGTGCTCCAAACCAAAGGAGGTGTGACTGTTAGTGAGGGAGAGACAGTAACACTGGACTGTCACTATAACACCAGTGGCTCAAATACATATCTTTACTGGTACAGACAGGCTGCAGACGACAAGCCCACATTCATTCTGAGCCGCTTTTCTGTTGGATCAGGGAACACAGCGGACGGGTTCAAGGAGAGATTTGATTCCAGCCTGGATTCCAGCTCAAGATCAGTTCCTCTGAAGATCCAGAGTCTGCAGCTGTCTGACTCTGCTGTGTACTACTGTGCTCTGAGGCCCACAGTGACAGGAAACTGCAAGACGTACTACAAAAACCTTTGGAGCGTATATCAAGAATCCAGAGACAAAACAATGTTAAACCACATCCACTAGAGGGCAGTATTCATATTTTAATCTCATCGGCTACTTCTTGAAGAAAAACACATTGGACAGTTTGACAGGTCACCTTCCTACAACTGCTGATTCGTCCAATGTGTCAATCCAACATTCAAAAACATTTTAATCTGCGTTGAAACATTAAACTGTCTTGATGAAGAAAATTATTAATGTCTTATGTAGTTTTATTTAACAAATGGTACAGTCCTGTATTGATTCTAGTGTTAGGAGAAAAATAACTGTAAATCCCATACTGTCTCACATATAAACCAAAAGAAATAAAATACAAATAAAATAAAAGAATAAACCAAAAAACTAAATGACGTAAAGACAAAACGGCTCATTTAAAGGTAATATAAAATATGAAATTATAATATTAATGCTATTCAATTCATTAAAGATTAGATTAACCTTAAACCAGCATATTTTGATTGTTTTATTTGTATATTCTTGCTAAACCGATCTGGCCAGTGAATTGTAATGAGCGATCAAAGGGAGAGATCAGGACCTAAACTCGAAGGCCTCACACAGGAAGGCAAGGCCTTCACGAGATACTTTACCGAACGAAGGATGGGTTTTGTTTTCGAGTGACTGGTGAGTCCTACCCTATTAATTATCTATAGAGTTGATTAAGATTGTTGTTGACAGTGCTTGAATTTGCGGCTGTGAGATTTATCACCTAATTTTTGCAGCACGCCCTACACACTTCTCTATGTGACTGACTGTTTAAATCCCTCATTTCCCTCCCATAGCCTCTGTTTCCACCGATGGTTTCACCCCACAGGACTGTTTTGTCCGATAGCTCCCCCCACTGGCCTCATCAGTCATTAACCCTCTAACCAGGAGTTTTCCCCATACAGACTACTATTAGGCACCAGGGCCTCTTATCCACATGACATATTACGACTTGACCTGGATGTGGACCACAGTGTGCTAACTCCACTAGTTAAATCAGGTGTTTATACGTGCACAACCTGTCAGAAGTTTGCCCTTTACAATATCCGATCTATTCCCAACAAAGCCCCTCAGGTCAATAACGCCATCACAGAGCACAAACTGGACTATGTATGTCTGACGGAAACCTGCCAGTCACAGAATGACTTTCTAGAGCTAAATTCAGCAACTTTGTTTACATATGCAAACCTCGGTCTTCAGGCAGAGGAGGCGGCCTTGTGCAGATTCATTGTGATAGTATAAAACCAACACCACTCTCTCTACTTGATCACTCTTCCTTTGAACCGCTGGCTGTTAAGCTCTATGGACCTTCACCCACCATTGTTGCTGCTCTGTACAGACCACCTAAGGCTGGAATATTTTTATCACTAAACACTCAACAGTTTTAACCACCCTTATTACAACGTCTCCCTATTTAATCCTAATGGAGGGTTTATAAATGTTCATTTTGATAACACTGCGTGGTGATGCTAAGGGACCACTCGAAGACACACGTCTGTTAGCATACACTTCTTTACTTGAACAACCCACGTCACACTCCTCCTCCCCTCTTACAATCACTTACATCCTATCTTGTCCTCTAGCTCCCCCTACTGTCCTCCAAATGCATCAACTTAAGACGTCACATATCCCCTTTGCAAAAGATAACATTTATATCATCACCAACTATACAATCACTGCGGTGCTTACGCTGAACTGCATTAGCTATAAACACTCTTACAATAACAACAGAATACCACCTTGACCATAAAACAAATAACAGTTTCGAAATAACAGTCTCATGCAGGCAATACTAGGTCATTAAAAAATAACAGATTTGAAATAACAGTTTCACACAGACAGTACTAGGTCTATAAGAAATAACAGTCTCAAAATAACAGTTTCATACCAACAATAGGCTATTCTTGTTTTAGTTTACCGTCCCCACATAGCATAGCCCTGTGCCCAAGCAGGCGGCCTCCTGACCCTGACCTCTCGCAGAGGGGGCTGAGCATGTAGTGGGTCAGGCTGGACTCAGCTACAGTCTATGTCAGGCCCCTGACCCTGAAGGGGTAGGGCAGACACGAGATAGGATGCATTCCAGGTGCGCCCATAAGACAGCCTGTAAGTGTACTGGCCTCTTTGGTCATGCATCTGAAGAGGGGAAGAGTACTTTGACTGTCTCTTGCGTAGTTTACCTGGTCTCCTAACTCTGACCCAAGACCCAGGAGGAAAGTGCACCGCTTTTGCTCCTCTCTTCATGTCTGCATACTCCTTCATCTTCCTCTGCTTCTCTTTCACTGTTTGTGCTGTGTTTTGTGCTTGTAGGGATGTGACAGGCTGTGATTTGTGGAGGCCTGTCACATGGAGTTTGGTGTGTGTCTGAAGTCCGTGCAACAGCTCTGCAGGGGAGCATTGAGTGGTGGCATGCCTGGTTACCCTGCAGAAAGTCTCTGGTTGATGCTGTCCACTCCTTTCCTTCTATTTTCGCAGTCAGCAGACTATACTTCAGACATCGATTAAATCTCTCAATTTCCCCATTGGCCTGGGGGCAGTAGAGTGAGGAGTGTTTGTGTGCAATTCCCCTGTCCTTGTGAAAGGATTCAAATTCCTGTGAAATCAGTTGACTGCCATTGTCTGAGATGAACTCTTTTGGGTTTCCTACCCTGCTGAACACTGTAGACAGGAAGTGGATCACTGGATTAATGGCGTATGACACAGTGGCATGTAGAGTTCCACTCAGGGGAATAGGATTGCCTCCATAACTCACAAGTTTCAGTGTCGGGTGTACTCAGTGGGGCGTTTGGGAAAAGTTGCATTAACATTGTACTTGGAAGGATTGAAACGGCAGAGCCCGTGTCCAGCAAAAGTTCCACATTTTGTGTTGTCTGCCCCTCAACAGCCATCTGTACTGTGCACATTATTTTATTCCCAGTGTGAGCTACAGTGTCTACATTTAATATAGTCACTTCAGACACAGTGCTCTCTACTTGTTCCACATCATCTGTAATTCCACTTACTCTCTTTGCCCCCCTACACACCTTTGCAAAATGCCCCTGTTTCCTGCAGTTATTACAGCGGGCCGTCCTGGCGGGGCAAGATGGGTAGGACGCTTTATGGTGGCGTGCTCCACATCTGAAGCATGTTAGCCCTTGTCTCGTGGCGTTGTCTCTCGTGGACACTGGCGGTCCCCTGGTTGTGTCCACCAGCTGCACACCCACAGCTGTCGCGGGCGGCGCTGCAGCCGCAGTTCCCCGGTCCATGATTTTAGCGTTCAATGTGACGGATTCAATTAGTCCAGCAATAGTCACAGCCTTTTCCAGAGTTAGGGGCACCTCCAGCAGCAAACGCTCTCTTATCTGATTGGAGTTAGTCTTTTCCACCAACTGGTCCCGTAGCACGTCATCCTCAAACGTTTTAGAGTCGCACGTAGCAGCAAGTTCTCTCAGCGCGGACACGTACCGTGCCACTGATTCTCCGTGATGCTGACTCCGTTGTCTAAACTTATATCTTTCAGCCACCACCTTAACAGCAGTGTAGCACTGTAGATGTTGACAGTTGACTAGGACCAGTTCTAGGTACGTAGGAGCAGTTTATAACTAGCATCAAATGATTGCAGACCACAGACCAGGGAATAAAGTTTGAACTACCGGCTTGTTTTTATATAAAGAATTGTAAACATAGACAGAGAAACATACACAATTACACAATAACACAGTGAGAATGGATAAATTCCTTGAAACCTCTTGTTTTATGATTTAACCCTTATTAAACCACTATTTTGAGTTTCAGATATTTTAGATAGATATTTTAGTTCTAATTTAGGATCCTTTAATTCTAATTTGACGTTATCTATTTTTTGAGTTGACAAATTATGTTAATTTGTTTTATGTTCTATTTTTTTCCATTGGGCCTTTAAGTTTCAGATCTAATTTCCATTAACCTAAGTTACTTAACCAGTAAATCAGAATGCCAAAAGTAACACACAACTGCATTACCCCATGAACAGTATGAATGAGTAATAAACTCAGCCGATACTGCGATTAACAATACAATATCAGATCAAAAATCAAAATCAATAATCAATGTAGGCTATAATCGGTCCTTTTTGGAAAGTCCGTTGTTGCTCCAATGAGCCCAACTACGTTTTGCAGTAACAAACTGGAAGTTTCTGTCCTACCACAATCCAGGTGCTCGAATCTGTAGGCTGCTGTCCTGAGAATGAGCTGTCTGCAGCCGCAGACAGACCACGTGGATCCAGCAGGGCTCCTATAGGTGGCTCGCCATCTTGTTTCCAGCTTGGGGTAAGAAACACCAAGCGCGATCTTCCCAATCCAAGAAAAACCTGGCCTGGATTATAACAGGCGCATCACACACGCAAAGACATTAGTTTACATATCTCTCAATAAAAGAATCAAAAGAAAACAACAGAAGTAGCGACTGACATGGTCAATCTACCCACCGCTAAAACGTGACGCAGTTTAATTTCTGTGCTAATACGCCATGCTGCTGCGGCCTAGCTGGAAGGAGCTAGCTTAGCAACTCGGTTTGCACAAAAGAAAAACACATTCTGAGTTCGGTTCACAAAAGAAAAACACATTCTGAGTTCGGTTCACAAAAGAAAAACACATTCTGAATTCGGTTCACGAAAGAAAAACGTGGCTCCTCAACAATCTTTACACAAGTTATGATCCACAACATAACGGAGCTACTTATAGCTTTAACTAGCCTATGCACACAGACATTGTAAACGGACAAGTTCGGCTAGTTAGCATCGGCTAGTTAGCATCGGCTAGTTAGCAGTTGACTCACCAAGTCCTGGACGACACTCGGACACAACACAAAACCCAGGGCTCGGAGGAGGACCAGACCAACAAAACACTCAGCTTGGATAAAGAAAGAACCAACTGTAGCTCGCTGCCATTTCAAAGCAGAATCTTCTATCTCTCGTTCCAGCGGCTTCTCTCAAGCGTCTGCCTGGCGTTCTGAAACCGGGCTGCTTCTGGGACGTCCTCCCTCTCGAGCAAGGCAGCTGATTGGCTAATCGGCACTGCACGCGCTGCGTTCAAAGAAATAGCAATCTGAACCAACAATATCAATATGAATTTATCGGTACCACGAATTACTTATCTACTGTTCACTATTTATTTGCAAAATGAATAATTATGATTATTTATTATTGTAAACTACTAATAAGACACATTAGCCCCCTAGCTAACGGGTCTGACCCTTTAGCCGAGCGGTTAGTGACGTCGTCTTGTGGTGCAGTACACCACAAGGCGACGTCATTATTTATTTTGTCTTACTGACATTGAGAGAGAGGTTGTTATCATGGCACCATATGGTTAAATCTTCCACTTCCCTCATATAGGCCGTCTCATCACTGTCACTTATTACTCCAATCACTGTGGTGTCATCTGTGAATACAATGATGCTGTTGTTGTCATGTTTGGCTACACAGTCGTGTGTAAATAGACTGTACATTAGGGGGCCTAGACATCAGCCCTGAGGTGTGCCAGTCTGAAGAACTAATGTGGATGATTATGTTTTACCTATTCTCACAGTCTTGGACGGGCCTCTCAGGAAATCAAATGAGCAATTAGAGATAGAGTTGCCCAGACCAAGACCTCCGAGTTTCAACACCAGTTTGGATGGTACAATGATATTGAAAGCATAGCTGTAATCAATAACTTTGTCTACAACTTTATGGAGATGGTTTCACATAAACCCTTCATGTAACAATTGTTACATTACATGAACATTTGACTGGTTGACTACAAATCTTTAAGATTAGTTCTGAAGTTGGTTGGAGTTTGGTTTGATAACTCATGTCTTAATTTGTTTCTGTCCAGATAATCCAGACATTTGCAAAAGGCAGCATTTTTCTTATAAAATTTTCACAACAACTTCATGCACAGTGTTGACTGTACTTTTTTTTAAAATGTCCATGTTATTCACAACATATTGCACTTAGTTCACATCCACTCAAGTAAAAACATGTTATTCACAACATATTGCACTTAGTTCACATCCACTCAAGTAAAAACAGACAACCAAACAACCCAATTCATGACTTAAAAAGATAGGTAGACAAATGTTTGATGCAACTGTAGAAGTTGAATAATAAGACGTGTTCATTGTTTTAAAGGCAATTCCCCTCAACAGGAATATGATCTAAAATATCTTGTACTGTCTGAACCTGTCAGCAAGCCCCTCCTTCAAATCTACCACTTAGTGTTGGAGCTAAAACAAGGTTCCACAGTGAGACACAGGAAGTCCTCTCTGGTCACTGGAGCTCATAGTTACTGAACAGAAGAGCTATGAGCTTCCTGCTCATCTCACTGCTGTTGGCTGCTATGTGCTTTGGTAGGACACAACTCTTGGTTTGCTTGTTATTAATCTGAACTTTGTCTTGTTGATTCTTTTCCTCACACTGACACCGTCTGTTGTTGTCCCACAGAATGCAGAGCTCAAAAAGACAACGTGCTCCAACCCAAAGGAGATGTGACTGTTAGTGAGGGAGAGACAGTAACACTGGACTGTCACTATAACACCAGTCAATCAAGTCCATCTCTTTTCTGGTACAGACAGGCTGCAGACGACAAGCCCACATTCATTCTGAAACCCTATTCTTATGGATCAGGGAACACAGCGGACGGGTTCAAGGAGAGATTTGATTCCAGCCTGGATTCCAGCTCAAGATCAGTTCCTCTGAAGATCCAGAGTCTGCAGCTGTCTGACTCTGCTGTGTACTACTGTGCTCTGAGGCCCACAGTGACAGGAAACTGCAAGACGTACTACAAAAACCTTTGGAGTGTCTATCAAGGATCCAGAGACAGCGCAATGTTAACACACATCCACTAGAGGGCAGTATTCACATTCTAATCTCATCGGCTCCTCGTTGAAGCAGAAAACATCAAATTTCTTAATGAAGTTGTGAAAACAGTGATTGTCAAATAAGTTGAAGTAAATGAATACTGAATAAATAGTTAACTACTTATTGAATTGAATGAGGTTCATCAAAATTAATGATACTATTATATGATAGCAAACAACAACTAACAGTTATGACGAAACAAAATACTCATGTGTTCCAAGTCAGAATGAGGCGAATTTCTCCTTTTAACAAACTTGGTAACTGTGTGTTAAAATATCATATACATGTTAGTGAAGATTCAATCGTACTGGGAATAAAACAGGTTTAATAATAAAACATTATATACTGTACCGTCTAACCCTAAATAAACCATCTGAAGTGCACCATCACACCATCCCATCCTTCAGCATGGAAACCTGTCCAGGTCCAGGATTGGGACCCTGGCTTCATCTGTGGCTCCTCCCCTTGACTAGAGAGGAAGCTGCAGGCAGAGAGCTGTTTATTCCAACCTGTAAAGATCTGACCCATCACAGCTCATCAGAGACACCACTACTTTCACATCACAACATTCATCCAGTAGATTTTCTCTGAACAACCACGATGACGCTCATCACAATTTTACTGTTCTCAGCTTTTGTCAGTATGCAAACACTTCCATAATAAAACAGGAAGCTATGTGTTTTATTTCATGTGTTTTTTCACGTTATTTCTTCATGGTGTTTTTGTGAATGTAATCAGTCTGGTGTCTGGTAGGTGACACCTATGAAGACGCCTCACTGCCACCAGTTGTGAGCTGTTTTCAGTGTAGGGTCACAGTGTTATTCTCTCCTGTAATTATACACTTCAAACTGATAATATTCAGTGGTACCAACAGAAAGCTAGATCTATTCCCACTTTCCTTCTCCTGGTCACAGACACAGCAGTACCGTCTGTAGTCGAAGCAACACCTCCTCATCCTCGACTTGCTGTTAGACTGAATGAAAGGAGAAACCGAGTAGAAGTGGAGATGTCCTCTGCTGCAGTGACGGACTCTGCTCTGTACTACTGTGCTGAGGCCCACAGGGACAGGAGACCCAGAGTCACTGTAATAAAACAGCACATCACCAGAGACTCCAAACACAACAACTCACATATGTATTTGGTTATAGTGCCACCTGCTGGACTCTCCTGAACGATGACAGCATTTTCAGGATACTGATTTAAGACAAGAGGAGGAGCAAAGTTCCCCCTCAGTGCTTATGACTGAATTTTTACTTTGAATCTTTAAAAGGAGAATCATTCCTGTCCAGCTTCCTCTCACTTTCTACCCTTCCTCAAGTTAGCTTTGGTGATGCTCTCTTCTGTTATTTTATTGTGTGCCATATGGGGTAAGATATCCTGTCATATTTTTCTCAAAATCTAAGGTCACGTTTGATCTGATTATTTTTTCTTATTGTTTTAAACAACAATAAACAACAAATATACAAGCATGTTGCAAAATTTGACACGCTGAACCAAAATGTCTCTGGCATACTGATGATTGTCACTTGTCTTTGAGTTTGTGTATGGTCTGGGTAGATTGGAACACTGAACTGTCCTTCTGCAATAGATAAAGTTGTGTGAATCTGAATCTGAATGAAAATGCTTGAATTCTGTGTTTCACCTTTTTCTTCCAGCTCAGAGTTCTGCAGACACCATCAGACCAGATAAGAATACTGAAGATGTAACTGAGGGTGATGAGGTTAAACTCTCATGTAGATACAACAGTTCTAAGGTTGACACCTTGTTATGGTACCGCCAGTATCCTGGATCAGCTCCACGGTTTTTCACAATGGACTACTCAGGATACAAAACCAACGCAATATCAGAAGTGAACATCCAGCATGACAAAGAAGAGAAGCGAGTGGATTTAGAGATGTCCTCTGCTGCAGTGACAGACTCTGCTGTGTACTACTGTGCTGTGAGGCCCACAGTGACAGGAAACCCAGAGTCACTGTACACAAACCTGACAGTGTCTGACAGAACATTTACACACTTCAGCTCAAGTTCAAGTTGAAGTTCAACATTGTTGTCATGTGTGTTTAAATACAATGAAATTCTTGTGCTTTGTGCTCTCTCTGTCTTAACACAAAGGACACAAGGACACCCCCCCCCAAAAAAAACCCACAATACAGACCAACATAGACTATGTACACAGAATTCAAACATTATATACACAATATACAGTACACAATAACAAAACTATGTAAGGTGCATATGGATGCATCAACTGTTCGGCAACTTCACTGCCTGTGGAAAGAAATTATTACCGAGGTTGGTGGTGTGTGATTTGATGCTCCAGTAACGTTTTTAGGTGGAAGGAGTGAGAACAGAACATGAGCGGTGTGGTTGGTGTCCTTAATGATTTTTGGGTTTTCGTTTTGCAGCGAGTGGTGTGAATATTATGAAGTTGTGGTAGTTCCATGCCAATGATATTTGCTGCTGTTGTTTCAGTCCTTTGCAGCAGCCTGCAGTCCTGAGCAGTCAGGTTACCAAACCACACTGTGGTACAGCCTGTGAATACGCACTCCATGGTATTGAGATAAAAGTTAATAAGAGTTTATATATTCATACCAAATGTGTGCCAATGTGACGCTTCCAAAAAGATGGTCTCTGCTGTGCCTTCTTGAGGGTGCAATTGGTGTTGACAGACCATGTACTGGTGTCAGTGATGTGTAAACTGAGAACTCTAAAACTGTCCACAATTTCAACAGATTATCCAGTGATGGAAATAGGAATGTGATTTCCTTCATTCTTTCTAAAGGCAACAATGATTTCTTTTGTCTTACTGACATTTAGAGAGAGGTTGTTATCATGGCACCATATGGTTAAATCTTCCACCTCCCTCCTATAGGCCGTCTCATCACTGTCACTTATTACTCCAATCACTGTGGTGTCATCTGTGAATTCAATGATGCTGCTGTTGTTATATTTGGCTCCACAGTCATGTGTAAACAGACCGTACATTAGGGGGCCTAGACATCAGCCCTGAGGCGTGCCAGTCTGAAGAACTAATGTGGATGATTATGTTTTACCTATTCTCACAGTCTTGGACGGGCCTCTCAGGAAATCAAATGAGCAATTAGAGATAGAGTTGCCCAGACCAAGACCTCTGAGTTTCAACACCAGTTTGGATGGTACAAATGGTATTGAAAGCAGAGCTGTAATCAATATCTTTGTCTACAACTTATGGAGATGGTTTCACATAAACCCTTCATGTAACAATTGTTATATTACATGAACATTTGACTGGTTGACTACAAATCTTTAAGATTAATTCTGAAGTTGGTTGGAGTTTGGTTTGATAACTCATGTCTTAGTTTGTTTCTGTCCAGATAATCCAGACATTTGCAAAAGGCAGCATTTTTCTTATAAAAATTTCACAACAACTTTATACACAGTGTTGACTGTACATTTTTTTAAATGTCCATGTTATTTACAAAATATTGCACTTAGTTCACATCCACTCAAGTAAAAACAGACAACCAAACAACCCAATTCATGACTTCAAAAGATAGGTAGACAAATGTTTGATGCAACTGTAGAAGTTGAATATTAAGACGTGTTCATTGTTTTAAAGGGCAATTCCCCTCAACAGGAATATGATCTAAAATGTGTTGTACTGTCTGAACCTGTCAGCAAGCCCCGCCTTCAAATCTACCACTTAGCGTTGGAGCTAAAACCAGGTTCCACAGTGAGACACAGGAAGTCCTCTCTGGTCACTGGAGCTCATAGTTACTGAACAGAAGAGCTATGAGCTTCCTGCTCATCTCACTGCTGTTGGCTGCTATGTGCTTTGGTAGGACACAACTCTTTGTTTGCTTGTTATTAATCTGAACTTTGTCTTGTTGATTCTTTTCCTCTCACTGACACCGTCTGTTGTTGTCCCACAGAATGCAGAGCTCAAAAAGACAACGTGCTCCAACCCAAAGGAGATGTGACTGCAAGTGAGGGAGAGACAGTAACACTGGACTGTCACTATAACACCAGTGACTCAAGTCCATATCTTTACTGGTACAGACAGGCTGCAGACGACAAGCCCACATTCATTCTGAGCCGCTTTACTGTTGGATCAGGGACCACAGTGGACGGGTTCAAGGAGAGATTTGATTCCAACCTGGATTCCAGCTCAAGATCAGTTCCTCTGAAGATCCAGAGTCTGCAGCTGTCTGACTCTGCTGTGTACTACTGTGCTCTGAGGCCCACAGTGACAGGAAACTGCAGAACCTACTACACAAACCTTTGGAGGGTCTATCAAGAATCCAGAGACAACGCAACGATAAACCAGATCCACTAGAGGGCAGTATTCACATTTTAAAGTCTTTGGTTCCTTGCTGAAGAAAAACTCATTGGACAGTTTGACAAGCCAGCTTCCTACACCTGCTGATCTGTCCAATGTGTCAATACAACATTCAAAAACATTTTATTCTGCATTGAAACGTTAAACTGTCTTGATAAAGAAAAGTATTAATGTCTTCTGTAGATTCATTTAACAAATTCTGCATTGTATTCTAGTCTTAGAAGAAAAAAAACTTGATGGAAGTCAGAGCTTGGTGGTTACTTGATGGAAGTGAGACTGCTTGACTAATCCATGGGACAAGTAGCAGTGTGTATGGTGACAGGTGACTGGTGGTGTTTAGTCATGCTTATTTAACAGGTATTCTTTCAAGACTCATTATTTTAGCACCCTGTCTTACTTTCGAACACGCATACAAAACATCGTGTTCCCTGGTTGTCACTATAAATCGTTTACCACTGTGATGAGAGTCATGACTGAGCTGGACTGGTGCATTTTCTGCAAGGCAAATGTTTTGTACCTGATTCATTTGGCTGCCCTGGAGGAGTCGTGTCGAGAAGGAAGGGAGAGGCGGGGAACACACTCTTCTGTCGAGCTGTCAGGTTGCTTGAAAGACGAAGCGATGACAGCAAGTAGGAGAAGAACAAGCGTGCTCCTGCTGTGAAAGCACAGAGGCCTGGCTGCAATGGAAGGAGCTGTGGAGTCAAGACAAATGACATTTCTCCCAAAACTAATAGACTTTTCCCTCTCCCCCCCCTCCCTCTCTCTCCCTCTCTCTCTCTCTGCTTCTTCATCTGTGGATTGGGTACACAGAGTTTATAGCATATCGATAACATCCAGCAAAAACATGACTTTATCTATGGCATTAGCACACAAAACAGATAATATATGATGCATATCAATAGAAGGTTGATTCTGCAACTGTATGACTGTATTATGAAAAATATACATTATTGATTTAAATGAACGGCACCTAATGTAAAATATCAGATAGACGCATATTATGCTTAATCAGAAGCATATTCTGCATATGCGACTCGTGGCTTGGGGGGGGCAGCAGGGGGCCCAGGAATAGTATTGGGGTGGCCGTGGCCACCCCTGGCCACCCCTTGGGGGCGCCATTGTGCTAATTCTGTCCCCCCGTTGTTATTTCTTCGGACAATATTACTGATGGCCGTTGTCTGTTTAAATAGAGGCACTAGATAAGGAGGACCTTTCTTTCCACAGTTTTTGTCTCTGTCATGGTTGGTGAGACTTATTGACTTTGGGTCATGTTCAGAAACCATTTAATAATTATAATGACTAATCTTATTCTATGTCGTCCTGTTTAGATCCAACACATTTATCATTTCTTATAATGTAAGAATCCCCTTATATATATATATATATATATATATATATATATATATATATATATATATATATATATATATATATATATATATATATATATATATATATATATATATAATATTTTAGTAAAGAGAACAAAGAGGTGAAGGGTCCATCATGACATTAATTTTTAAATCTCCACCACCACAACACTACACAGACCAAGACAAGGGGAGGAGTTAGAGAACTGAATGTTAAAGACTTCCTGTTGGAACTGAAGAGCAGCTGAGTTCTTTTCACTTGGTGATTCAATACACTTCAGTCACAATGTTACTCCATTTAATCTGGCTGATGATATCTACCTTTCATTCTGGTAAATATGAGATGGAAGAACATACATCCTATTATTATCCATAAGGTATTTCCATGAACTATTGTGTTTGTAAAAATCCATGTGTCTATCTAGGGTTCTCTGAGGATTCAGTTACACCATTTCATGATAGAATTCTGGCTTTGGAAGGAGACAGGGTCACTCTCTCCTGCAACTACTCCGTCTCTTCACCGAACCTTTTCTGGTATCGACAGTACTCCAGCTCACCTCCACAGCTTCTCATCACGGACTATTCAGAGAAAGTACCAGGGTTGACTCTTAAGCATGAGAGAGAAAGAAAAGCGTTTCATCTGGAGATGTCCTCTGCTGCAGTGACAGACTCTGCTGTGTACTACTGTGCTGTGAGGCCCACAGTGACAGGAAACCCAGAGTCACTGTACACAAACCTGACAGTGTCTGACAGAACATTTACACACTTCAGCTGCTTCTGTCATTTAACAGCAGATCAATCAAGTAGAGTTTTCATACCCACATAATGAAAATAATGGAAACAAGTTCATAACTGGACTAATGTTTTTGCCCTTTGTTATGATACAACCGTCTTTATTTTTAAGTTTAACAAAATATAATTTCTTGTTCATTCGGTTGGAACTGGATTAGTGTTTTCTTTCCCTCCTCTATGTATTTTGTTACTATAACTGTGGATGAGATGTGGTCATGGCTTTGGTGCATCTTCAGGACACCATCAGGATACCATTTGACAATGTTCATGATCAATGTTTCTCATTAACTTGATAGAGACGGTTGGACCTCCACCTTCCTATGACATTAGTTACATCACATGAATGACTGACTTCAAGCCTTTAACTTTAGTTTTCATGGTGGCTGGAGTCTGGTTTCATGACTCATATCTTTGTTTACTTGTTGTCATTTAGTCCTTTCAGGTTCTTCATAGTGATGAAGAGTCATGTAGAGCTGAGTGGAATCACAGCTGAATCCTCAGAGATACACTGAGATGCTAAAACTTCTTCAAATTATGAAAACAGATCAACAGTCTGAGGATGATTTTAGGTTTCAGACATCTACAATTAAAATGATGAGGGAAAAACAAACCTTTATTTCTTTCCAAACACTCCATCAACTTTGCTGTGATTCCATCAGTTTATTAGCACATCACACCCACACTCTTTAATGACACAGGATGAATGTGCTTTTCCAATACAAAGATTTCTGCATTTTTATTATCTATGTTATTCACAACACAATGCAATTATTCTTCTGGTTTTCTCCATAAAATGCAAAAGAAAAAAACAAAAACAAAAACAAAAAACAAAACAAATCAAAAACAAAAACAAAATCCAAATAATAAATAGCTCAAATTTTAAATATTTGAATATTAAATGTCCTTCATTTCCAAAGATGAACCAAAATGGATTCAACTTTATACGAATCACATAAATAAGAACAACATAATACGTGTTGATTGTTTTAAAGACAATTCCCCTCAACAGGAATATGATGTAACTTATAAATTTTAACTTATTTTAAACTTATTTTTAGCTGGGTCTTCATGTGTGTATATCTTATACTGTGTTTGCTGTGTTTGTCTGTGTCTGTCTTGCACTGTTTGGTGAAGCCACAGCCCTCATTTCATTTTTAACATGTGCCTGCACATTGTTTTTAATGACAATAAAATTGAATTGAATTGAATTGAAAGTAAAATGTGTTTTACTGTCTGAACCTGTCAGCAGCAGTAATAACAGGGGATTGGTCATCAGCCCTGTCACTCTGAACAAGCCCCGCCTTCAAATCTACCACTTAGTGTTGGAGCTAAAACCAGGTTCCACAGTGAGACACAGGAAGTCCTCTCTGGTCACTGGAGCTCATAGTTACTGAACAGAAGAGCTATGAGCTTCCTGCTCATCTCACTGCTGTTGGCTGCTATGTGCTTTGGTAGGACACAACTCTTGGTTTGCTTGTTATTAATCTGAACTTTGTCTTGTTGATTCTTTTCCTCACACTGACACCGTCTGTTGTTGTCCCACAGAATGCAGAGCTCAAAAAGACAACGTGCTCCAAACCAAAGGAGGTGTGACTGTTAGTGAGGGAGAGACAGTAACACTGGACTGTCACTATAACACCAGTGGCTCAAATACATATCTTTACTGGTACAGACAGGCTGCAGACGACAAGCCCACATTCATTCTGAGCCGCTCTAGGTTTGGATCAGGGACCACAGCGGACGGGTTCAATGAGAGATTTGATTCCAGCCTGGATTCCAGCTCAAGATCAGTTCCTCTGAAGATCCAGAGTCTGCAGCTGTCTGACTCTGCTGTGTACTACTGTGCTCTGAGGCCCACAGTGACAGGAAACTGCAAGACGTACTACAAAAACCTTTAGAGTGTATATCAAGAATCCAGAGACAACGCAACGATAAACCAGATCCACTAGAGGGCAGTATTCACATTTTAAAGTCATTGGTTCTTGTTGAAGAAAAACACCTTGGACAGTTTGACAAGCCAGCTTCATACAACTGCTGATTTGTCCAATGTGTCAATCCAACATTCAAAAACATTTGATTCTGCATTGAAACGTTAAACTGTCTTGATGAATAAAAGTATGAATGTCTTCTGTAGTTTCGTTTAACAAATTCTGCATTGTATTCTAGTCTTAGAAGAAAAATAACTTGATGGAAGTCAGAGCTTGGTGGTTACTTGATGGAAGCGAGACTGCTTGACTAATCCATGGGACAAGTAGCAGTGTGTATGGTGACAGGTGAGTGGTGGTGTTTAGTCCTGCTTATTTAATAGCTATTCTTTCAAGACTCATTATTTTAGCTCCCTGTCTTACTTTTGAACACGCATACAAAACATGGTGTTCCCTGGTCGTCACTATAAACCGTTCACCACTGTGATGAGAGTCATCACTTCTGTTCACTTGACAGTGAGGAGTTCCACCAGGGGGAGTTAGTGCGTGGGAGGATCACGCTAATCCCCCCCCCCCCCGACCAGGCGCCCCGATCGACCAGAGGGGGCGCTAGTGCAGCGACCAGGACACATACCCACATCCGGCTTCCCACTCGCAGATACGGCCAATTGTGTCTGTAGGGAGCAAGCCGGAGGTAACACGGGGACTCGATCCGGCGATCCCCGTGTTGCTAAGCAACGGAAGAGTCCGCTACGCTACCCGGACGCCCCGAGAGTAGTCATTTTAAATGAAGGCTTTATTTGGTTTTAAACCACAATAGTTGGTTTCTACCTTGTCTGTTCTTCACATGGCTTGTGGGCCTGTACGTTCACTGAATGTGGTGCTGGAATGTAACGTGCAATGTGTCTTAGGATGCTTTATTTGTTTGTTTGTTTGTTTGTTTCTTCATTTATTTCTTCTTTTAATTTGTAATTTGTGATATTGGGCTATACAAACCAAATTGACTTGACTTGACTGTGCATTTTTATCTTTCGCCTGGTCCTCGTGTGAGTCTGCTTGGATGGCCACACGATGGCGCCAGTGTGCATCTCTTGCCCATGTACTGTTCTGTCTCTTGTCTCTGACATACTGCTGCTTGCTGCTTGTGTGTGAGCTTGTGTATGGTCTGGGTAGATTGTGGAACTGAATTGTCCTTCTGGGAGAAATAAAGTTGTCTGAATGTGAATCTGAAGTACACAGTGCAGACAAACCTTATGGCTCTGCTGAGAGTGAGCATCAGGTATTCTAAGTACACATTGGGTCAGCACATGTTCAACAGGTTGATTTTACACTTGGCCCAGCAAATGCCCCCATTCATAATGTACCCCCCACCCCCAAAACAAAAGAAAAAAGAAAAAGAAGAGTGGCTGATAACACTGGAGGGTGAACATTTTCAGCATGATGGGGGTGATGGGGGAGGAGAGGGAGCAGAGTAAGTCAGCAGGTCTTCTGTTTCATCTGATAGTGAAAAAACGTGTGATTCAGTGTAGATATGTAACTGCATCCACTTTGGACATCAGCCGGTTGGTTTCTTCAGTCATGACGTCATCAAAGTGACTTCGTCAGCCTCTGAGACAAAGACACTGACAGTCTCCTAGATGAATGATGACACGTTTATCCCATGAAACCTTGTGTCCAGATGAACTGATTCAACTTTTCTGGGATTCTACACCTGGATGATTTAGCAGGCATCACAATATTCATGTGTAGTATTCTAGTTTTAGAAGAAACACAACAATAAATCCCATACTGTCTCACATATAAACCCAACCACAAAAGATAAACTACATGATGACAGGAGAAGAAAGCCAACCTGAAGGTAATATAAAATATTTAATAATAATAACTCTATTCTATCAACATTCCTTTAAGGTGAGATTATCCTTAAACCATGATTAATTGATTGTTTTATTTGAATATTCTTGCTAAACCTATCTGGACAGTGACTTGTAATAAGCTGTCAGAGTTGATCCAGTCATTGTTTCCTCTTCAGCAGGAAGTGGAGTTTGACAGACAGGGAAACAGATCAGATCTCTGAAAGCAGCACATCTTTAACTAGGTGATTGTTGCTGTGCCACAGTTTCTGTTTGACGTCTGACATCAGCCATGCAGTTCCTCCTACCACTTGTTTTATTCACTGGCTTTACTGGTAAGAAACACTTTGGCAGCTCAGTATTTGTTAAACTATGAATCCCTTTTTAACAGAAAATAATAATGAGATAGATTCAATATATGACATGATTATTGACTTTTTAATCATTTCTTCCCATCTGCAGGTTCCAGTTATCAGCAAACCATCCAGTCCCTCCAAGACAGAGTACATGGTCTAGAAGATGCCAAAGTTACTCTCTCCTGTAAATACTCCTCAGCAAACTACTTATTTTGGTATCGCCAGGACGCAGGAGAACCACCACAGTTTCTAATATCCTCCACTAAATCAGGTTCAATAATGAACAGAGCAGATACAAACTCCAGACTGTCTGCTAAAGTGAATGAGACTCAAATGGATGTGGAGATGTCCTCTGCTGCAGTGACAGACTCTGCTGTGTACTACTGTGCTGTGAGGCCCACAGTGACAGGAAACCCAGAGTCACTGTACACAAACCTGACAGTGTCTGACAGAACATTTACACACTTCAGCTGCTTCTGACCTTTAATAGCTGATCAATCAGCAGATCAAACAAGGTCACTAAAAACAGTAGTTAGTATCGTATCTAGTAGTTAGTATCTCTACTCATAGCATGACCATGGAGGATCCTTGTTTCTGGTTGATGGAAGGTTTGCGTCAAAACCTGTTAATGCACACATAGTTCAGCTCAAGGTTAAATATTGTTATAAATTCACACGCAGGACAAAATGTCGGTGTTAAACATCTTGATTTAGTATTGAGCCCAATTAACATTCAACATTTTAGCTTAACGGCTAACTTTTTGTTCATAATATTTTACTGCTGAGTTCAAAACATTCATTACAAAAAAATTAAATGTTGTTCTTCTAATATCTTGCCAATTGATCATTGTATAAGCAGAATATTTCAATCCAAGTTGTGTGATAAAGAATTTTTACATTCTCCGCTTTGTGTCATGTGGTTCTTTATTTTGTATTGTAGTTTAAAATACTTTCACGCATAACTTGACATGGATTATGTCTTGCTAATTCTGTCCCTACTTTGTTATATCTTAGGAAAATATTACTGATGGCCATTGTCTATTTAAATAGGGGCACTTGACAAGGAGGACCTTTCTTTCCACAGTTTTTGTCTCTGTCATGGTTGGTGAGACTTATTGACTTTGGGTCATGTTCAGAAACCATTTAATAATTATAATGACTTATCTTATTCTATGTCGTCCTGTTTAGATCAACACATTTATAATTTCTTAAAATGTAAGAATCACCTTATTTATTTTTTTATTGATTTTTTTAGTGAAGAGAACAAAGAGGTCCATCACGACATTAATTTCTAAACCTCCACCACTATAACACTACACAGACCAAGACAAGGGGAGGAGTTAGAGAACTGAATGTCAAAGACTTAATGTTGGAATTGAAGAGGTGCTGAGTTATTTTCACTTGGTGATTCAATACACTTCAGTCATGATGTTACTCCATTTAATCTGGCTGATATCTACCTTTCATACTGGTAAATATGAAATGGAAGAACCTATATCCTAATATTATCCATAAGGTATTTCCATGAACTATTGTGTTTGTAAAAATCCATGTGTCTGTCTAGGGCTCTCTGAGGATTCAGTTACACCATTTCTTTATAGTATTCTGGCTTTGGAAGGAGACAGGGTCACTCTCTCCTGCAACTACTCTGTCTCTACAGAGAACCTCTACTGGTATCGACAGTACTCCAGCTCACCTCCACAGCTTCTCATCACGGACTATTCAGAGAAAGCACCAGGGTTGACTCTTAAGCATGAGAGAGAAAGAAAAGCGTTTCATCTGGAGATGTCCTCTGCTGCAGTGACAGACTCTGCTGTGTACTACTGTGCTGTGAGGCCCACAGTGACAGGAAACCCAGAGTCACTGTACACAAACCTGACAGTGTCTGACAGAACATTAACACACTTCAGCTGCTTCTGTCATTTAACAGCAGATCAATCAAGTAGAGTTTTCATACCCACATAATGAAAATAATGTATCAGAGTTCGCAACTGGACTCATGTTTTTGCCCTTTGTTAAAATACAGCCGTATTTATTTTCAAGTTTAATTAAATATAATTTAATGTTATGGAACTGGATGAGTGTTTTCTTTCCCTCCGCTATGTATTTTGTTACTATAACTGTGGATGAGATGTGGTCATGGCTTTGATGCATCTTCAGGACACCATCAGGATACTATTTGACAATGTTCATGATCAATGTTTCTCATTAACTTGATAGAGACGGTTGGACCTCCACCTTCCTATGACATTAGTTACATCACATGAATGACTGACTTCAAGCCTTTAACTTTAGTTTTCATGTTGGCTGGAGTCTGGTTTCAGGACTCATATCTTTGTTTACTTGTTGTCATTTAGTCCATTCAGGTTCTTCATAGTGATGAAGAGTCATGTAGAGCTGAGTGGAATCACAACTGAATCCTCAGAGATACACTGAGATGCTAAAAGTTCTTCAAATTATGAAAACAGATCAACAGTCTGAGGATGAGTTTAGGTTTCAGCCATCTACAATTAAAATGATGAGGGAAAACAAACCTTTATTTCTTTCCAAACACTCCATCAGCTTTTCTGTGATTCCATCAGTTCATTAGCACATCACACCCCACACTCTTTAATGACACAGGATGAATGTACTTTTCCAAAATAACGATTTCTGAATTTTTACTGGCAATGTTATTCATAACACAATGCAATTATTCTTCAGGTTTTCTCCATAAAAGGCAAAAGAAAAAAACAAAAACAAAAAACAAAACAAAACAAAAACAAAATCCAAATAACAAATAGCTCAAATTTTAAATATTTGAATATTAAATGTCTTTCATTTTCAAAGATGAACCAAAATGGATTCAACTTTATAAGAATCACATAAATAAGAACAACATGACACTTGTTCATTGTTTTAAAGACAATTCCCCTCAACAAGAATATGATGTAACTTACAAATGTTAACTTATTTTAAACTTATTTTTAGCTGGGTCTTCATGTGTCTATATCTTATACTGTGTTTGCTGTGTTTGTCTGTGTCTGTCTTGCACTGCTTGGTGAAGCCACAGCCCTCATTTCATTTTTAACATGTGCCTGCACATTGTTTTTAATGACAATAAAATTGAATTGAATTGAATTGAAAGTAAAATGTGTTGTACTGTCTGAACCTGTCAGCAGCAGTAATAACAGGGGATTGGTCATCAGCCGTGTCACTCTGAACAAGCACCTCCTTCGAATCTACCACTTAGTGTTGGAGCTAAAACAAGGTTCCACAGTGAGACACAGGAAGTCCTCTCTGGTCACTGGAGCTCATAGTTACTGAACAGAAGAGCTATGAGCTTCCTGCTCATCTCACTGCTTTTGGCTGCTATGTGCTTTGGTAGGACACAACTCTTTGTTTGCTTGTTATTAATCTGAACTTTGTCTTGTTGATTCTTTTCCTCACACTGACACCGTCTGTTGTTGTCCCACAGAATGCAGAGCTCAAAAAGACGACGTGCTCCAACCCAAAGGAGGTGTGACTGTTAGTGAGGGAGAGACAGTAACACTGGACTGTCACTATAACACCAGTGACAGAAGTCCATATCTTTTCTGGTACAGACAGGCTGCAGACGACAAGCCCGCATTCATTCTGAGACCCTATTCTTATGGATCAGGGGACACAGCGGACGGGTTCAAGGAGAGATTTGATTCCAGACTGGATTCCAGCTCAAGATCAGTTCCTCTGAAGATCCAGAGTCTGCAGTTGTCTGACTCTGCTGTGTACTACTGTGCTCTGAGGCCCACAGTGACAGGAAACTGCAAAACGTCCTAAAAGAACCTTTAGAGTGTCTATCAAGAATCCAGAGACAGCGCAATGTTAACCCACATCCACTAGAGGGCAGTGTTCACATTTTAATCTCATCTGCTCCTCGTTGAAGAAAAATACATTGGACAGTTTGACAAGCCAGCTTCATACACCTGCTGATTTGTCCAATGTGTCAATACAACATTCAAAAACATTTTATTCTGCATTGAAACGTTAAACTGTCTTGATAAAGAAAAGTATGAATGTCTTCTGTAGATTCGTTTAACAAATTCTGCATTGTATTCTAGTCTTAGAAGAAAAATAACTTGATGGAAGTCAGAGCTTGGTGGTTACTTGATGGAACCGAGACTGCTTGACTGATCCATGGGACAAGTAGCAGTCTGTATGGTCACAGGTTGGTCATGGTATTTAATCATGGAGTCAAGACAAATGACATTGCTCCCAAAACTAATAGACTTTTACCTCTCCCCCCCCCCTCTCTCTCCCTCTCTCCGCTTCTTCATCTGTGTACCTGGGTACACAGAGTTTATAGCATTTCGATGACATCCAGCAAAAACATGACTCTATCAATAATAGTAGCATACGAAACAGATAATTTATGATGCATATCAATAGAAGGTTGATTCTGCAACTGTGTGACTAATACATCAACAATCTGGTAAACTTCCACTATAATCCCTATTCCAAAATCTAAAACTTCAGAGAACTAAATGAGTTCAGACCTGTTGCGCTTACATCACTTGCGATGGAAATTTTTGAGAACATTTTAAAAGATGAGGTTGTCTCCCTAGCTGATGGCAAACTAGACCCCTTGCAGTTTGCTTATCAAGCTGGCAAGGGTGTGGAGGATGCCAAACTCTTTATCCTCGACAGAGTTTATAAGCACCTGGAGAAACCCATGTAAGGCTTTTATTTGCCGACTTCTCTTCGGCTTTTAACAAGATACAACCTTACGTTTTGATCGAGCGGCCTGCTTCTTATTTTAATTTGCCTGATCAGCTTTTAATGTTGCTTTTCCTTTTAACAGACAGAATCCAGCAGGTTTTAATTAATGGCGTTTTGTCCAATGTCCTGGTCTCACACAGGGGCTGACGGCAGGGTTGCGTTCTTTCCCCCCTGCTTTTTATAGTGTATACAGACCGCTGCAGGTCCTCTAAAGAGGTGAGCTACCTGGTGAAATTCTCTGACCATACCGCACTTTTGTCTCTTCTTCAGGGATCGGAGTCAGATCACGGTTGTGTCTTACCTGCCTTTGTTGACCGGTGCGATGATGACTTCCTTGACCTTAAAGTGTCAAAAACTAAGGAACTTATCACTGATTTTAGGAGAAACAGTGATAAACCCAAAGCTAGCACCATACATGGTGAGGATGTTCAAATTGGTGACCTTTATAAGTACCTCGGCACCGTGTTCAACTCCCAAGTCAAGTTCGACGTGAACACAGATTCGATTGTCAAGCGTGGCCAACAACGAATTCACTAACTGCAGAAGTTTAACTCCTTTAATGTCTGTAACACCAGCTCATGTATTTATTTACCGTTCAATTATTGAAAGTCTTGTAACTTTTTCCTTTATTTGTTGGTTTAATGGGTTGACTGCGAAGGACAGGAACAGTCTAAACAGCATGGTTCAGGTCGGCTCCAGGATCATCGGAGTCCAGCAGAGAGACTTGTGCTCCCTCTGGGAGAAACATGGGGCCCAGAAAGCAAAAGGAATTATCAGCCAATCTGACCACGTCCTGTCCAGTGAATTCACTGTAATGCCCCCAGTTCGGTGCTATAAAGCGCCCCCTAGGAAAACAAATCACTACTCTAAGTACTTCATTCCTTCTGCTACCAGGCTGTTAAATGCAGAGATAGTCATTTTAAATGAATGCTTGATTTGGTTTTAAACCACAATAGTTGGTTTCTACCTTGTCTGTTCTTCAAATGGCTTGTGGGCCTGTACGTTCACTGAATGTTGTGCTGGAATGTAACGTGCAAAGCAAGATGCTTTATTTATGCATTTATTTATTTATTCTCTTCTTTTAACTTGTGTGAATGTTGATCCTTCGCCTGGTCTGTGAGTGAGTCTGCATGCATGGCCAAACGATGGCGCCAGTTTGCATCTCTTGCCCATGTACTGATCTGTCTGTTGTCTCTGACATACGGCTGATGGCTTGTGTGTGAGCTTTGTATGGTCTGGGTAGATTGTGGAACTGAGTTGTCCTTCTGGGATAAATAAAGTTGTCTGAATCGGAAGTACACAGTACAGACAAAACATGTGGGTCTGTTCATAGTGAGCATCTGGTATTTTAAATACACATTGGGTCAGCACATGTTCAACAGGTTGATTTTACACTTGACCGAGTAAATGCCCCCACTGGTAATGTCCACCGACATAAAAGAGTGGCTGGGGGGTGAACAATGTCCACATCATTCACTTTTTCAGGTTCGGTCTATCTTAAAAGTGTTTGGTCTTTTCAGTAATATAATCACCAATGTTACTCTGGAAAACGTAACAAAGACAGTTCCCCATGTGTTTTATTTATTTACTCCTCCTGTGAACCATTCCAAAAGGAGAACAGCTCTCTCCAACTGTTGTCAGCTTCAGTCATCTCACTCTTCGGCCCCTCCTCAGCCTCCAATAGAGGAAAGCTTCTCAGGTCAGTAAGAAAGGCTTCTGCTGCTCCGTGGATTCTTGCAGGGGAAGCAGTCAGGCCGTCCTTTGCCTCAATACACTGCAGAGCAGGAATGGACCTGTGTGTCCACACATCCTTGATGAGTTCATCAAACTGTTGGTGATGACATGTTTCAGCATGTCATCACCTTCAAGGGCACATAGACAAGAGTGCTGCCGCTGACTGGGGTGACCTGTCTAAAACCCAAACAATATCTTTAATGACAACTAAGTGATGACCTCATTCATCAGGAATAAAACCAGATATCATAGTTTCAAGTAAAAAAAACTGCCGGGAGCTTTGGGGACATCACGTTCATCAGAAACAGTCAGAGAAGTGTTGGATGGAGGTGATGGGGGAGGAGAGGGAGGAGAGTAAGTCAGCAGGTCTGCTGTTTCATCTGATAGTGAAGGAGAATAAAAAGCCGTGAGAGATGTCCCCCCATTCTCACATCCATGCGTCCCCATACTTTTACACTTCCTGCTGAATATGAGAGCAATCATGTTGGGTTGGGTTTTGTTGGACTATCACCTCATAGACTACACATGCAAAATGAGAGGGACATGAGTGAAGAGGGAGGGGCGTGCTCTTTTTCAACTAAGATTTCTATTTTTCTATTTCTACAATTTAACCATCTCTTAAAAAGACGGTTTCATTAGTGTATCTGAGTACACGTTCATATTTTTACACTCCTGAAAAAACGTGTGATTTAGTGTAGATATGCAACTGCATCCACTTTGGACATCAGCCGGTTGGTTTCTTCAGTCATGACGTCATCAAAGTGACTTCGTCAGCCTCTGAGACTAAGAGACTGACAGTCTCCTAGATGAATGATGACACGTTTCTCCCATGAAACCTTGTGTCCAGATGAACTGATTCAACTTTTCTGGGATTCTACACCTGGATGATTGAGCAGGCATCAACATATTCATGTGTAGTATTCTAGTTTTAGAAGAAACACAACAATAAATCCCATACTGTCTCACATATAAACCCAACCACAAAAGATAAACTACATGATGACAGGAGAAGAAAGACAACCTGAAGGTAATATAAAATATTGAATGATAATAACTCTATTCTATCAACATTCCTTAAAGATTAGATTATCCTTAAACCATGATTAATTGATTGTTTTATTTGAATATCCTTGCTAAACCTATCTGGAGAGTGGATTGTAATAAGCTGTCAGAGTTGATCCAGTCATTGTTTCCTCTTCAGCAGGAAGTGGAGTTTGACAGACAGGGAAACAGATCAGATCTCTGAAAGCAGCACATCTTTAACTAGGTGATTGTTGCTGTGCCACAGTTTCTGTTTGACGTCTGACATCAGCCATGCAGTTCCTCCTACCACTTGTTTTATTCACTGGCTTTACTGGTAAGAAACACTTTGGCAGCTCAGTATTTGTTAAACTATGAATCCCTTTTTAACAGAAAATAATAATGAGATAGATTCAATATATGACATGATTATTGACTTTTTAATAATTTCTTCCCATCTGCAGGTTCCAGTTATCAGCAAACCATCCAGTCCCTCCAAGACAGAGTACATGGTCTAGAAGGTGCCAAAGTTACTCTCTCCTGTAAATACTCCTCAGCAGAATACTTATATTGGTATCGCCAGGACGCAGGAGAACCACCACAGTTTCTAATATCCTCCGCTAAATCAGGTTCAATAATGAACAGAGCAGATACAAACTCCAGACTGTCTGTTAAAGTGAATGAGACTCAAATGGAAGTGGAGATGTCCTCTGCTGCAGTGACAGACTCTGCTGTGTACTACTGTGCTGTGAGGCCCACAGTGACAGGAAACCCAGAGTCACTGTACACAAACCTGACAGTGTCTGACAGAACATTTACACACTTCAGCTGCTTCTGTCCTTTAACAGCAGATCAATCAAGTAGAGTTTTAATATCAGCTCATTAGAAACAAGGTGAGATATTTAGTATCTCTAATCATAGCATGGCCATGGAGGATCCTTGTTTCTGGTTGATGGAAGGTTTGCGTCAAAACCTGTTAAAGCACACATAGTTCAGCTCAAGGTTAAATATTGTTATATATTCACACGCAGGACAAGAAGTTGCTGCACAACATGTTGAATTAGTATTGAGCCCAATTAACATTCAACATTTTAGCTTAACGGCTAACTTTTTGTTCATAATATTTTACTGCTGAGTTCAAAACATTCATTACAAAAAATGAAATGTTTTTCTTCTAATATCTTGCCAATTGATCATTGTATAAGCAGAATATTTCAATCCAAGTTGTGTGATAAAGAAATTTTACATTCTCCGCTTTGTGTCATGTGGTTCTTTATTTTGTATTGTAGTTTAAAATACTTTCACGCATAACTTGACATGGATTATGTCTTGCTAATTCTGTCCCCCCTTTGTTATATCTTAGGAAAATATTACTGATGGCCATTGTCTATTTAAATAGGGGCACCCGACAAGGAGGACCTTTCTTTCCACAGTTTTTGTCTCTGTCATGGTTGGTGAGACTTATTGACTTTGGGTCATGTTCAGAAACCATTTAATAATTATAATGACTTATCTTATTCTATGTCGTCCTGTTTAGATCAACACATTTATCATTTCTTAAAATGTAAGAATCACCTTATTTATTTTTTTATTTATTTTTTTAGAAAAGAGAACAAAGAGGTGAAGGGTCCATCACGACATTAATTTCTAAATCTCCACCACCACAACACTACACAGACCAAGACAAGGGGAGGAGTTAGAGAACTGAATGTCAAAGACTTCATGTTGGAACTGAAGAGGTGCTGAGTTATTTTCACTTGGTGATTCAATACACTTCAGTCATGATGTTACTCCATTTAATCTGGCTGATGATATCTACATTTCATACTGGTAAATATGAAATGGAAGAACATATATCCTAATATTATCCATAAGGTATTTCCATGAACTATTGTGTTTGAAAAAGTCCATGTGTCTATCTAGGGCTCTCTGAGGATTCAGTTACACCATTTCATGATAGAATTCTGGCTTTGGAAGGAGACAGGGTCACTCTCTCCTGCAACTACTCCGTCTCTTCACCGAACCTTTTCTGGTATCGACAGTACTCCAGCTCACCTCCACAGCTTCTCATCACGGACTATTCAGAGAAAGTACCAGGGTTGACTCTTAAGCATGAGAGAGAAAGAAAAGCGTTTCATCTGGAGATGTCCTCTACTGCAGTGACAGACTCTGCTGTGTACTACTGTGCTGTGAGGCCCACAGTGACAGGAAACCCAGAGTCACTGTACAAAAACCTGACAGTGTCTGACAGAACATTTACACACTTCAGCTGCTTGTCATTTAACAGCAGATCAATCAAGTAGAGTTTTCATACCCACATAATGGAAATAATGTATCAGAGTTCATAACTGGACTAATGTTTTTGCACTTTGTGCAAATATAGTTATCTTTATATTTAAGTTTAATTAAATATAACTTCTTGTTCATTCAGTGGAACTGGATTAGTGTTTTCTTTCCCTCCTCTATGTATTTTGTTACTATAACTGTGGATGAGATGTGGTCATGGCTTTGATGCATCTTCAGGACACCATCAGGATACTATTTGACAATGTTCATGATCAATGTTTCTCATTAACTTGATAGAGACGGTTGGACCTCCACCTTCCTATGACATTAGTTACATCACATGAATGACTGACTTCAAGCCTTTAACTTTAGTTTTCATGTTGGCTGGAGTCTGGTTTCAGGACTCATGTCTTTGTTTACTTGTTGTCATTTAGTCCATTCAGGTTCTTCATAGTGATGAAGAGTCATGTAGAGCTGAGTGGAATCACAGCTGAATCCTCAGAGATACACTGAGATGCTAAAACTTCTTCAAATTATGAAAACAGATCAACAGTCTGAGGATGATTTTAGGTTTCAGCCATCTACAATTAAAATGATGAGGGAAAACAAACCTTTATTTCTTTCCAAATACTCCATCAACTTTGCTGTGATTCCATCAGTTTATTAGCACATCACACCCACACTCTTTAATGAAACAGGATGAATGTGCTTTTCCAAAATAATGATTTCCACATTTTTGTTTATTTTCAATATTCTTCATAACACAATGCAATTCTTCTTCAGGTTTCCTCCATAAAAGACAAACAACCAAACCACCACCATATTAAATGTGTTATTTATATGCAAAGATTCACCAAAATGGAATCACACAAATAATAATAACATAACACATGTTCATTGTTTTAAAGACAATTCCCCTCAACAGGAATATGATGTAAAATGTGTTGTACAGTCTGAACCTGTCAGCAGCAGTAATAACAGGGGATTGGACATCAGCCCTGTCACTCTGAACAAGTCCCCCCTTCAAATCTACCAGTTAGTGTTGGAGCTAAAACCAGGTTCCACAGTGAGACACAGGAAGTCCTCTCTGGTCACTGGAGCTCATAGTTACTGAACAGAAGAGCTATGAGCTTCCTGCTCATCTCACTGCTGTTGGCTGCTATGTGCTTTGGTAGGACACAACTCTTTGTTTGCTTGTTATTAATCTGAACTTTGTCTTGTGGATTCTTTTCCTCACACTGACACCGTCTGTTGTTGTCCCACAGAATGCAGAGCTCAAAAAGACAACGTGCTCCAACCCAAAGGAGGTGTGACTGTTAGTGAGGGAGAGACAGTAACACTGGACTGTCACTATAACACCAGTCAATCAAGTCCATATCTTTTCTGGTACAGACAGGCTGCAGACGACAAGCCCACATTTATTCTGAGCCGCTTTACTTTTGGATCAGGGAACACAGCGGACGGGTTAGAGGAGAGATTTGATTCCAGCCTGGATTCCAGCTCAAGATCAGTTCCTCTGAAGATCCAGAGTCTGCAGCTGTCTGACTCTGCTGTGTACTACTGTGCTCTGAGGCCCACAGTGACAGGAAACTGCAAGACGTACTACAAAAACCTTTGGAGTGTCTATCAAGAATCCAGAGAAAACGCAACGATAAACCTGATCCACTAGAGGGCAGTATTCACATTTTAATCTCATAGTCACCTTGTTGAAGAAAAACTCATTGGACAGGTTGACACGCCAGCTTCCTACAACTGCTGATTTGTCCAGTGTCACTGCCAACACTACAATAACACATCTTCATCTGCACTCCAGCTTCCAAGATGAGCTGTGGTTAATTGTTCCCTACGTGTCAAATCTTAATGTTGTTAAACATTTTGTTATTATATAAATGATGCTTCTTAAATGAAATGAAGAAAATCAATATTGAACAATTAGTAAAATACAAATTTAATAGAATGCTATATTTAGATTAATGTTAATAATACATTGTGAAATAAGTTACAAATAAAACTTTCAAGGCAGCAAAAACTCCGTGCTGTCCAAATCTGGTTGAGGTTAAGTCCTCATTTTAACAAAATTTGTAATATGCGATTTTATTTTGCAATATTATATACGTGTTATTCAATATTTAATTGTTTTGGGAAGAAAACAGCTTTCAATCCAATACCGTCTCCCATATAATGATAGACAGAAAGAAAGAAAGAAAGAAAGAAAGAGAGAAAGGCACTTTATTTTGTCATTGTACAGGTTATAATGAATGTGTTATTTGCATGTAATCACCCTATTGTATAGGAGCAGTGGGCAGCTGCAGCACCCGGGGACCAACTCCAATTCTTCTTTCCATTGCCTTGCTCAGGGGCAGAGACAGCAGTATTAACCCTAACATTTCTTTTTGATGGTGGGAGGAAACCAGAGCACCCATAGGAAACCCACACAGAACATGCAAACTCCACACAGAAACGACCTGGTACGGCCTGGGGTTCGAACCCAGGACCTTCTTGCTGTGAGGCACAGTGCTAAACACTGGGCCACTGTGCTGCCCCAAACCCACCCATATGAGATGAATGGAGTAAATGAAGGCAGCAGCAGCAGCAGCAGCAGCAGAAGAGCCATGTGGACATGCAGTAAAACAGCTGCTAGTGGGTCTAGTGAAGAACAAAGAGGTTGGCTGGCATGTGAGGAGTAGTGAGGAGGTTGGTGTGAACAGTGGGTGAATAGGAGGAGCCAGACACACTATGAGGGGAGGACGTTAGCAGGAAGGACTGGTAAAGTCCACAGTGCAACTAAAGAGACAGCTGAACTAACAGCAGCATGCTGCTCCATCTCATCTGGTTCCTTTCTGTACTAACAGGTGAGTCTGCTGTCACCATGACACCCTGCTGCACACTGACTCTGACCATACAGGCTGACAAGCAGACACACACATTTACCATCACCAGCAGGCACAGTATGGACAACAACCAACACACAAAGCCCACACTAACTCACTGAATTACCACAACGACACCTTTTCACTGCAAAGACTTCTTGGATATTTCCAAAATTTTCAGGTAGTAGTTTGGAAGAAGAAATCAACCCCATGACCCTTTCAGTCCAAAGTGTAGAAGGAGCCAAAGTTATTCTATCCTGTATTTACACCGGCTCACCTTACAACCTTCAGTGGTATCGTCAGTCACCAGGATCTACAGCCCAATTCCTCCTCTCTGCATCACCCAGCAGTCAGCAGTCAGTGGTCAGAGGACAACCTGAAGATCTCAGACTGTCAATCAGCTTCAACGGAGAACAGAAACGAGTGGATCTGGAGATGTCCTCTGCTGCAGTGACAGACTCTGCTGTGTACTACTGTGCTGTGAGGCCCACAGTGACAGGAAACCCAGAGTCACTGTACACAAACCTGACAGTGTCTGACAGAACATTTACACACTTCAGCTCGAGTTACAATTCAACTTTATTGTCATGTGTATTTAAACATAATTACATCCTTGTGCTCGGCTCTCTCTGCCTTAAAGTGATTTCTGAGATATTGTTAAGATTGTAGAAGGCTGATCTTGTGAGATGATGGATGTGGCTCTTGACATTCAGATCCCTGTCTATGATTACACTGAGATTTCTAGCTTCACTTCTGCCCTCCAGAGACAGAGAGCTGAGACGAGCTGCCATTCTCTGTCTCTGAGTCTTTGCACCAAACATAAGCATTTCATCAAAGCATACAAAAATCTATCTATCTATCTATCTATCTATCTATCTATCTATCTATCTATCTATCTATCTATCTATCTATCTATCTATCTATCTACACTGCTCAAAAAATAAAGGGAACACATAAGCAATGCAATGTAGCTCCAAGTCAATCACACTTCTGAGATATCAACCTGTCCAGTTAGGAAGCAACACTGATTTGTGAATCAATTTCACCTGTTGGTAAATTGTCTAATTTCCACCTGGTGGAAATTAGACAATTTGCAAGACAACCCCTATAAAAGGAATGGATTTGCAGGTGGTGGCCACAGACCATTTGCCTGTCCTCATCTTTTCTGGCCGATCTTTGGTTAGTTTTTCATTGTGCTAGTGCCCTCACCACTAGAGGTGGCATGAGGCGGTATCTGCAACCTACAGAAGTTGCTCAGGTAGTGCAGCTCATCCAGGATGGCACATCAATGCGTGCTGTGGCAAGAAGATTTGATGTGTCTCCCAGCACAGTGTCCAGAGCATGGAGGAGGTACCAGGAGACAGGCCAGTACACCAGGAGACGTGGAGGGGGCCGCAGGAGGACAACAACCCCGCAGCAGGACCGCTATCTGGTCCTTTGTGCAAGGAGGAACAGGAGGAGCACTGCCGGAGCCCTACAAAACGACCTTCAACAGGCCACTAATGTGCAGGTTTCTGCTCAAACAGTGAGAAACAGAATGCATGAGGATGGTATGAGGGCCCGACGTCCACAATTGGGGCCTGTGCTCACAGCCCAACACCGTGCAGCCCGATTGACCTTTGCCAGAGAACATCTTGGTTGGCAGATTCGCCATTGGCGCCCTGTGCTCTTCACAGATGAGAGCAGGTTCACACTGAACACATGTGACAGACGTGAGAGAGTCTGGAGACGCTGTGGAGAACGTTCTGCTGCATGCAACATCCTCCAGCATGACCGGTTTGGCGGTGGGTCAGTGATGGTCTGGGGAGACATATCCTTGGAGGGCCGCACAGACCTGTACGTGCTAGCCAGAGGTACCATGACTGCCATTAGGTACCGGGATGAGATCCTCAGACCCATTGTCAGACCATATGCTGGTGCAGTGGGCCCTGGGTTCCTGCTCATGCATGACAATGCTCGTCCTCATGTGGCCAGAGTGTGTCAGCAGTTCCTGTATGTCGAGGGCATTGATGCTATGGACTGGCCTGCACGTTCCCCAGACCTGAATCCAATCGAGCACCTCTGGGACATCATGTCTCGTACCATCCGCCAATGCCATGTCGCACCACAGACTGTCCAGGAGTTGACCGATGCCCTGATCCAGGTCTGGGGGGAGATCCCTCAGGAGACCATCCGTCGTCTCATCAGGAGCATGCCCAGACGTTGTAGGGAGTGCATACAGGCACGTGGAGGCCACACACACTACTGAGCCTCATTTTGAATCGTCTTGAAGAATTTCCACAGAAGTTGGATCAACCTATGTTCTCATTTTCCACTTTGATTTTGAGTATGATTCTGAATCCAGACCTTAATAAGCTAATGATTTTGATTTCCATTGATCATTCTTAGGTTATTTTGCTCTAAACACATTCCTCTGTCTAATAAATAAAGATTTTCAGCTGAAATATTTCATTCATCGAGGTCTATATTGTGTTTTTAGGTGTTTTTTGAGCAGTATATTTAACACACTTGTATTTCAATAAACACTCATTCCAAGATAGGTAAAAACTTCCAGTTTTGATTTCTGCAATTTACGTTCCAGTCTCCTGCAGGCCCACTTAAGAGCACGTGTCTCATCTTAAACCAGGGTGTAGGCCTCTTTAGTCACCTAGCTCTGGTAGTGAGAGGTGCAACTGAACCGAGGAGACTAGAGAGGGCCACATTTAATTCACTAGTGAAATCTTCAAGAGTGACTCACTACGGTGAAAGGAGCCAAGACTTTAGGCAGCTGCTTGCTAAATGCAGCTACAGTGGAGGGACCAATGTGGCGAGTGGCAACTACATCTGCGCCGACATTACCTGGATAAGCCAATAATGCATGAGAAAATGATCTGACACAGCAGATGTGGTCTGCAAGTAATTCAGATCAGAAACAGGTATCACTTTAGATAAAACCAAATCAAGGGTGTCACCAATGAGTCGACTCTTGAACAAACTGAGCGAACCCAACAGTATCAGCTTGTGCCAGAGAGGCTTTTCTTAGCGGATCAGCAGCCTTATTCAGATGAATATCTAAATCACCAAGAATTACAATCACATCATAATGAGTAACAAGCCCTGAGACAAATTCTTCATATTCTTTAAGAAACACTGAGTTGGTGTCCAGGTAGTGTCGCGGTCTATTCCGTTGCCTACCAACACGGGTTATCTCCGGTTCGAATCCCCGTGTTACCTCCGGATTGGTCGGGCGTCCCTACAGACACAATTGGCTGTTTCTGCAGGTGGCAAGCCAGATGTGGGTATGTGTCCTGGTTGCTGCACTAGCACCTCCTCTGGTCGGTCAGGGCGTCTGTTCAGGGGGGAAGGAGAACTGGGGATAATAGCGTGATCCTCCCACATGCTACATCCTGCTGGTGAAACCCCTCACTGTCAGGTGAAAAGAAGCGGCTGGTGACTCCACATGTACCGGAGGAAGCATGTGGTAGTCTGCAGCTTTACCCGGGCCGGCAGAGGGGGTGGAGCAGTGACCGGGATGGCTCATAAAATAGGGTAATTGGCCAAGTCCAATTGAGGAGAAAAAAAAAGGGGGGGGGTCCAAAAAGAAAAAAAGAAAAAGAAAAAGAAACAGTGAGTAAGAGCCAGGAGGTCGATAGAATATCACAACCTGGACTGAGGTGAGTCTATTCATGGCTGAGAGAGATGAACCCACAAGGGCCTCAAATGATTGGAATTTAGATTCAAGAATAGAAGAAAGATTGAAAATAGATTTATATATGAGGGCAACACCCCCACCTTGTTTATTTGCCCGAGCTACATAGGCATATGTATAGTCGGGTGGAGAAGCTTCATATAAGGGAAGGAAAATATTTTGTTTCAGCAATGTTTTACATAAACCAATCATATCGAAACTATGTTCAAGAACCAGATCGTTTATTGGTAAGGCTTTGGTACACAGTGATCTGATACTTATGAAACCAAAGTTAAGCATCGTGTGGAAGTGATCAGTAGTAGGCACGACTTTAGATCTACCAATAGGTGAAATATTGTCTGAACCTGTCAGCAGCAGTAATAACAGGGGATTGGTCATCAGCCCTGTCACTCTGAACAAGCCCCTCCTTCAAATCTACCACTTAGTGTTGGAGCTAAAACCAGGTTCCACAGTGAGACACAGGAAGTCCTCTCTGGTCACTGGAGCTCATAGTTACTGAACAGAAGAGCTATGAGCTTCCTGCTCATCTCACTGCTGTTGGCTGCTATGTGCTTTGGTAGGACACAACTCTTTGTTTGCTTGTTATTATTCTGAACTTTGTCTTGTTGATTCTTTTCCTCACACTGACACCGTCTGTTGTTGTCCCACAGAATGCAGAGCTCAAAAAGACAACGTGCTCCAACCCAAAGGAGGTGTGACTGTTAGTGAGGGAGAGACAGTAACACTGGACTGTCACTATAACACCAGTGGCACAAGTGCATATCTTTTCTGGTACAGACAGGCTGCAGACGACAAGCCCACATTCATTCTGAGCCGCTCTACTTTTGGATCAGGGGACACAGCGGACGGGTTCAAGGAGAGATTTGATTCCAGCCTGGATTCCAGCTCAAGATCAGTTCCTCTGAAGATCCAGAGTCTGCAGCTGTCTGACTCTGCTGTGTACTACTGTGCTCTGAGGCCCACAGTGACAGGAAACTGCAAGACGTATTACAAAAACCTTAGAGTGTCTATCAAGAATCCAGAGACAAAACAATGTTAAACCACGTCCACTAGAGGGCAGTATTCACATTTTAATCTCACCGGCTACTTCTTGAAGAAAAACACATTGGACAGTTTGACAGGTCACCTTCCTACAACTGCTGATTCGTCCTATGTGTCAATCCAACATTCAAAAACATTTTAATCTGCGTTGAAACATTAAACTGTCTTGATGAAGAAAAATATTAATGTCTTATGTAGTTTTATTTAACAAATGGTACAGTCCTGTATTGATTCTAGTGTTAGGAGAAAAATAACTGTAAATCCCATACTGTCTCACATATAAACCAAAAGAAATAAAATTAAAATAAAAGAAAAGAATAAACCAAAAAACTAAATGACGTAAAGACAAAACGGCCCATTTAAAGGTAATACAAATATGAAATTATAATATTAATGCTATTCAATTCATTAAAGATTAGATTAACCTTAAACCAGGATATTTTGATTGTTTTATTTGTATATTCTTGCTAAACCGATCTGGCCAGTGAATTGTAATGAGCGATCAAAGGGAGAGATCAGGACCTAAACTCGAAGGCCTCACACAGGAAGGCAAGGCCTTCACGAGATACTGTACTGAATGAAGGATGGGTTTTGTTTTCAAGTGACTGGTGAGTCCTACTCTAATAATTATCTATAGAGTTGATTAAGATTGTTGTTGACAGTGCTTGAATTTGCGGCTGTGAGATTTATCACCTAATTTTTGCAGCACGCCCTACACACTTCTCTATGTGACTGACTGTTTAAATCCCTCATTTCCATCCCATAGCCTCTGTTTCCACCGATGGTTTCACCCCACAGGACTGTTTTGTCCGATAGCTCCCCCCACTGGCCTCATCAGTCATTAACCCTCTTACCGGGAGTTTTCCCCATACAGACTACTATTAGGCACCGGGCCTCTTATCCACATGACATATTACGACTTGACCTGGATGTGGACCACAGTGTGCTAACTCCACTAGTTAAATCAGCTGTTTATACGTGCACAACCTGTCAGTAGTTTGCCCTCTACAACATCCCATCTATTCCCAACAAAGCCCCTCAGGTCAATAACGCCATCACAGAGCACAAACTGGACTATGTATGTCTGACGGAAACCTGCCAGTCACAGAATGACTTTCTAGAACTAAATTCAGCAACTTTGTTTACATATGCAAACCTCGGTCTTCAGGCAGAGGAGGCGGCCTTGTGCAGATTTATTGTGATAGTATAAAACCAACACCACTCTCTCTACTTGATCACTCTTCCTTTGAACCGCTGGCTGTTAAGCTCTATGGACCTTCACCCACCATTGTTGCTGCTCTGTACAGACCACCTAAGGCTGGAATATTTTTATCACTAAACACTCAACAGTTTTAACCACCCTTAGTACAACGTCTCCCTATTTAATCCTAATGGAGGGTTTATAAATGTTCATTTTGATAACACTGCGTGGTGATGCTAAGGGACCACTCAAAGACACACGTCTGTTAGCATACACTTCTTTACTTGAACAACCCACGTCACACTCCTCCTCCCCTCTTACAGTCACTTACATCCTATCTTGTCCTCTAGCTCCCCCTACTGTCCTCCAACTGCATCAACTTAAGACATCACATATCCCCTTTGCAAAAGATAACATTTATATCATCACCAACTATACATCACTGCGGTGCTTATGCTGAACTGCATTAGCTATAAGCAGTCTTACAATAACAACAGAATACCACCTTGACCATAAAACAAATAACAGTTTCGAAATAACAGTCTCATGCAGGCAATACTAGGTCATTAAAAATAACGGATTTGAAATAACAGTTTCACACAGACAGTACTAGGTCTATAAGAAATAACAGTATCAAAATAACAGTTTCATACCAACAATAGGCTATTCTTGTTTTAGTTTACCGTCCCCACATAGCACAGCCCTGTGCCCAAGCAGGTGGCCTCCTGACCCTGACCTCTCGCAGAGGGGGCTGAGCATGTAGTGGGTCAGGCTGGACTCAGCTACAGTCTATGTCAGGCCCCTGACCCTGAAGGGGTAGGGCAGACACGAGATAGGATGCATTCCAGGTGCGCCCATGAGACAGCCTGTAAGTGTACTGGCCTCTTTGCTCATGCACCTGAAGAGGGGAAGAGTACTTTGACTGTCTCTTGCGTAGTTTACCTGGTCTCCTAACTCTGACCCAAGACCCAGGAGGAAAGTGCACCGCTTTTGCTCCTCTCTTCATGTCTGCATACTCCTTCATCTTCCTCTGCTTCTCTTTCACTGTTTGTGCTGTGTTTTGTGCTTGTAGGGATGTGACAGGCTGTGGTTTGTGGAGGCCTGTCACATGGACTTTGGTGTGCGTCTGAAGTCCGTGCAACAGCTCTGCAGGGGAGCATTGAGTGGTGGCATGCCTGGTTGCTCTGCAGAAAGTCTCTGGTTGATGCTGTCCACTCCTTTCCTTCTATTTTCGCAGTCAGCAGACTATACTTCAGACATCGATTAAATCTCTCAATTTCCCCATTGGCCTGGGGGTAGTAGAGTGAGGAGTGTTTGCGTGCAATTCCCCTGTCCTTGTGAAAGGATTCCAATTCCTGTGAAATCAGTTGACTCCCATTGTATGAGATGAACTCTTTTGGGTTTCCTACCCTGCTGAACACTGTAGACAGGAAGTGGATCACTGGATTAATGGCGTATGACACAGTGGCATGTAGAGTTCCACTCAGAGGAATAGGATTGCCTCCGTAACTCACAAGTTTCAGTGTCGGGTGTACTCAGTGGGGTGTTTGGGAAAAGTTGCATTAACATTGCACTTGGAAGGATTGAAACGGCAGAGCCCGTGTCCAGCAAAAGTTCCACATTTTGTGTTGTCTGCCCCTCAACAGCCATCTGTACTGTGCACATTATTTTATTCCCAGTGCGAGCTACAGTGTCTACATTTAATATAGTCACTTCAGACACAGTGCTCTCTACTTGTTCCACATCATCTGTAATTCCACTTACTCTCTTTGCCCCCCTACACACCTTTGCAAAATGCCCCTGTTTCCTGCAGTTATTACAGCGGGCCGTCCTGGCAGGGCAAGATGGGTAGGAAGCTTTATGGTGGCGTGCTCCACATCTGAAGCATGTTAGCCCTTGTCTCGTGGCATTGTCTCTCGTGGACACTGGCGGTCCCGTGGTTGTGTCCACCGGCTGCACACCCACAGCTCCCGCGGGCGGCGCTGCAGCCGCAGTTCCCCGGTCCATGATTTTAGCGTTCGATGTGACGGATTCAATTAGTCCAGCAATAGTCACAGCCTTTTCCAGAGTTAGGGGCACCTCCAGCATCAAACGCTCTCTTATCTGATTGGAGTTAGTCTTTTCCACCAACTGGTCCCGTAGCACGTCATCCTCAAACGTTTTAGAGTCGCACGTAGCAGCAAGTTCTCTCAGCGCGGACACGTACTGTGCCACTGATTCTCCGTGATGCTGACTCCGTTGTCTAAACTTATATCTTTCAGCCACCACCTTAACAGCAGTGTAGCACTGTAGATGTTGACAGTTGACTAGGACCAGTTCTAGGTACGTAGGAGCAGTTTATAACTAGCATCAAATGATTGCAGACCACAGACCAGGGAATAAAGTTTGAACTACCGGCTTGTTTTTATATAAAGAATTGTAAACATAGACAGAGAAACATACACAATTACACAATAACACAGTGAGAATGGATAAATTCCTTGAAACCTCTTGTTTTATGATTTAACCCTTATTAAACCACTATTTTGAGTTTCAGATATATATATATATTTTTTTAATTTATTTCTGATTTTTCCCTTTTTTCTCCCAATTTAGTGGCAAATTGATCCCTATTTTAATTCAAACACCCACCCTCGTATTGCATGCGCTCGCCAACTGCGTCTCTCCGGCCGGCAGTCTCGAAGGAAAGCGCCTCCCCACTTTCGTGACAAGGCGAATCCAAGCCGAACCACTGTTTTTCCGACACACACAGAGACGCATTCACAAGACTAACACAAGCCGACTCCGCCCCCCTCCCGAAGACAGCGTTGCCAATGATTGCTGCTTCATCGAGTCCGGCCATAGTCGGATCTGACGAGACCGGGGCGCGAACCCCAGTCCCCAGTGGGCAACTGCATCGACACCAAGCCGATGCTTAGACCGCTACGCCACCGCGGACTAACTAGTTTCAGATATTTTACATAGATATTTTAGTTCTAATTTAGGATCCTTTAATTCTAATTTGACGTTATCTATTTTTTGAGTTGACAAATTATGTTAATTTGTTTTATGTTCTATTTTTTCCATTGGGCCTTTAAGTTTCAGTTCTAATTTCCATTAACCTAAGTTACTTAACCAGTAAATCAGAATGCCAAAAGTAACACACAACTGCATTACCCCATGAACAGTATGAATGAGTAATAAACTCAGCCGATACTGCGATTAACAATACCATATCAGATCAAAAATCAAAGTCAATAATCAATGTAGGCTATAATCGGTCCTTTTTGGAAAGTCCGTTGTTGCTCCAATGAGCCCAACTACGTTTTGCAGTAACAAACTGGAAGTTTCTGTCCTACCACAATCCAGGTCCTCGAATCTGTAGGCTGCTGTCCTGAGAATGAGCTGTGTGAAGCCGCAGACAGACCACGTGGATCCAGCAGGGCTCCTATAGGTGGCTCGCCATCCTGTTTCCAGCTTGGGGTAAGAAACACCAAGCGCGATCTTCCCAATCCAAGAAAAACCTGGCCTGCATTATAACAGGCGCATCACACACGCAAAGACGTTAGTTTACGTATCTCTCAATAAAATAATCAAAAGAAAACAACAGAAGTACCGACTGACATGGTCAATCTACCCACCGCTAAAACGTGACGCAGTTTAATTTCTGTGCTAATACGCCATGCTGCTGCTGCTGCGGCCTAGCTGGAAGGAGCTAGCTTAGCAACTCGGTTTGCACAAAAGAGAAACACATTCTGAGTTCGGTTCACAAAAGAAAAACACATTCTGAATTCGGTTCACAAAAGAAAAACACATTCTGAATTCGGTTCACAAAAGAAAAACACATTCTGAGTTCGGTTCACAAAAGAAAAACACATTCTGAATTCGGTTCACAAAAGAAAAACGTGGCTCCTCAACAATCTTTACACAAATTATGATCCACAACATAACGGAGCTACTTATAGCTTTAACTAGCCTATGCACACAGACATTGTAAACGGACAAGTTCGGCTAGTTAGCATCGGCTAGTTAGCATCGGCTAGTTAGCAGTTGACTCACCAAGTCCTGGACGACACTCGGACACAACACAAACCCAGGGCCCGGAGGAGGACCAGACCAACAAAACACTCAGCTTGGATAAAGAAAGAACCAACTGTAGCTCGCTGCCATTTCAAAGCAGAATCTTCTATCTCTCGTTCCAGCGGCTTCTCTCAAGCGTCTGCCTGGCGTTCTGAAACCGGGCTGCTTCTGGGACGTCCTCCCTCTCGAGCAAGGCAGCTGATTGGCTAATCGGCACTGCACGCGCTGCGTTCATGAAATAGCAATCTGAACCAACAATATGAATATGAATTTATCGGTACCATGAATTACTTATCTGCGGTTTACTATTTATTTGCAAAATTAATAATTATGATTATTTATTATTGTAAACTACTAATAAGACACGTTAGCCCCCTAGCTAACGGGTCTGACCCTTTAGCCGAGAGGTTAGTAACGTCGCCTTGTGGTGCAGTACACCACAAGGCGACATCATTATTAATTTTGTCTTAATGACATTGAGAGAGAGGTCGTTATCATGGCACCATATGGTTAAATCTTCCACTTCCCTCCTATAGGCCGTCTCATCACTGTCACTTATTACTCCAATCACTGTGGTGTCATCTGTGAATTCAATGATGCTGTTGTTGTCATGTTTGGCTACACAGTCGTGTGTAAACAGACCGTACATTAGGGGGCCTAGACATCAGCCCTGAGGTGTGCCAGTCTGAAGAACTAATGTGGATGATTATGTTTTACCTATTCTCACAGTCTTGGACGGGCCTCTCAGGAAATCAAATGAGCAATTAAAGATAGAGTTGCCCAGACCAAGACCTCTGAGTTTCAACACCAGTTTGGATGGTACAATGATATTGAAAGCAGAGCTGTAATCAATAACTTTGTCTAAAACTTCATGGAGATGGTTTCACATAAACCCTTCATGTAACAATTGTTACATTACATGAACATTTGACTGGTTCACTACAAATCTTTAAGATTAGTTCTGAAGTTGGTTGGAGTTTGGTTTGATAACTCATGTCTTAGTTTGTTTCTGTCCATATAATCCAGACATTTGCAAAAGGCAACATTTTTCTTATAAAAATTTCACAAAAACTTTATGCACAGTGTTGACTGTACTTTTTTTTAAATGTCCATGTTATTCACAACATATTGCACTTGGTTCACATCCACTCAAGTAAAAACAGACAACCAAACAACCCAATTCATGACTTAAAAAGATAGGTAGACAAATGTTTGTTGCAACTGTAGAAGTTGAATAATAAGACGTGTTCATTGTTTTAAAGGCAATTCCCCTCAACAGGAATATGATCTAAAATGTGTTTACTGTCTGAACCTGTCAGCAAGCCCCTCCTTCAAATCTACCATGTTAGTGTTGGAGCTAAAACAAGGTTCCACAGTGAGACACAGGAAGTCCTCTCTGGTCACTGGAGCTCATAGTTACTGAACAGAAGAGCTATGAGCTTCCTGCTCATCTCACTGCTGTTGGCTGCTATGTGCTTTGGTAGGACACAACTTTTGTTTGCTTGTTATTAATCTGAACTTTGTCTTGTTGATTCTTTTCCTCACACTGACACCGTCTGTTGTTGTCCCACAGAATGCAGAGCTCAAAAAGACAACGTGCTCCAACCCAAAGGAGATGTGACTGTTAGGGAGGGAGAGACAGTAACACTGGACTGTCACTATAACACCAGTGGCACAAGTCCATCTCTTTTCTGGTACAGACAAGCTGCAAACGACAAGCCCACATTCATTCTGAGCCGCATTACTGCTGAATCAGGGAACACAGGGGACGGGTTCAAGGAGAGATTTGATTCCAGCCTGGATTCCAGCTCAAGATCAGTTCCTCTGAAGATCCAGAGTCTGCAGCTGTCTGACTCTGCTGTGTACTACTGTGCTCTGAGCCCCACAGTGACAGGAAACTGCAAAACCTACGACAAAAACCTTTAGAGCGTCTATCAAGAATCCAGAGACAACGCAACGATAAACCAGATCCACTAGAGGGCAGTATTCACATTTTAAAGTCATTGGTTCCTTGCTGAAGAAAAACACATTGGACAGTTTGACAAGCCAGCTTCCTACAACTGCTGATTTGTCCAATGTGTCAATACAACATTCAAAAACATTTGATTCTGCATTGAAACGTTAAACTCTCTTGATATGAAAAGTATTAATGTCTTCTGTAGATTCGTTTAACAAATTCTGCATTGTATTCTATTGTTAGAAGAAAAATAACTTGATGGAAGTCAGAGCTTGGTGGTTACTTGATGGAAGCGAGACTGCTTGACTAATCCATGGGACAAGTAGCAGTCTGTATGGTCACAGGTCAGTCATGGTGTTTAGTCATGCTTATTTAACAGGTATTCTTTCAAGACTCATTATTTTAGCACCCTGTCTTACTTTTGAACATGCATACAAAACATTGTGTTCCCTGGTCGTCACTATAAATCGTTTACCACTGTGATGAGAGTCATGACTGAGCTGGACTGGTGCATGTTCTGCAAGGCAAAAGTTTTGTTCCTGATTCATTTGGCTGCCTTGGAGGAGTCGCGTCGAGAAGGAAGGGAGAGGCGGGGAACACACTCTTCTGTCGAGCTGTCAGGTTGCTTGAAAGACGAAGCGATGACAACAAGTAGGAGAAGAACAAGCGTGCTCCTGCTGTGAAAGCACAGAGGCCTGGCTGCAATGGAAGGAGCTGTGGAGTCAAGACAAATGACATTTCTCCCAAAACTAATAGACTTTTACCTCTCCCCCCCCCCTCTCTCTCTCCCTCCGCTTCCTCTTCCGTGGATTGGGTACAGTATTATTGTCAGCAGCAATAATAACAGGGGATTGGTCATCAGCCCTGTCACTCTGAACAAGCCCCTCCTTCAAATCTACCACTTAGTGTTGGAGCTAAAACAAGGTTCCACAGTGAGACACAGGAAGTCCTCTCTGGTCACTGGAGCTCATAGTTACTGAACAGAAGAGCTATGAGCTTCCTGCTCATCTCACTGCTGTTGGCTGCTATGTGCTTTGGTAGGACACAACTCTTTGTTTGCTTGTTATTAATCTGAACTTTGTCTTGTTGATTCTTTTCCTCACACTGACACCATCTGTTGTTGTCCCACAGAATGCAGAGCTCAAAAAGACAACGTGCTCCAACCCAAAGGAGATGTGACTGTTAGTGAGGGAGAGACAGTAACACTGGACTGTCACTATAACACCAGTGCATCAAGTGCATCTCTTTACTGGTACAGACAGGCTGCAGACGACAAGCCCACATTCATTCTGAGCCGCTCTACTTTTGGATCAGGGGACACAGCGGACGGGTTCAAGGAGAGATTTGATTCCAGCCTGGATTCCAGCTCAAGATCAGTTCCTCTGAAGATCCAGAGTCTGCAGCTGTCTGACTCTGCTGTGTACTACTGTGCTCTGAGGCCCACAGTGACAGGAAACTGCAAGACGTACTACAAAAACCTTAGAGTGTCTATCAAGAATCCAGAGACAACGCAACGATAAACCAGATCCACTAGAGGGCAGTATTCACATTTTAAAGTCATTGGTTCTTGTTGAAGATAAACACATTGGACAGTTTGACAAGCCAGCTTCCTATAACTGCTGATTTGTCCAATGTTTCAATCCAACATTCAAAAACATTTGATTCTGCATTGAAACGTTAAACTGTGTTGATAAAGAAAATTATTTATGTCATATGTGGTTTTGTTTAACAAATGGTACATTCCTGTATCGTACTCTAGTGTTAGAAGAAAAATAACTGTAAATGCCATACGGTCTCACATAAAAAAAAAAAACCCGAAAAAACTAGGTGACTAAAGGAGAAAAAGGCCCATTTAAAGGTAATACAAAATATTAACTTATAATTTGCTATTCAATTCATTAAAGATTAGATTAACCTTAAACCAGGATATCTTGATTGTTTTATTTGTATATTCTTGCTAAACCGATCTGGCCAGTGAATTGTAATGAGCAATCAAAGGGAGAGATCAGGACCTAAACTCGAAGGCCTCACACAGGAAGGCAAGGCCTTCACGAGATACTGTACTGAATGAAGGATGGGTTTTGTTTTCAAGTGACTGGTGAGTCCTACTCTATTAATTATCTATAGAGTTGATTAAGATTGTTGTTGACAATGCTCAAATTTGTAGCTACGAGATTTATCACCTAATTTTTGCAACACGCAGTACAGACTTCTGTACGTGACTGATGATTTACACCCCACATTTCCCTCCCAGAGCCTTTGTTTCCGCCTACAGTGGAACCCCACAGTATTGTTTTGTCCGATAGCTCCCCCCACTGGCCTCATCTGTCATTAACCCTCTTACCAGGAGTTTTCCCCATACAGACTACTATTAGGCACCGAGCCTCTTATCCACACGACATATTACGACTTGACCTGGATGTGGACCACAGTGTGCTAACTCCACTAGTTAAATCAGGTGTTTATACGTGCAAAACCTGTCAGAAGTTTGCCCTCTACAATATCCGATCTATTACCAACAAAGCCCCTCAGGTCAATAACGCCATCACAGAGCACAAACTGGACTATTTATGTCTGACGGAAACCTGCCAGTCACAGAATGACTTTCTACAGCTAAATTAAACAAATGTGTTTAATATCCAAACCTTGGTCTTCGGGCAGAGGAGGCGGCCTTGTGCAGATTTATTGTGATAGTATAAAACCAACACCACTCTCTCTACTTGATCACTCTTCCTTTGAACTGCTGGCTGTTAAGCTCTATGGACCTTCACCCACCATTGTTGCTGCTCTCTACAGACCGCCTAAGGCATCGGATATTTTTATCATTGAACGCTCAACAGTTTTAACCACCCTTAGTACAATGTCTCCCTATATAATCCTAATGGTGGATTTAAATATTAATTTTCACAACACTGACAAGATATTCACCACATGTTTTAACGTGATGTTAGATTGCTTTGATCTAATGAAATATGGCAACTTTGCAACCCACACCAAGGGTCATATCTTTGACTTGGTTTGCTGTTCCGGCATCGCACCATATAACATCACCTCTGCTGAACTACCCACCTCCTGTCCTTCGGAAGAGATTTTAAACTGAGGTCCTGACTCACTGTGGTCATTAAAGATCCCATGGCACTTATCGGAAGAGTAGGGTTCCTCGGGGTCCTGGCAAAATTCCCAAACTGGCTCTTTATCTGGCCACCTAATCACCCCCCCCATGTAATTGACTGAATGATTCCTCCCTCTCCTGCTCAAGCTGGTCAGTAGAGGCACCTGATAAGGAGATCCTTTCTCTCCACTGTTTTTGTCTCTGTCATGGTTGATGAGACTTATCGATATCGGGTCATGTTCAGAAACCATTTAATAATTATAATGATTAATCTTATTCATAGTCATGCTGTTGAGATCAACACATTTATCATTTCTTAAAATGTAATAATACCATTGTTTCTATTTTTTCTGAGTAAATAGAACAAAGAGATGATACATCATGACAATCGTTTCTAAACCTCCATCTCCATAAAAGTAAACAGACCAAGACAAGGGGAGTAGTTAGAGAACTGAATGTCAAAGACTTCATGTTGGAACTGAAGAGCTGCTGAGTTCTTTTCACTTGGTGATTCAACACACTTCAGTCATGATGTTACTCCATTTAATCTGGCTGATGATATCTACCTTTCATACTGGTAAATATGAAATGGAAGAACATACATCATAATATTATCCATAAGGTATTTCCATGAACTATTGTGTTTGTAAAAATCTATGTGTCTATCTAGGGTTCTCTGAGGATTCAGTTACACCATTTCATGATAGAATTCTGGCTTTGGAAGGAGACAGGGTCACTCTCTCCTGCAACTACTCTGTCTCTATGCAGAGCCTCTACTGGTATCGACAGTACTCCAGCTCACCTCCACAGCTTCTCATCACGGACTATTCAGAGAAAGAACCAGGGTTGACTCTTAAGCATGAGAGAGAAAGAAAAGCGTTTCATCTGGAGATGTCCTCTGCTGCAGTGACAGACTCTGCTGTGTACTACTGTGCTGTGAGGCCCACAGTGACAGGAAACCCAGAGTCACTGTACACAAACCTGACAGTGTCTGACAGAACATTTACACACTTCAGCTGCTTCTGTCATTTAACAGCAGATCAATCCAGTAGAGTTTTCATACCCACATAATGAAAATAATTTATCAGAGTTTTGTATCTAATGTTTTGCACTTTGTTAAAATGTAGCCATCTTTATTTTTAAGTTTAAATAAATATAATTTCTTGTTCATTCTGTGGAACTGGATTAAATCAAATCAAATCAATTTTATTTGTATAGTCCAATATCACAAGTTCCAAATTTTCCTCAGTGGGCTTAACAGCAACACAACATCATGTCCTTGGACCCTCTCATCAGATAGGGAAAAACTCCCTAAAAAAAAAAAAAAAAAAAAAAACAGGGAGAAAAATAGGAAGACACCCCAGGGAGAGCAAAGGAGGGATCTCTCTCCTAAGACGGACAGTGTGCAATGGATGTTGTGTTTATGTAATTTACACAATACAACAGTGAAAGAGGATAAGCAGGATTTTAATGGAATTATAAAATCTATGAAGAATATGATGCGCAGGATGCCAAGCAGTGTCCAGACTTCCCCTCCATGTATTTTGTTACTATAACTGTGGATGAGATGTGGTCATGGCTTTGAAGCATCTTCAGGACACCATCAGGATACTATTTGACAATGTTCATGATCAATGTTTCTCATTAACTTGATAGAGACGGTTGGACCTCCACCTTCCTATGACATTAGTTTCATCACATGAATGACTGACTTCAAGCCTTTAACTTTAGTTTTCATGGTGGCTGGAGTCTGGTTTCAGGACTCATATCTTTGTTTACTTGTTGTCATTTAGTCCATTCAGGTTCTTCATAGTGATGAAGAGTCATGTAGAGGTGAGTGGAATCACAGCTGAATCCTCAGAGATACACTGAGACGCTAAAAGTTCTTCAAATTATGAAGTTTCAGACGTCTACAATTGAAATGATGAGAGTAAAACAAACATTTATTTATTTCCAAATACTCCATCAACTTTGCTATGATTCCATCAGTTTATTAGCACATCACAACATTACTGTTTAATGAAACAGGATGAATGCACTTTTCCAAAACAAAGATTTCTGCATTTTATTGTCAATATTATTCATAACACAATGCAATTATTCTTTAGGTTTTCTCATTAAAAGACAAACTAACAACAACAAAAAAAGTCCAAATAATAAAAATCTTCAATATTAAATTTGTGAATTATTTGCAGATTCACCAAAATAGAATCACACAAATAATAATAACATAACACTTGTTCATTGTTTTAAAGACAATTCCCCTCAACAGGAACATGATGTAAAATGTGTTGTACTGCCTGAACCTGTCAGCAGCAGTAATAACAGGGTATTGGTCATCAGCCCTGTCACTCTGAACAAGCCCCTCCTTCAAATCTACCACTTAGTGTTGGAGCTAAAACCAGGTTCCACAGTGAGACACAGGAAGTCCTCTCTGGTCACTGGAGCTCATAGTTACTGAACAGAAGAGCTATGAGCTTCCTGCTCATCTCTCTGCTGTTGGCTGCTATGTGCTTTGGTAGGACACAACTCTTGGTTTGCTTGTTATTAATCTGAACTTTGGTCTTGTTGATTCTTTTCCTCACACTGACACCGTCTGTTGTTGTCCCACAGAATGCAGAGCTCAAAAAGACAACGTGCTCCAACCCAAAGGAGATGTGACTGTTAGTGAGGGAGAGACAGTAACACTGGACTGTCACTATAACACCAGTCGCACAGGTCCATATCTTTTCTGGTACAGACAGGCTACAGACGACAAGCCCACATTCATTCTGATCCGCATTACTGCTGAATCAGGGAACACAGCGGACGAGTTCAAGGAGAGATTTGATTCCAGCCTGGATTCCAGCTCAAGATCAGTTCCTCTGAAGATCCAGAGTCTGCAGCTGTCTGACTCTGCTGTGTACTACTGTGCTCTGAGGCCCACAGTGACAGGAAACTGCAGAACCTACTACAAAAACCTTAGAGTGTCTATCAAGAATCCAGAGACAACGCAACGATAAACCAGATCCACTAGAGGGCAGTATTCACATTTTAATCACTTTGGTTCCTTGCTGAAGAAAAACACATTGGACAGTTTGACAAGCCAGCTTCCTACAACTGCTGATTTGTCCAATGTGTCAATACAACATCCAAAAACATTTGATTCTGCATTGAAACGTTAAACTATCTTGATAAAGAAAAGTATTAATGTCTTCTGTAGATTCGTTTAACAAATTCTGCATTGTATTCTAGTCTTAGAAGAAAAATAACTTGATGGATGTCAGAGCTTGGTGGTTACTTGATGGAAGCGAGACTGCTTGACTAATCCATGGGACAAGTAGCAGTGTGTATGGTGACAGGTGAGTGGTGGTGTTTAGTCCTGCTTATTTAAGAGCTATTCTTTCAAGACTCATTATTTTAGCTCCCTGTCTTACTTTTGAACATGCATACAAAACATTGTGTTCCCTGGTCGTCACTATAAATCGTTTACCACTGTGATGAGAGTCATGACTGAGCTGGACTGGTGCATTTTCTGCGAAGCGATGACAGCAAGTAGGAGAAGAACAAGCGTGCTCCTGCTGTGAAAGCACAGAGGCCAGGCTGCTATGGAAGGAGCTGTGGAGTCAAGACAAATGACATTTCTCCCAAAACTAATAGACTTTTCCCATCCCTCACCCGTCTCTCTCTCTCTCCCTCTCTCTCTCCGCTTCTTCATCTGTGGATTGGGTACACAGAGTTTATAGCACATCGATGACATCCAGCAAAAACATGACTTTATCAATGACATTAGCACACAAAAAAGATAATATATGATGCATATCAATAGAAGGTTGATTCTGCAACTGTATGACTGTATTATGAAAAATATACATTATTGATTTAAATGAACGGCACCTAATGTAAAATATCAGATAGAAGCATATTATGCTTAATCAGAAGCATATTCTGTATATGTGACTCGTGGCTGGGGGGGGGCAGCAGGGGGGGCCAGGAATAGTATCGGGGTGGCCGTGGCCACCCCTGGCCAACCCTTGGGGGCGCCACTGTGCTAATTCTGTCCTCCCGTTGTTATTTCTTCGGAAAATATTACTGATGGCTGTTGTCTGTTTAAATAGAGGCACTTGATAAGGAGGACCTTTCTTTCCACAGTTTTTGTCTCTGTCATGGTTGGTGAGACTTATTGACTTTGGGTCATGTTCAGAAACTATTTAATAATTATAATGACTAATCTTATTCTATGTCGTCCTGTTTAGATCAACACATTTATCATTTCTTATAATGTAAGAATCCCCTTATATGTGTGTGTGTATATATATATATATATATATATATATATATATATATATATATATATATATATTGTGGTGACCCACATCTATATAACTAGAGACATTCACCTAAGAGAGAATGCACTTCCGCTTCCGGTCCAGAGTGTTCAGTGTCGTTGTCGAATATATGACATGTAAAGTTGGAGCTAGTAAACTACCTCGACTACGTCTACTCTCACGTCTCCTGTCTCGTTGTTTTCTAACTCCACATTGGTGACCCCGACGTGATCGAACAACTAATACGAGTATGTTTGACAACGACGACGCCGGTGCTAACAACATGGCTATTGCTAACGCTAGCATTTACACCGCTACTGTGAAGCTACCCGACTTTTGGCAGCATAATCCACGGCCGTGGTTTCAACATGTGGAAGCCCAGTTCCAGCTGAGAGGGAGAACGCAGGATGCAACGCAGTACTTCCACGTAGTGGCGGCGTTAGACGCATCGACAACGGCGCGAGCAATGACGCTGTTGGAAGCTCCGCCAGCTGCTGGCAAGTACGATGCTATAAAGACATTCCTCCTGAAACTATTTGAACTGTCGGAGCTGGAGAAGGCAGACCGTTTACTGTCCCCGAATGGCCTCGGCGACGGCAAACCGTCTGAGTTAATGGAAAAAATGCTGTCTGTGCTGGGATCGGCTGATCCGGCCTTTCTTTTCACACACATTTTTCTGAGGCAGCTCCCCGCACCTGTACGCACAGCACTGGCCAGTTCTCCTCTCGCCGCCTCCCTCCAAGGACTACCGTTCTCTGGCTGCTGAAGCAGACAGGGTTTTCCTGGCCAACCGGCAACAGTTTGTGCATGCCCTGCTACCCCACCAGACCGCCCCACCACCACCTGTGTACGACTATATGGACACCGCGGCTGCGGTGACAGCCCGCCGCCAACCTGACGACGGGCTCTGTTATTACCATGCCAGGTTTGGGGCAAAAGCAAAACGGTGTCGCAAACCCTGCAGTTACAGGGTTCAGGGAAACGCCAAGGCCGGCGCTCGTTAACGGCTATGGGCGCCGGCCGTGGCTGCAAGCTGTTGTTCATCAGAGACTCCTTGTCGGGCCGGCGGCTGCTGGTTGACTCTGGCGCTCAACGCAGCATACTACCAGCACAAGCTGTGGACACGATGACCGACAGTCACGGCCCCCAGATGGACGCCGCCAACGGCACGTCCATTCGGACGTACGGTATCAGACATGTGGACGTGTGTTTTGGCGGCCGACGTTTCGGCTGGGACTTTGTGATGGCTGCTGTATCCACCCCGCTCCTAGGTGCGGATTTCCTCTGTGCTTTAAACCTGCTGGTGGATGTTAAAAACTGTCGCGTGATTGATGCCGTCTCTTTTGCGTCATACCCCTGCACGCTTGGGGGCGCTGGAGCACTGTGCCTCGCTAACACACTCTCCACCGGGGATCCATACCAACGCCTGCTCGCAAATTTCCCCGAGCTCACCACACCCACCTTCTCCTCGGCGGTGGCCAAGCACGGCGTGGAACATCATATCACCACAGTGGGGCCCCCAGTTTACACCCGGGCCCGACGCCTCGACTCGGCCAAGCTCGCAATAGCCAGGGAGGAGTTTTCGACTATGGAGCGCCTCGGCATTGTCCGCCGTTCTGACAGCCCGCGGGCTTCCCCTCTTCACATGGTTACTAAGGCCAACGGGGGTTGGCGCCCGTGCGGGGACTACCGTCGCCTAAACAATGCCACGACCCCCGACCGGTACCCCACACCGCACATACAAGATTTCTCTACCCACCTGGCGGGCGCTGCCATCTATTCCAAAATCGACTTAGTGCGGGGGGTATCACCAAGTGCCGGTCCACCCATTGGATGTCCCAAAAACGGCTGTCATCACACCCTTTGGGCTCTTTGAGTTTTTACGTATGCCTTTCGGCCTTAAAGGGGCGGCGCAGACGTTTCAGCGCCTTATGGATTCTGTGCTCCGCGACATGCCATTTTTGTCTGTGTACTTAGACGACATCCTCGTGGCCAGCGCGTTGGCGGAGGAACACATGACGCACCTCAGACAGCTGTTTGACAGGCTCAGCGAACACGGCCTCATCATCAACCCAGCTAAGTGTCAGTTCGGGGAGTTGTCCATCACCTTCCTCGGGCACCACATCACTCCACAGGGGGCCGTTCCCCTCCCTGCCAGGGTTGAGGCTGTCACCATGTTCCCCCGCCCCCGCACTGTACAGTCGCTGCAGGAATTCCTGGGCATGGTGAACTTTTATAACCGTTTCCTGCCCCGTGCCGCCCACATCATGCGTCCCCTGTATGAGGCCCTGCGGGGTAAGAAGTCTAAGGACGAGCTGGACTGGTCTTCGGGGATGGACGAGGCTTTTGTGGCCGCCAAGACCGCGCTGGCCAACGCTGCGCTGCTAGCTCACCCGTCGCCTGCCGCCCCCATAGCCCTTACAACGGATGCCTCCGACTACGCCGTGGGGGCCGTGTGTGAGCAGTGGGTGGGGGGGGGGGGCTGGCAGCCATTGGCGTTCTTCAGTAAACAACTCCGTGAGAGCGAGCGCAGATACAGCACCTTTGATAGGGAACTACTGGGTCTCTTCCTCGCAACCAGACACTTTAGGTTCCTATTGGAGGGCCGACAGTTCACCGCTTTCTTGGACCACAAACCGCTGACGTTCTGTATGGCCAAAACCTCAGAACCGTGGTCTGGGCGTCAGCAGCGCCATCTCGCGGCGGTTTCCGAGTTTACCACGGACATACAACACGTGTCGGGCAAGGATAACTTCGTCGCCGACTGCCTTTCACGGGCGGTTGTTAACGCCGTTCACTTGGGACTCGACTACGCCGCTATGGCAGCGGGCCAAGCCAAGGATGCGACCATTCAAGACTACCGGTCGACCCCTACGGCGCTACGGCTGGAGGACGTGACGTTCGACGCGGCCAATACCACCCTCCTCTGTGACATCTCCACCGGTCAACCGCGCCCCCTGGTGCCTACTTCCTGGCGGCGCCGAGTTTTCGACACCGTCCACGGCCTTTCCCACCCGGGAGTGAAGGCCTCGACCAAGCTGGTGAGCGTCAAGTTTGTTTGGCCTGGGCTCCGTAAGGATGTTAGAGCCTGGGCCGGCTCGTGTGTGGCGTGCCAACGCGCCAAGGTGCACTGCCATACCATGGCCCCTTTGGTGCCGTTTGTGGTTCCAGAGAGGCGGTTTGACCACGTCAATGTTGACCTGGTGGGTCCCCTGCCCCCCTCCCGTGGTTATACGTTCCTCCTCACTATTGTGGACAGGGCCACCAGGTGGCCAGAGGCTATTCCCTTGTCCTCCACGACGGCAGCAGAGGTAGCACGGGCGTTCATCGGCTGCTGGGTGGCCCGTTTCATAGTGATGAAGAGTCATGTAGAGCTGAGTGGAATCACAGCTGAATCATCAGAGATACACTGAGATGCTAAAAGTTCTTCAAATTATGAAAACAGATCAACAGTCTGAGAATGATTTTAGGGTTCAGACATCTACAATTAAAATGATGAGGGAAAAACAAACCTTTATTTCTTTCCAAACCTTCCATCAGCTTTGCTGTGATTCCATCAGTTTATTAGCAGATCACACCCACACTCTTTAATGAAACAGGATGAATGTACTTTGATTTCCACATTTTTGTTTATTGTCAATGTTCTTCATAACACAATGCAATTCTCCTTCAGGTTTTCTCCATAAAAGACAAACAACCAAACCATTTCGAATAATAAAAATCTCCAATATTAAATGTGTTATTTATATGCAAAGATTCACCAAAATGGAATCACAAAAATAATAGTAACATAACACTTGTTCATTGTTTTAAAGACAATTCCCCTCAACAGGAATATGATGTAAAATGTGTTGTACAGTCTGAACCTGTCAGCAGCAGTAATAACAGGGGATTGGTCATCAGCCCTGTCACTCTGAACAAGCCCCTCCTTCAAATCTACCACTTAGTGTTGGAGCTAAAACCAGGTTCCACAGTGAGACACAGGAAGTCCTCTCTGGTCACTGGAGCTCATAGTTACTGAACAGAAGAGCTATGAGCTTCCTGCTCATCTCACTCCTGTTGGCTGCTATGTGCTTTGGTAGGACACAACTCTTGGTTTGCTCGTTATTAATCTGAACTTTGTCTTGTTGATTCTTTTCCTCACACTGACACCGTCTGTTGTTGTCCCACAGAATGCAGAGCTCAAAAAGACAACGTGCTCCAACCCAAAGGAGATGTGACTGTTAGTGAGGGAGAGACAGTAACACTGGACTGTCACTATAACACCAGTTACACAGGTCCATATCTTTTCTGGTACAGACAGGCTGCAGACGACAAGCCCACATTCATTCTGAGCCGCATTACTGCTGAATCAGGGAACACAGCGGACGGGTTCAAGGAGAGATTTGATTCCAGCCTGGATTCCAGCTCAAGATCAGTTCCTCTGAAGATCCAGAGTCTGCAGATGTCTGACTCTGCTGTGTACTACTGTGCTCTGAGGCCCACAGTGACAGGAAACTGCAGAACCTACTACAAAAACCTTAGAGTGTATATCAAGAATCCAGAGACAACGCAACTATAAACCTGATCCACTAGAGGGCAGTATTCAAATTTTAATCTCATTGTCACCTTGTTGAAGAAAAACTCATTGGACAGGTTGACAAGCCAGCTTCCTACAACTGCTGATTTGTCCAGTGTCACTGCCAACACTACAATAACACATCTTCATTTGCACTCCAGCTTCAAAGATGAGCTGTGGTTAATTGTTCCCTACGTGTCAAATCTTAATGTTGTTAAAACATTTTGTTATTATGTAAATGATGCTTCTTAAATGAAATGAGGAAAATCAATATTGAACAATCAGTAAAATACAAATTTAATAGAATGTTATATTTAGATTAATGTTAATACATTGTGATATAAATTACAAATAAAACTTTCAAGGCAGCAAAAACTCCTGTGCTGTCCAAATCTGGTTGAGGTTAAGTCCTCATTTTAACAACATTTGTAATATGCAATTTTATTTAACAATATTATTTACGTGTTATTCAATATTTAATTGTTTTGAGAAGAAAACAGCTTTCAATCCAATACCGTCTCCCATATAACGATAGACAGAAAGAAAGAAAGAAAGAAAGAAAGAAAGAGAGAAAGAAAGAAAGAGAGAAAGGCACTTTATTTTGTCGTTGTACAGGTTATAATGAATGTGTTCTTTGCATGTAATCATCCTATTGTATAGGAGCAGTGGGCAGCTGCAACACCCGGGGACCAACTCCAATTCTTCTTTCCATTGCCTTGCTCAGGGGCAGAGACAGCAGTATTAACCCTAACTTTTCTTTTTGATGGTGGGAGGAAACCAGAGCACCCATAGGAAACCCACGCAGAACATGCAAACTCCACACAGAAACGACCTGGTACGGCCTGGGGTTCGAACCCAGGACCTTCTTGCTGTGAGGAACAGTGCTAAACACTGGGCCACTGTGCTGCCCCAAACCCACCCATATGAGATGAATGGAGTAAATGAAGGCAGCAGCAGCAGCAGCAGAAGAGCCATGTGGACATGCAGTAAAACAGCTGCTAGAGGGTCTAGTGAAGGACACAGAGGTTGGCTGGCATGTGAGGAGTAGTGAGGAGGTTGGTGTGAACAGTGGGTGAACAGGAGGAGCCAGACACACTATGAGGGGAGGACGTTAGCAGGAAGGACTGGTAAAGTCCACAGTGCAACTAAAGAGACAGCTGAACTAACAGCAGCATGCTGCTCCATCTCATCTGGTTCCTTTCTGTACTAACAGGTGAGTCTGCTGTCACCATGACACCCTGCTGCACACTGACTCTGACCATACAGGCTGACAAGCAGACACACACATTTACCATCACCAGCAGGCTCAATATGGACAACAACCAACACACAAAGCCCACAGTAACTCACTGAATTACCACAACGACACCTTTTCACTGCAACACCTTCTTGGATATTTCCAAAATTTTCAGGTAGTAGTTTGGAAGAAGAAATCAACCCCACGACCCTTTCAGTCCAAAGTGTAGAAGGAGCCAAAGTTATTCTATCCTGTATTTACACCGGCTCACCTTACAACCTTCATTGGTATCGTCAGTCACCAGGATCTACAGCCCAATTCCTCCTCTCTGCATCACCCAGCAGTCAGCAGTCAGTGGTCAGAGGACAACCTGAAGATCTCAGACTGTCAATCAGCTTCAATGGAGAACAGAAACGAGTGGATCTGGAGATGTCCTCTGCTGCAGTGACAGACTCTGCTGTGTACTACTGTGCTGTGAGTCCCACAGTGACAGGAAACCCAGAGTCACTGTACACAAACCTGACAGTGTCTGACAGAACATTTACACACTTCAGCTCGAGTTACAATTCAACTTTATTGTCATGTGTATTTAAACACAATTAAATCCTTGTGCTCGGGCTCTCTGCCTTAAAGAGTGTGGGTGTGATGTGCTAATAAACTGATGGAATCACAGCAAAGCTGATGGAGTGTTTGGAAAGAAATAAGGGTTTGTTTTTCCTCATCATTTTAATTGTAGATGTCTGAAACCTAAAATCATCCTCAGACTGTTGATCTGTTTTCATAATTTGAAGAACTTTTAGCATCTCAGCGTATCTCTGAGGATTCAGCTGTGATTCCACTCAGCTCTACATGACTCTTCATCACTATGAAGAACCTGAATGGACTAAATGACAACAAGTAAACAAAGACATGAGTCCTGAAACCAGACTCCAGCAAACATGACAACTAAAGTTAAAGGCTTGAAGTCAGTCATTCATGTGATGTAACTGATGTCATAGGAAGGTGGAGGTCCAACCGTCTCCATCAAGTTAATGAGAAACATTGATCATGAACATTGTCAAATATGTTGGCTTGTAAGTAATGAGCATGTCTTTTATATAGTGTGGTGCAAGACCATTTAGCACTTTGTGGACAATTAACACAAGTTTAAAATGGATTCTAGTTTTGACACGGAGCCAATACAGAGATGTAAGAACAGGTGTAATGGCCTCATACTTTCTACTTCCGGTGAGAACACGTGCTGCCGCGTTTTGAATTAACTGTGGTTGGCGCACAAGTGATTTTGGGAGGCCGGTGAATTGTCCAGTACAGTAGTCTAGTCTACTTGTTATAAAAGCATGGGTTAATTTCTCACAATCTGATTTTGATAGAAAGCCCCTAGTTCTGAGATGTTGTTAAGATGGTAGGAGGCTGATCTTGTGAGATGATGGATGTGGCTCTTGACATTCAGATCCCTGTCTATGATTAAACTGAGATTTCTAGCTTCACTTCTGCACTCCAGAGGCAGAGAGCTGAGACGAGCTGCCATTCTCTGTCTCTGAGTCTTTGCACTGCAAATACGCATTTCATCAAAGCATACAAAATCTATCTATCTATCTAACACACTTGTATTTCAATAACCACTCATTCCAAGATAGGTAAAAACTTCCAGTTTTGATTTCTGCCATTTACGTTCCAGTCTCCTGCAGGCCCACTTAAGAGCACATGTCTCATCTTAAACCAGGGTGTAGGCCTCTTTAGTCACCTAGCTCTGGTAGTGAGAGGTGCAACTGAATCGAGGAGACTAGAGAGGGTCACATTTAATTCACTAGTGAAATCTTCAAGAGTGACTCACTACGGTGAAAGGATCCAAGACTTTAGGCAGCTGTTTGCTAAATGCAGCTACAGTGGAGGGACCAATGTGGCGAGTGGCAACTACATCTGTGCTGACATTACCTGGATAAGCCAATAATGCATGAGAAAATGATCTGACACAGCAGATGTGGTCTGCAAGTAATTCAGATCAGAAACAGGTATCACTTTAGATAAAACCAAATCAAGGGTGTTACCAACGAGACGACTCTTGAACAAACTGAGCGAACCCAACAGTATCAGCTCGTGCCAGAAAAGGCTTTTCTTAGCGGATCAGCAGCCTTATTCAGATGAATATCTAAATCACCAAGAATTATAATCACATCATAATGAGTAACAAGCCCTGAGACAAATTCTTCATATTCTTTAAAAAACACTGAGTAGGTGTCCAGGCAGTGTAGCGGTCTATTCCGTTGCCTGCCAACACGGGTTATCTCTGGTTCGAATCCCCGTTTTACCTCCGGTTTGGTCGGGCGTCCCTACAGACACAATTGGCTGTTTCTGCAGGTGGCAAGCCGGATGTGGGTATGTGTCCTGGTTGCTGCACTAGCACCTCCTCTGGTCGGTCAGGGCGTCTGTTCAGGGGGGCAGGAGAACTGGGGATAATAGCATGATCCTCCCACGTGCTACATCCTGCTGGTGAAACTCCTCACTGTCAGGTGAAAAGAAGCGGCTGGTGACGCCACATGTACCGGAGGAAGCATGTGGTAGTCTGCAGCTTTACCCGGGCCGGCAGAGGGGGTGGAGCAGTGACCGGGATGGCTCGTAAAATAGAGTAATTGGCCAAGTACAATTGAGGAGAAAAAAAAAGGGGGGGGTCCAAAAAGAAAAAAAAGAAGAAAAAAGAAACAGTGAGTAAGAGCCAGGAGGTCGATAGAGCATCACAACCTGGACTGAGGTGAGTCTATTCATGGCTGAGAGAGATGAACCCACAAGGGCCTCAAATGATTGGAATTTAGATTCAAGAATAGAAGAAAGATTGAAAATAGATTTATATATGAGGGCAACACCCCCACCTTGTTTATTTGCCTGAGCTACATAGGCATATGTATAGTCGGGTGGAAAAGCTTCATATAAGGGAAGGAAAATGTTTTGTTTCAGCAATGTTTTACATAAACCAATCATATCGAAACTATGCTCAAGAACCAGATCGTTTATTGGTAAGGCTTTGGTACACAGTGATCTGATACTTATGAAACCAAAGTTAAGCATCGTGTGGAAGTGATCAGTAGTAGGCAGGACTTTAGATCTACCAATAGGTGAAATACTGTCTGAACCTGTCAGCAGCAGTAATAACAGGGGATTGGTCATCAGCCCTGTCACTCTGAACAAGCCCCGCCTTTGAATCTACCACTTAGTGTTGGAGCTAAAACAAGGTTCCACAGTGAGACACAGGAAGTCCTCTCTGGTCACTGGAGCTCATAGTTACTGAACAGAAGAGCTATGAGCTTCCTGCTCATCTCACTGCTGTTGGCTGCTATGTGCTTTGGTAGGACACAACTCTTTGTTTTCTTGTTATTAATCTGAACTTTGTCTTGTTGATTCTTTTCCTCACACTGACACCGTCTGTTGTTGTCCCACAGAATGCAGAGCTCAAAAAGACAACGTGCTCCAACCCAAAGGAGGTGTGACTGTTAGTGAGGGAGAGACAGTAACACTGGACTGTCACTATAACACCAGTGGCTCAAATACAAATCTTTTCTGGTACAGACAGGCTGCAGACGACAAGCCCACATTCATTCTGATCCGCTTTACTTTTGGATCAGGGACCACAGCGGACGGGTTCAAGGAGAGATTTGATTCCAGCCTGGATTCCAGCTCAAGATCAGTTCCTCTGAAGATCCAGAGTCTGCAGCTGTCTGACTCTGCTGTGTACTACTGTGCTCTGAGGCCCACAGTGACAGGAAACTGCAAGACGTACTACAAAAACCATTGGAGTGTCTATGAAGAATCAAGAGACAAAACAATGTTAAACCACATCCACTAGAGGGCAGTATTCACATTTTAATCTCATCGGCTACTTCTTAAAGAAAAACACATTGGACAGTTTGACAGGTCACCTTCCTACAACTGCTGATTCGTCCTATGTGTCAATCCAACATTCAAAAACATTTTAATCTGCGTTGAAACATTAAACTGTCTTGATGAAGAAAATTATTAATGTCTTATGTAGTTTTATTTAACAAATGGTACAGTCCTGTATTGATTCTAGTGTTAGGAGAAAAATAACTGTAAATCCCATACTGTCTCACATATAAACCAAAAGAAATAAAATAAAAATAAAATAAAAGAATAATCCAAAAAACTAAATGACGTAAAGACAAAACGGCCCATTTAAAGGTAATATAAAATATGAAATTATAATATTAATGCTATTCAATCATTAAAGATTAGATTAACCTTAAACCAGGATATTTTGATTGTTTTATTTGTATATTCTAGCTAAACCGATCTGGCCAGTGAATTGTAATGAGCGATCAAAGGGAGAGATCAGGACCTAAACTCGAAGGCCTCACACAGGAAGGCAAGGCCTTCACGAGATACTTTACCGAACGAAGGATGGGTTTTGTTTTCAAGTGACTGGTGAGTCCTACTCTATTAATTATCTATAGAGTTGATTAAGATTGTTGTTGACAGTGCTTGAATTTGCGGCTGTGAGATTTATCACCTAATTTTTGCAGCACGCCCTACACACTTCTCTATGTGACTGACTGTTTAAATCCCTCATTTCCCTTCCATAGCTTCTGTTTGCACCGATGGTTTCACCCCACAGGACTGTTTTGTCCGATAGCTCCCCCCACTGGCCTCATCAATCATTAACCCTCTTACCAGGAGTTTTCCCCATACAGACTACTATTAGGCACCGGGCCTCTTATCCACACGACATATTACGACTTGACCTGGATGTGGACCACAGTGTGCTAACTCCACTAGTTAAATCAGCTGTTTATACGTGCACAACCTGTCAGAAGTTTGCCCTCTACAATATCCCATCTATTCCCAACAAAGCCTGCTGGCTGTTAAGCTCTATGGACCTTCACCCACCATTGTTGCTGCTCTGTACAGACCACATAAGGCTGGAATATTTTTATCACTAAACACTCAACAGTTTTATCCACCCTTAGTACAACGTCTCCCTATTTAATCCTAATGGAGGGTTTATAAATGTTCATTTTGATAACACTGCGTGGTGATGCTAAGGGACCACTCGAAGACACACGTCTGTTAGCATACACTTCTTAACTTGAACAACCCATGTCACACTCCTCCTCCCCTCTTACAGTCACTTACATCCTATCTTGTCCTCTAGCTCCCCCTACTGTCCTCCAACTGCATCAACTTAAGACATCACATATCCCCTTTGCAAAAGATAACATTTATATCATCACCAACTATACAATCACTGCGGTGCTTATGCTGAACTGCATTAGCTATAAGCAGTCTTACAATAACAACAGAATACCACCTTGACCATAAAACAAATAACAGTTTCGAAATAACAGTCTCATGCAGGCAATACTAGGTCATTAAAAATAACGGATTTGAAATAACAGTTTCACACAGACAGTACTAGGTCTATAAGAAATAACAGTATCAAAATAAAAGTTTCATACCAACAATAGGCTATTCTTGTTTTAGTTTACCGTCCCCACATAGCACAGCCCTGTGCCCAAGCAGGTGGCCTCCTGACCCTGACCTCTCGCAGAGGGGGCTGAGCATGTAGTGGGTCAGGCTGGACTCAGCTACAGTCTATGTCAGGCCCCTGACCCTGAAGGGGTAGGGCAGACACGAGATAGGATGCATTCCAGGTGCGCCCATGAGACAGCCTGTAAGTGTACTGGCCTCTTTGCTCATGCACCTGAAGAGGGGAAGAGTACTTTGACTGTCTCTTGCGTAGTTTACCTGGTCTCCTAACTCTGACCCAAGACCCAGGAGGAAAGTGCACCGCTTTTGCTCCTCTCTTCATGTCTGCATACTCCTTCATCTTCCTCTGCTTCTCTTTCACTGTTTGTGCTGTGTTTTGTGCTTGTAGGGATGTGACAGGCTGTGGTTTGTGGAGGCCTGTCACATGGACTTTGGTGTGCGTCTGAAGTCCGTGCAACAGCTCTGCAGGGGAGCATTGAGTGGTGGCATGCCTGGTTGCTCTGCAGAAAGTCTCTGGTTGATGCTGTCCACTCCTTTCCTTCTATTTTCGCAGTCAGCAGACTATACTTCAGACATCGATTAAATCTCTCAATTTCCCCATTGGCCTGGGGGTAGTAGAGTGAGGAGTGTTTGCGTGCAATTCCCCTGTCCTTGTGAAAGGATTCCAATTCCTGTGAAATCAGTTGACTCCCATTGTATGAGATGAACTCTTTTGGGTTTCCTACCCTGCTGAACACTGTAGACAGGAAGTGGATCACTGGATTAATGGCGTATGACACAGTGGCATGTAGAGTTCCACTCAGAGGAATAGGATTGCCTCCGTAACTCACAAGTTTCAGTGTCGGGTGTACTCAGTGGGGTGTTTGGGAAAAGTTGCATTAACATTGCACTTGGAAGGATTGAAACGGCAGAGCCCGTGTCCAGCAAAAGTTCCACATTTTGTGTTGTCTGCCCCTCAACAGCCATCTGTACTGTGCACATTATTTTATTCCCAGTGCGAGCTACAGTGTCTACATTTAATATAGTCACTTCAGACACAGTGCTCTCTACTTGTTCCACATCATCTGTAATTCCACTTACTCTCTTTGCCCCCCTACACACCTTTGCAAAATGCCCCTGTTTCCTGCAGTTATTACAGCGGGCCGTCCTGGCGGGGCAAGATGGGTAGGAAGCTTTATGGTGGCGTGCTCCACATCTGAAGCATGTTAGCCCTTGTCTCGTGGCATTGTCTCTCGTGGACACTGGCGGTCCCCTGGTTGTGTCCACCGGCTGCACACCCACAGCTGCCGCGGGTGGCTCTGCAGCAGCAGTTCCCCGGTCCATGATTTTAGCGTTCGATGTGACGGATTCAATTAGTCCAGCAATAGTCACAGCCTTTTCCAGAGTTAGGGGCACCTCCAGCATCAAACGCTCTCTTATCTGATTGGAGTTAATCTTTTCCACCAACTGGTCCCGTAGCACGTCATCCTCAAACGTTTTAGAGTCGCACGTAGCAGCAAGTTCTCTCAGCGCGGACACGTACCGTGCCACTGATTCTCCGTGATGCTGACTCCGTTGTCTAAACTTATATCTTTCAGCCACCACCTTAACAGCAGTGTAGCACTGTAGATGTTGACAGTTGACTAGGACCAGTTCTAGGTACGTAGGAGCAGTTTATAACTAGCATCAAATGATTGCAGACCACAGACCAGGGAATAAAGTTTGAACTACCGGCTTGTTTTTATATAAAGAATTGTAAACATAGACAGAGAAACATACACAATTACACAATAACACAGTAAGAATGGATAAATTCCTTGAAACCTCTTGTTTTATGATTTAACCCTTATTAAACCACTATTTTGAGTTTCAGATATATATATATTTTTTTTAAATTTATTTCTGATTTTTCCCTTTTTTCTCCCAATTTAGTGGCCAATTGATCCCTATTTTAATTCAAACACCCACCCTCGTATTGCATGCGCTCGCCAACTGCGTCTCTCCGGCCGGCAGTCTCGAAGGAAAGCGCCTCCCCACTTTCGTGACAAGGCGAATCCAAGCCGAACCACTGTTTTTCCGACACACACAGAGACGCATTCACATGACGAACACAAGCCGACTCCGCCCCCCTCCCGAAGACAGCGTTGCCAATGATTGCTGCTTCATCGAGTCCGGCCATAGTCGGATCTGACGAGACCGGGGCGCGAACCCCAGTCCCCAGTGGGCAACTGCATCGACACCAAGCCGACGCTTAGACCGCTACGCCACCGCGGACTAACTAGTTTCAGATATTTTACATAGATATTTTAGTTCCAATTTAGGATCCTTTAATTCTAATTTGACGTTATCTATTTTTTGAGTTGACAAATTATGTTAATTTGTTTTATGTTCTATTTTTTCCATTGGGCCTTTAAGTTTCAGTTCTAATTTCCATTAACCTAAGTTACTTAACCAGTAAATCAGAATGCCAAAAGTAACACACAACTGCATTACCCCATGAACAGTATGAATGAGTAATAAACTCAGCCGATACTGCGATTAACAATACAATATCAGATCAAAAATCCAAATCAATAATCAATGTAGGCTATAATCGGTCCTTTTTGGAAAGTCCGTTGTTGCTCCAATGAGCCCAACTACGTTTTGCAGTAACAAACTGGAAGTTTCAGTCCTACCACAATCCAGGTCCTCGAATCTGTAGGCTGCTGTCCTGAGAATGAGCTGTGTGAAGCCGCAGACAGACCACGTGGATCCAGCAGGGCTCCTATAGGTGGCTCGCCATCTTGTTTCCAGCTTGGGGTAAGAAACACCAAGCGCGATCTTCCCAATCCAAGAAAAACCTGGCCTGCATTATAACAGGCGCATCACACACGCAAAGACGTTAGTTTACATATCTCTCAATAAAAGAATCAAAAGAAAACAACACAAGTAGCGACTGACATGGTCAATCTACCCACCGCTAAAACGTGACGCAGTTTAATTTCTGTGCTAATACGCCATGCTGCTGCTGCTGCGGCTTAGCTGGAAGGAGCTAGCTTAGCAACTCGGTTTGCACAAAAGAAAAACACATTCTGAGTTCGGTTCACAAAAGAAAAACACATTCTGAATTCGGTTCACAAAAGAAAAACACATTCTGAATTCGGTTCACAAAAGAAAAACACATTCTGAATTCGGTTCACGAAAGAAAAACGTGGCTCCTCAACAATCTTTACACAAACTATGATCCACAACACAACCGAGCTACTTATAGCTTTAACTAGCCTATGCACACAGACATTGTAAACGGAAAAGTTCGGCTAGTTAGCATCGGCTAGTTAGCAGTTGACTCACCAAGTCCTGGACGACACTTGGACACAACACAAAACCCAGGGCACGGAGGAGGACCAGACCAACAAAACACTCAGCTTGGATAAAGAAAGAACCAACTGTAGCTCGCTGCCATTTCAAAGCAGAATCTTCTATCTCTCGTTCCAGCGGCTTCTCTCAAGCGTCTGCCTGGCGTTCTGAAACCGGGCTACTTCTGGGACGTCCTCCCTCTCGAGCAAGGCAGCTGATTGGCTAATCGGCACTGCACGCGCTGCGTTCAAGAAATAGCAATCTGAACCAACAATATCAATATGAATTTATCGGTACCACGAATTACTGATCTACTGTTCACTATTTATTTGCAAAATGAATAATTACGATTATTTATTATTGTAAACTACTAATAAGACACGTTACCCCCTAGCTAACGGGTTGGACCCTTTAGCCGAGCGGTTAGTGACGTCGCCTTGTGGTGTACTGCACCACAAGGCGACGTCATTATTTATTTTGTCTTACTGACATTTAGAGAGAGGTCGTTATCATGGCACCATATGGTTAAATCTTCCACTTCCCTCCCATAGGCCGTCTCATCACTGTCACTTATTACTCCAATCACTGTGGTGTCATCTGTGAATTCAATGATGCTGTTGTTGTCATATTTGGCTACACAGTCGTGTGTAAATAGACTGTACATTAGGGGACCTAGACATCAGCCCTGAGGTGTGCCAGTCTGAAGAACTAATGTGGATGATTATGTTTTACCTATTCTCACAGTCTTGGGAGGGCCTCTCAGGAAATCAAATGAGCAATTAGAGATAGAGTTGCCCATACCAAGACCTCTGAGTTTCAACACCAGTTTGGATGGTACAATGATATAGAAAGCTGAGCTGTAATCAATAACTTTGTCTACAACTTTATGGAGATGGTTTCACATAAACCCTTCATGTAACAATTGTTACATTACATGAACATTTGACTGGTTGACTACAAATCTTTAAGATTAGTTCTGAAGTTGGTTGGAGTTTGGTTTGATAACTCATGTCTTAGTTTGTTTCTGTCCAGATAATCCAGACATTTGCAAAAGGCAGCATTTTTCTTATAAAAATTTCACAACAACTTTATGCACAGTGTTGACTGTACTTTTTTTTAAATGTCCATGTTATTCACAACATATTGCACTTAGTTCACATCCACTCAAGTAAAAACAGACAACCAAACAATCCAATTCATGACTTCAAAAGATAGGTAGACAAATGTTTGATGCAACTGTAGAAGTTGAATAACAAGATGTGTTCATTGTTTTAAAGGCGATTCCCCTCAACAGGAATATTATCTAAAATGTCTTGTACTGTCTGAAACTGTCAACAAGCCCCTCCTTCAAATCTACCACCTTAGTGTTGGAGCTAAAACCAGGTTCCACAGTGAGACACAGGAAGTCCTCTCTGGTCACTGGAGCTCATAGTTACTGAACAGAAGAGCTATGAGCTTCCTGTTCATCTCACTGCTGTTGGCTGCTGTGTGCTTTGGTAGGACACAACTCTTTGTTTGCTTGTTATTAATCTGAACTTTGTCTTGTTGATTCTTTTCCTCACACTGAAACCGTCTGTTGTTGTCCCACAGAATGCAGAGCTCAAAAAGACAACGTGCTCCAACCCAAAGGAGATGTGACTGTTAGTGAGGGAGCGGCAGTAACACTGGACTGTCACTATAACACCAGTCAATCAAGTCCATCTCTTTTCTGGTACAGACAGGCTGCAGACGACAAGCCCACATTCATTCTGAGCCACTTTACTTTTGGATCAGGGAACACAGCGGACGGGTTCAAGGAGAGATTTGATTCCAGCCTGGATTCCAGCTCAAGATCAGTTCCTCTGAAGATCCAGAGTCTGCAGCTGTCTGACTCTGCTGTGTACTACTGTGCCCTGAAGCCCACAGTGACAGGAAACTGCAGAACCTACTACAAAAACTTTAGTGTCTATCAAGAATCCAGAGACAACGCAATGTTAACCCACATCCACTAGAGGGCAGTATTCACATTCTGATCTCATCGGCTCCTCGTTGAAGCAGAAAACATCAAATTTCTTAATGAAGTTGTGAAAACGGTGATTGTCAAATAAGTTGAAGTGAATGAATACTGAATAAATAGTTAACTACTTATTGAATTGAATGCGGTGTATCAAAAATAACATTACTATTATATGATAGCAAACAACAACTAAGTTTTGAAGAAACAAAATACTCATGTGTTCCAAGTCAGAATGAGGTGAATTTCTCCTTTTAACAAACTTGGTAACTGCGTGTTAAAATATCATATACATGTTAGTGAAGATTCAATTGTACTGGGAATAAAACAGGTTTAATAATAAAACATTATATACTGTACCATCTAACCCTAAATAAACCATCTGAAGTGCACCATCACACCATCCCATGCTACCAGCATGGAAACCTGTCCAGGTCCAGGATTGGGACTCTGGCTTCATCTGTGGCTCCTCCCCTTGACTAGAGAGGAAGCTGCAGGCAGAGAGCTGTTTATTCCAACCTGTAAAGATCTGACCCATCACAGCTCATCAGAGACACCACTACTTTCACATCACAACATTCATCCATTAGATTTTCTCTGAACAACCACGATGACGCTCATCACAATTTTACTGTTCTCAGCTCTTGTCAGTATGCAAACACTTCCATAATAAATCAGGAAGCTATGTGTTTTCTTCATGTGTTTTTTCAGGTTATTTCTTCATGGTGTTTTTGTGAATGTAATCAGTCTGGTGGCTGGTAGGTGACACCTATGAAGACGCCTCACTGCCACCAGTTCTGAGCTGTTTTCAGTGGAGGGTCACAGTGTTATTCTCTCCTGTAATTATACACTTCAAACTGATAATATTCAGTGGTACCAACAGAAAGCTGGATCTATTCCCACTTTCCTTCTCCTGGCCACGGACACAGCAGTACCTTCTGTAGTCGAAGCAACACCTCCTCATCCTCGACTTGCTGTTAGACTGAATGAAAGGAGAAACCGAGTAGAAGTGGAGATGTCCTCTGCTGCAGTGACGGACTCTGCTCTGTACTACTGTGCTGAGGCCCACAGTGACAGGAGACCCAGAGTCACTGTAATAAAACAGCACATCACCAGAGACTCCAAACACAACTCACATATGTATTTGGTTATAGTGCCACCTACTGGACTCCCCCTGACCCTGACAATATTTGCTGATGTTTTCAGGATGTAGACTTCAGACAATAGGAGGAGCAAAGTTCCCCCTCAGTGCTTATGACTGAATTTGTACTTTGAATCTTTCAAGGAGATTCATTCCTTTCCAGTTTCCTCTCACCTTCTACTCTTCCTCAAGTTAGCTTTGGTGATGCTCTCTTCTGTTATTTTATTGTGTGCCATGTGGGGTAAGATATCCTGTCATATTTTTCTCAAAACCTAAGGTCACGTTTGATCTGATTATTTTTTTTCTTATTGTTTTAAACAACAATAAACAACAAATATACAAGCATGTTGCAAAATTTGACACGCTGAACCAAAAGGTCTCTGGCATACTGATGAATGTCACTTGTCTTTGAGTTTGTGTATGGTCTGGGTAGATTGGAACACTGAACTGTCCTTCTGCAACAGATAAAGTTGTCTGAATCTGAATCTGAATGAAAATGCTTGAATTTTGTGTTTCACCTTTTTCTTCCAGCTCAGAGTTCTGCAGACACCATCAGACCAGATAAGAATACTGAAGATGTAACTGAGGCTGATGAGGTTAAACTCTCCTGTAGATACAACAGTTCTAGGGTTGACATATTGTTATGGTACCGCCAGTATCCTGGATCAGCTCCACAGTTTCTCACAATGGACTCCTCAGGATACAAAACCAACGCAATATCAGGAGTGAACATCCAGCATGACAAAGAAGAGAAGCGAGTGGATTTAGAGATGTCCTCTGCTGCAGTGACAGACTCTGCTGTGTACTACTGTGCTGTGAGGCCCACAGTGACAGGAAACCCAGAGTCACTGTACAAAAACCTGACATTGTCTGACAGAACATTTACACACTTCAGCTCAAGTTCAAGTTGAAGTTCAACATTGTTGTCATGTGTATTTAAATACAATGAAATTCGTGTGCTTTGTGCTCTCTCTGTCTTAACACAAAGGACACAAGGACACCCCCCACCCAAAAAAAACCCCACAATACAGACCTACATAGACTATGTACACAGAATTCATACATTATATACACAATATACAGTACACAATAACAAAACAGTGTAAGGTGCATATGGGTGCGCCAACTGTTGTGGTCGTTCCATGCCAATGATATTTGCTGCTGTTGTTTCAGTCCTTTGCAGCAGTCTGCAGTCCTGAGCAGTCAGGTTACCAAACCACACTGTGGTACAGCCTGTGAATATGCACTCCATGGTATTGAGATAAAAGTTGATAAGAGTTTATATATTCATACCAAATGTGGGCCAGTGTGACGCCTGCAAAAAGATAGTCTCTGCTGTGCCTTCTTGAGGATGCAATTGGTGTTGACAGACCATGTACTGGTGTCAGTGATGTGTAAACTGAGAACTCTAAAACTGTCCACAATTTCAACAGATTATCCAGTGATGGAAATAGGAATGTGATTTCCTTCATTCTTTCTAAAGGCAACAATGATTTCTTTTGTCTTACTGACATTGAGAGAGAGAGGTCGTTATCATGGCACCATATGGTTAAATCTTCCACTTCCCTCCTATAGGCCGTCTCATCACTGTCACTTATTACTTCAATCACTGTGGTGTCAGCTGTGAATTCAATGATGCTGTTGTTGTCATATTTGACTACACAGTCGTGTGTAAACAGACTGTACATTAGGGGACCTAGACATCAGCCCTGAGGTATGCCAGTCTGAAGAGCTAATGTGGGTGATTATGTTTTACCTATTCTCACAGTCTTGGGCGTGCCTCTCAGGAAATCAAATGAGCAATTACAGATAGAGTTGCCCAGACCAAGACCTCTGAGTTTCCACACCAGTTTAGATGGTACAGTTGTATTGAAAGCAGAGCTGTAATCAATAAACCACATTCAGACATAGGTATCCATGCTGACATAGATCCTTCTGTCATTTAACATACGATTAATCAAATAAGGTTTCATATCTAAATAATGACAATATTGTATCAGCGGTAATGATCAGTTTGATGTATTTTCACTTTGTAAAAATACATGACGCCCCATTTTAAAATTTCACAAAATTTCTGACTTGTTCAATCAGAGGAGGTGGAAAACTTTGTCGACAGCTTTATGGAGATGGTTTCATGTAAACCCTTCATGTAACAATAGTTACATTACATGAACTTTTGACTGGTTGACTACAAATCGTTAAGATTAGTTGTGATGTTGGTTGGAGTTTGGTTTGATAACTCATGTCTTGTTCCCTCTTCATTTATGTCCGTTTGTTTCTGTCCAGATAATCCAGACATTTGCAAAAGGCAGCATTTTACTTATAAAAATTTCACAACAACTTTATGCACAGTGTTGACTGTACTGTTTTTTTAAATGTCCATGTTACTGACAACATATTGCACTTTGTTCACATCCACTCGAGTAAAAACAGACAACCAAACAACCCAATTCATGACTTAAAAAGATAGGTAGACAAATGTTTGATGCAACTGTAGAAGTTGAGTAATAAAACGTGTTCATTGTTTTAAAGGCAATTCCCCTCAACAGGAATATGATCTAAAATGTGTTGTACTGTCTGAACCTGTCAGCAAGCCCCTCCTTCAAATCTACCATCTTAGTGTTGGAGCTAAAACAAGGTTCCACAGTGAGACACAGGAAGTCCTCTCTGGTCACTGGAGCTCATAGTTACTGAACAGAAGAGCTATGAGCCTCCTGCTCATCTCACTGCTGTTGGCTGCTATGTGCTTTGGTAGGACACAACTCTTTGTTTGCTTGTTATTAATCTGAACTTTGTCTTGTTGATTCTTTTCCTCACACTGACACCGTCTGTTGTTGTCCTACAGAATGCAGAGCTCAGAAAGACAACGTACTCCAACCCAAAGGAGATGTGACTGTTAGTGAGGGAGAGACAGTAACACTGGACTGTCACTATAACACCAGTTACACAAGTGCATATCTTTTCTGGTACAGACAGGCTGCAGACGACAAGCCCACATTCATTCTGAGCCGCTTTACTGTTGGATCAGGGACCACAGCGGACGGGTTCAAGGAGAGATTTGATTCCAGCCTGGATTCCAGCTCAAGATCAGTTCCTCTGAAGATCCAGAGTCTGCAGCTGTCTGACTCTGCTGTGTACTACTGTGCTCTGAGGCCCACAGTGACAGGAAACTGCAAAACCTACTACAAAAACCTTTAGAGTGTCTATCAAGAATCCAGACACAACGCAACGATAAACCATATCCACTAGAGGGCAGTATTCACATTTTAAAGTCATTGGTTCCTTGCTGAAGAAAAACACATTGGACCGTTTGACACGCCAGCTTCCTACAACTGCTGATTTGTCCAATGTGTCAATACAACATTCAAAAACATTTGATTCTGTATTGAAACGTTAAACTCTCTTGATAAAGAGAAGTATGAATGTCTTCTGTAGATTCGTTTAACAAATTCTGCATTGTATTCTAGTCTTAGAAGAAAAATAACTTGATGGAAGTCAGAGCTTGGTGGTTACTTGATGGAAGCGAGACTGCTTGACTAATCCATGGGACAAGTAGCAGTGTGTATGGTGAGAGGTGAGTGGTGGTGTTTAGTCCTGCTTATTTAACAGCTATTCTTTCAAGACTCATTATTTTAGCACCCTGTCTTACTTTTGAACACGCATACAAAACATCGTGTTCCCTGGTCGTCACTATAAATCGTTTACCAGTGTGATGAGAGTCATGACTGAGCTGGACTGGTGCATTTTCTGCAAGGCAAATGTTTTGTTCCTGATTCATTTGGCTGCCCTGGAGGAGTCGTGTCGAGAAGGAAGGGAGAGGCGGGGAACACACTCTTCTGTCGAGCTGTCAGGTTGCTTGAAAGACGAAGCGATGACAGCAAGTAGGAGAAGAACAAGCGTGCTCCTGCTGTGAAAGCACAGAGGCCTGGCTGCAATGGAAGGAGCTGTGGAGTCAAGACAAATGACATTTCTCCCAAAACTAATAGACTTCCCCCCCCCTCTCTCCCCCCCCCTCTCTCCGCTTCTTCATCTGTGGATTGGTTACACAGAGTTTATAGCATATCGATGACATCCAGCAAAAACATGACTTTATCAATGACATTAGCACACAAAACAGGTAATATATGATGCATATCAATAGAAGGTTGATTCTGCAACTGTATGACTGTATTATGAAAAATATACATTATTGATGTAAATGAACGGCACCTAATGTAAAATATCAGATAGAAGCATATTATGCTTAATCAGAAGCATATTCTGCATATTCGACTTGTGGCTGGGGGGGGGGGCAGCAGGGGGGGGGCAGGAATAGTATCGGGGTGGCCGTGGCCACCCCTGGCCACCACTTGGGGGCGCCACTGTGCTAATTCTGTCCCCCCGTTGTTATTTCTTCGGAAAATATTACTGATGGCCGTTGTCTGTTTAAATAGAGGCATTTGATAAGGAGGACCTTTCTTTCCACAGTTTTTGTCTCTGTCATGGTTGGTGAGACTTATTGACTTTGGGTCATGTTCAGAAACCATTTAATAATTATAATGACTAATCTTATTCTATGTCGTCCTGTTTAGATCAACACATTTATCATTTCTTATAATGTAAGAATCCCCTTATTTATTTACTTTACCAAAACAAAGATTTCTGCATTGTTATTGTTAATTTTATTCATAACACAATGCAATTAGTCTTCAGGTTTTCTCCATAAAAGGCAAAAGAAAAACACAAAAACAAAAGCAAAAAACGAAACTAATCAAAAACAAAAACAAAATCCAAATAATATAGCTCAAATTTTAAATATTTGAATATTAAGTGTCCTTCATTTTCAAAGATGAACCAAAATGGATTCAACTTTATAAGAATCACATAAATAAGAACAACATAATACGTGTTGATTGTTTTAAAGACAATTCCCCACAACAGGAATATGATGTAACTTATAAATTTTAACTTATTTTAAACTTATTTTTAGCTGGGTCTTCATGTGTGTATATCTTATACTGTGTTTGCTGTGTTTGTCTGTGTCTGTCTTGCACTGTTTGGTGAAGCCACAGCCCTCATTTCATTTTTAACATGTAACTGCACATTGTGTTTAATGACAATAAAATTGAATTGAATTGAATTGAATGTAAAATGGGTTGTACTGTCTGAATCTGTCAGCAGCAGTAATAACAGGGGATTGGTCATTAGCCCTGTCACTCTAAACAAGCCCCTCCTTTAAATCTACCACTTAGTGTTGGAGCTAAAACAAGGTTCCACAGTGAGACACAGGAAGTCCTCTCTGGTCACTGGAGCTCATAGTTACTGAACAGAAGAGCTATGAGCTTCCTGCTCATCTCACTGCTGTTGGCTGCTATGTGCTTTGGTAGGACACAACTCTTTGTTTGCTCGTTATTAATCTGAACTTTGTCTTGTTGATTCTTTTCCTCACACTGACACCGTCTGTTGTTGTCCCACAGAATGCAGAGCTCAAAAAGACAACGTGCTCCAACCCAAAGGAGGTGTGACTGTTAGTGAGGGAGAGACAGTAACACTGGACTGTCACTATAACACCAGTGACTCAAGTCCATATCTTTACTGGTACAGACAGGCTGCAGACGACAAGCCCACATTCATTCTGATCCGCATTACTGCTGAATCAGGGAACACAGCGGACGAGTTCAAGGAGAGATTTGATTCCAGCCTGGATTCCAGCTCAAGATCAGTTCCTCTGAAGATCCAGAGTCTGCAGCTGTCTGACTCTGCTGTGTACTACTGTGCTCTGAGGCCCACAGTGACAGGAAACTGCAGAACCTACTACAAAAACCTTAGAGTGTATATCAAGAATCCAGAGACAACGCAACTATAAACCTGATCCACTAGAGGGCAGTATTCAAATTTTAATCTCATTGTCACCTTGTTGAAGAAAAACTCATTGGACAGGTTGACAAGCCAGCTTCCTACAACTGCTGATTTGTCCAGTGTCACTGCCAACACTACAATAACACATCTTCATTTGCACTCCAGCTTCAAAGATGAGCTGTGGTTAATTGTTCCCTACGTGTCAAATCTTAATGTTGTTAAAACATTTTGTTATTATGTAAATGATGCTTCTTAAATGAAATGAGGAAAATCAATATTGAACAATCAGTAAAATACAAATTTAATAGAATGTTATATTTAGATTAATGTTAATACATTGTGATATAAATTACAAATAAAACTTTCAAGGCAGCAAAAACTCCTGTGCTGTCCAAATCTGGTTGAGGTTAAGTCCTCATTTTAACAACATTTGTAATATGCAATTTTATTTAACAATATTATTTACGTGTTATTCAATATTTAATTGTTTTGAGAAGAAAACAGCTTTCAATCCAATACCGTCTCCCATATAACGATAGACAGAAAGAAAGAAAGAAAGAAAGAAAGAGAGAAAGGCACTTTATTTTGTCATTGTACAGGTTATAATGAATGTGTTCTTTGCATGTAATCACCCTATTGTATAGGAGCAGTGGGCAGCTGCAGCACCCGGGGACCGACTCCCATTCTTCTTTCCATTGCCTTGCTCAGGGGCAGAGACAGCAGTATTAACCCTAACATTTCTTTTTGATGGTGGGAGGAAACCAGAGCACCCCTAGGAAACCCACGCAGAACATGCAAACTCCACACAGAAACGACCTGGTACGGCCTGGGGTTCGAACCCAGGACCTTCTTGCTGTGAGGAACAGTGCTAAACACTGGGCCACTGTGCTGCCCCAAACCCACCCATATGAGATGAATGGAGTAAATGAAGGCAGCAGCAGCAGCAGAAGAGCCATGTGGACATGCAGTAAAACAGCTGCTAGTGGGTCTAGTGAAGAACACAGAGGTTGGCTGGCATGTGAGGAGTAGTGAGGAGGTTGGTGTGAACAGTGGGTGAACAGGAGGAGCCAGACACACTATGAGGGGAGGACGTTAGCAGGAAGGACTGGTAAAGTCCACAGTGCAACTAAAGAGACAGCTGAACTAACAGCAGCATGCTGCTCCATCTCATCTGGTTCCTTTCTGTACTAACAGCTGAGTCTGCTGTCACCATGACAACCTGCTGCACACTGACTCTGACCATACAGGCTGACAAGCAGACACACACATTTACCATCACCAGCAGGCTCAATATGGACAACAACCAACACACAAAGCCCACACTAACTCACTGAATTACCACAACGACACCTTTTCTCTGCAGCACCTTCTTGGATATTTCCAAAATTTTCAGGTAGTAGTTTTGAAGAAGAAATCAACCCCACGACCCTTTCAGTCCAAAGTGTAGAAGGAGCCAAAGTTATTCTATCCTGTATTTACACCGGCTCACCTTACAGCCTTCAGTGGTATCGTCAGTCACCAGGATCTACAGCCCAATTCCTCCTCTCTGCATCACCCAGCAGTCAGCAGTCAGTGGTCAGAGGACAACCTGAAGATCTCAGACTGTCAATCAGCTTCAACGGAGAACAGAAACGAGTGGATCTGGAGATGTCCTCTGCTGCAGTGACAGACTCTGCTGTGTACTACTGTGCTGGGAGGCCCACAGTGACAGGAAACCCAGAGTCACTGTACACAAACCTGACAGTGTCTGACAACATTTACACACTTCAGCTCAAGTTACAGTTCAACTTTATTGTCATGTGTATTTAAACACAATTAAATCCTTGTGCTCGGGCTCTCTCTGCCTTAAAGAGTGTGGGTGTGATGTGCTAATAAACTGATGGAATCACAGCAAAGTTGATGGAGTATTTGGAAAGAAATAAAGGTTTGTTTTTCCCTCATCATTTTAATTGTAGATGTCTGAAACCTAAAATCATCTTCAGACTGTTGATCTGTTTTCATAATTTGAAGAACTTTTAGCATCTCAGTGTATCTCTGAGGATTCAGCTGTGATTCCACTCAGCTTTACATGACTCTTCATCACTATGAAGAACCTGAATGGACTAAATGACAACAAGTAAACCAAGATATGAGTCCTGAAACCAGACTCCAGCCAACATGAAAACTGAAGTTAAGGGCTTGAAGTCAGTCATTCATGTGATGTAACTAATGTCATAGGAAGGTGGAGGTCCAACCGTCTCCATCAAGTTAATGAGAAACATTGATCATGAACATTGTCAAATATGCTGGCTTGTAAGTAATGAGCATGTCTTTTATATAGTGTGGTGCAAGACCATTTAGCACTTTGTGGACAATTAACACAAGTTTAAAATGGATTCTAGTTTTGACGTGGAGCCAATACAGAGATGTAAGAACAGGTGTAATGGCCTCATACTTTCTACTTCCGGTGAGAACACGTGCTGCCGCACTTTGAATTAACTGTGGTTGGTGCACAAGTGACTTTGGGAGGCCGGTGAATTGTCCACTACAGTAGTCTAGTCTACTTGTTATAAAAGCATGGGTTAATTTCTCATAGTCTGATTTTTAAAGAAAGCCCCTAGTTCTGAGATGTTGTTAAGATGGTAGAAGGCTGATCTTGTGAGATGATGGATGTGGCTCTTGACATTCAGATCCCTGTCTATGATTACACTGAGATTTCTAGCTTCACTTCTGCACTCCAGAGACAGAGAGCTGAGATGAGCTGCCAATCTCTGTCTCTGAGTCTTTGCACCAAACATAAGCATTTCATCAAAGCATACAAAAATCTATCTATCTATCTATCTATCTATCTATCTATCTATCTATCTATCTATCTATCTATCTATCTATCTATCTATCTATCTATCTATCTATCTATCTATCTATCTATCTATCTATCTATCTATCTATCTATCTATCTATCTATCTATCTAACCCACTTGTATTTCAATAAACACTCATTCCAAGATAGGTAAAAACTTCCAGTTTTGATTTCTGCCATTTACGTTCCAGTCTCCTGCAGGCCCACTTAAGAGCACGTGTCTCATCTTAAACCAGGGTGTAGGCCTCTTTAGTCACCTAGCTCTGGTAGTGAGAGGTGCAACTGAACCGAGGAGACTAGAGAGGGCCACATTTAATTCACTAGTGAAATCTTCAAGAGTGACTCACTACGGTGAAAGGAGCCAAGACTTTAGGCAGCTGCTTGCTAAATGCAGCTACAGTGGAGGGACCAATGTGGCGAGTGGCAACTACATCTGTGCTGACATTACCTGGATAAGCCAATAATGCATGAGAAAATGATCTGACACAGCAGATGTGGTCTGCAAGTAATTCAGATCAGAAACAGGTATCACTTTAGATAAAACCAAATCAAGGGTGTTACCAACGAGACGACTCTTGAACAAACTGAGCGAACCCAACAGTATCAGCTCGTGCCAAAAAGGCTTTTCTTAGCGGATCAGCAGCCTTATTTAGATGAATATCTAAATAACCAAGAATTATAATCACATCATAATGAGTAACAAGCCCTGAGACAAATTCTTCATATTCTTTAAGAAACACTGAGTAGGTGTCCAGGTAGTGTAGCGGTCTATTCCGTTGCCTACCAACACGGGTTATCTCCGGTTCGAATCCCTGTTTTACCTCCGGTTTGGCCGGGCGTCCCTACAGACACAATTGGCTGTTTCTGCGGGTGGCAAGCCGGATGTGGGTATGTGTCCTGGTTGCTGCACTAGCACCTCCTCTGGTCAGTCAGGGCGTCTGTTCAGGGGGGAAGGAGAACTGGGGATAATAGCATGATCCTCCCACGTGCTACATCCTGCTGGTGAAACTCCTCACTGTCAGGTGAAAAGAAGCGGCTGGTGACTCCACATGTACCGGAGTAAACATGTGGTAGTCTGCAGCTTTACCCGGGCCGGCAGAGGGGGTGGAGCAGTGACTGGGACGGCTCGTAAAATAGGGTAATTGGCCAAGTACAATTGGGGAGAAAAAAGAAGGGGGGGGGGTCCAAAAAGAAAAAAAGAAGAAAAGAAAAAGAAACAGTGAGTAAGAGCCAGGAGGTCGATAGAGTATCACAACCTGGACTGAGGTGAGTCTATTCATGGCTGAGAGAGATGAACCCACAAGGTCCTCAAATGATTGGAATTTAGATTCAAGAAACGAAGAAAGATTGAAAATAGATTTATATATGAGGGCGACACCCCCACCTTGTTTATTTGCCCGAGCTACATAGGCATATGTATAGTCGGGTGGAGAAGTTTCATATAAGGGAAGAAAAATATTTTGTTTCAGCAATGTTTTACATAAACCAATCATATCGAAACTATGCTCAAGAACCAGATCGTTTATTTGTAAGGCTTTGGTACACAGTGATCTGATACTTATGAAACCAAAGCTAAGCATCGTGTGGAAGTGATCAGTAGTAGGCAGGACTTTAGATCTACCAATAGGTGAAATACTGTCTGAACCTGTCAGCAGCAGTAATAACAGGGGAGTGGTCATCAGCCCTGTCACTCTGAACAAGCCCCTCCTTTGAATCTACCACTTAGTGTTGGAGCTAAAACAAGGTTCCACAGTGAGACACAGGAAGTCCTCTCTGGTCACTGGAGCTCATAGTTACTGAACAGAAGAGCTATGAGCTTCCTGCTCATCTCACTGCTGTTGGCTGCTATGTGCTTTGGTAGGACACAACTCTTTGTTTGCTTGTTATTAATCTGAACTTTGTCTTGTTGATTCTTTTCCTCACACTGACACCGTCTGTTGTTGTCCCACAGAATGCAGAGCTCAAAAAGACAACGTGCTCCAACCCAAAGGAGGTGTGACTGTTAGTGAGGGAGAGACAGTAACACTGGACTGTCACTATAACACCAGTGGCACAAGTGCATATCTTTTCTGGTACAGACAGGCTCCAGACGACAAGCCCACATTCATTCTGAGCCGCTCTACTTTTGGATCAGGGGACACAGCGGACGGGTTCAAGGAGAGATTTGATTCCAGCCTGGATTCCAGCTCAAGATCAGTTCCTCTGAAGATCCAGAGTCTGCAGCTGTCTGACTCTGCTGTGTACTACTGTGCTCTGAGGCCCACAGTGACAGGAAACTGCAAGACGTATTACAAAAACCTTTAGAGTGTCTATCAAGAATCCAGAGACAAAACAATGTTAAACCACGTCCACTAGAGGGCAGTATTCACATTTTAATCTCACCGGCTACTTCTTGAAGAAAAACACATTGGACAGTTTGACAGGTCACCTTCCTACAACTGCTGATTCGTCCTATGTGTCAATCCAACATTCAAAAACATTTTAATCTGCGTTGAAACATTAAACTGTCTTGATGAAGAAAATTATTAATGTCTTATGTAGTTTTATTTAACAAATATTACAGTCCTGTATTGATTCTAGTGTTAGGAGAAAAATAACTGTAAATCCCGTACTGTCTCACATATAAACCAAAAGAAATAAAATTAAAATAAAAGAAAAGAATAAACCAAAAAACTAAATGACGTAAAGACAAAACGGCCCATTTAAAGGTAATAAAAATATGAAATTATAATATTAATGCTATTCAATTCATTAAAGATTAGATTAACCTTAAACCAGGATATTTTGATTGTTTTATATGTATATTCTTGCTAAACCGATCTGGCCAGTGAATTGTAATGAGCGATCAAAGGGAGAGATCAGGACCTAAACTCGAAGGCCTCACACAGGAAGGCAAGGCCTTCACGAGATACTGTACTGAATGAAGGATGGGTTTTGTTTTCAAGTGACTGGTGAGTCCTACTCTAATAATTATCTATAGAGTTGATTAAGATTGTTGTTGACAGTGCTTGAATTGCGGCTGTGAGATTTATCACCTAATTTTTGCAGCACGCCCTACACACTTCTCTATGTGACTGACTGTTTAAATCCCTCATTTCCATCCCATAGCCTCTGTTTCCACCGATGGTTTCACCCCACAGGACTGTTTTGTCCGATAGCTCCCCCCACTGGCCTCATCAGTCATTAACCCTCTTACCGGGAGTTTTCCCCATACAGACTACTATTAGGCACCGGGCCTCTTATCCACATGACATATTACGACTTGACCTGGATGTGGACCACAGTGTGCTAACTCCACTAGTTAAATCAGCTGTTTATACGTGCACAACCTGTCAGTAGTTTGCCCTCTACAACATCCCATCTATTCCCAACAAAGCCCCTCAGGTCAATAACGCCATCACAGAGCACAAACTGGACTATGTATGTCTGACGGAAACCTGCCAGTCACAGAATGACTTTCTAGAACTAAATTCAGCAACTTTGTTTACATATGCAAACCTCGGTCTTCAGGCAGAGGAGGCGGCCTTGTGCAGATTTATTGTGATAGTATAAAACCAACACCACTCTCTCTACTTGATCACTCTTCCTTTGAACTGCTGGCTGTTAAGCTCTATGGACCTTCACCCACCATTGTTGCTGCTCTGTACAGACCACCTAAGGCTGGAATATTTTTATCACTAAACACTCAACAGTTTTAACCACCCTTAGTACAACGTCTCCCTATTTAATCCTAATGGAGGGTTTATAAATGTCCATTTTGATAACACTGCGTGGTGATGCTAAGGGACCACTCAAAGACACACGTCTGTTAGCATACACTTCTTTACTTGAACAACCCACGTCACACTCCTCCTCCCCTCTTACAGTCACTTACATCCTATCTTGTCCTCTAGCTCCCCCTACTGTCCTCCAACTGCATCAACTTAAGACGTCACATATCCCCTTTGCAAAAGATAACATTTATATCATCACCAACTATACAATCACTGCGGTGCTTACGCTGAACTGCATTAGCTATAAACACTCTTACAATAACGACAGAATACCACCTTGACCATAAAACAAATAACAGTTTTGAAATAACAGTCTCATGCAGGCAATACTAGGTCATTAAAAAATAACAGATTTGAAATAACAGTTTCACACAGACAGTACTAGGTCTATAAGAAATAACAGTATCAAAATAACAGTTTCATACCAACAATAGGCTATTCTTGTTTTAGTTTACCGTCCCCACATAGCATAGCCCTGTGCCCAAGCAGGCGGCCTCCTGACCCTGACCTCTCGCAGAGGGGGCTGAGCATGTAGTGGGTCAGGCTGGACTCAGCTACAGTCTATGTCAGGCCCCTGACCCTGAAGGGGTAGGGCAGACACGAGATAGGATGCATTCCAGGTGCGCCCATGAGACAGCCTGTAAGTGTACTGACCTCTTTGCTCATGCATCTGAAGAGGGGAAGAGTACTTTGACTGTCTCTTGCGTATGTAACCAGGTTAAAATTAATGTTTTTATTTTATTTTGTTTGAGTATGAAATATCACCAAATCCTGTCTGTGTGCTGTTATTTGTGTTTACTACATTTTATTTTATGTCATTATTTACTTTTATGTATGTTTTACAATGACCGTCATATACGTGTACTGTCGCTTTAAGAGAGAGGTCTTGTGGGTACACGGAAGAGGGAACGCGGGAGAGGCCATTTTTGTTTTGTGGGAGGATTCTCAAGCAGCAATCGAGCCGAGCCACACGTGTTTCTTACGGTAGGACAGTTTTGCTGGTTGAGGAGAACGTAACCTTGAGTATCCCTGTAAGAAGATACTGCAAGCTGTGGGATAAAATACTTGTTTATCCTTTCTTACATCGGAGTCCCGTGGACGGTTTCTCCTTCTAACGCACACGAGTGAAGTCTGGGCAGTGGTTGAACTTCGACCCCCACGTCCGTAAGAAACACCGCTCCCGCTGGAGGACTGGACGTTTGTCGAAGGGTTTGAAACCAAAATAAATGGCAAGGTGGGCCAAATAGAGTCCTGTGTGTCCCCCCTCCTTCCTTGATGATGATGATGATGAGAGACTGAGGGCCCCCCACAACACCTGGGGCCCCACCGAAAATAGAACACAACGCAGAGCTACTGATGAGAGTGACGGGCGTGCAGCAGGCTGACCAGCATAGAACAGCATAGGACTGCCCCCGTTACACGTAGTTTACCTGGTCTCCTAACACTGACCCAAGACCCAGGAGGAAAGTGCACTGCTTTTGCTCCTCTCTTCATGTCTGCATACTCCTTCATCTTCCTCTGCTTCTCTTTCACTGTTTGTGCTGTGTTTTGTGCTTGTAGGGATGTGACAGGCTGTGGTTTGTGGAGGCCTGTCACATGGAGTTTGGTGTGCGTCTGAAGTCCGTGCAACAGCTCTGCAGGGGAGCATTGAGTGGTGGCATGCCTGGTTACCCTGCAGAAAGTCTCTGGTTGATGCTGTCCACTCCTTTCCTTCTATTTTCGCAGTCAGCAGACTATACTTCAGACATCGATTAAATCTCTCAATTTCCCCATTGGCCTGGGGGTAGTAGAGTGAGGAGTGTTTGTGTGCAATTCCCCTGTCCTTGTGAAAGGATTCAAATTCCTGTGAAATCAGTTGACTACCATTGTCTGAGATGAATTCTTTTGGGTTTCCTACCCTGCTGAACACGGTAGACAGGAAGTGGATCACTGGATTAATGGTGTATGACACAGTGGCATGTAGAGTTCCACTCAGAGGAATAGGATTGCCTCTGTAACTCACAAGTTTCAGTGTCGGGTGTACTCAGTGGGGCGTTTGGGAACAGTTGCATTAACATTGTACTTGGAAGGATTGAAACGGCAGAGCCCGTGTCCAGCAAAAGTTCCACATTTTGTGTTGTCTGCCCCTCAACAGCCATCTGTACTGTGCACATTATTTTATTCCCAGGGCGAGCTACAGTGTCTACATTTAATATAGTCACTTCAGACACAGTGCTCTCTACTTGTTCCACATCATCTGTAATTCCACTTACTCTCTTTGCCCCCCTACACACCTTTGCAAAATGCCCCTGTTTCCTGCAGTTATTACAGCGGGCCGTCCTGGCGGGGCAAGATGGGTAGGAAGCTTTATGGTTGCGTGCTCCACATCTGAAGCATGTTAGCCCTTGTCTCGTGGCATTGTCTCTCGTGGACACTGGCGGTCCCCTGGTTGTGTCCACCGGCTGCACACTCACAGCTGCCGCGGGCGGCGCTGCAGCCGAAGTTCCCCGGTCCATGATTTTAGCGTTCGATGTGACGGATTCAATTAGTCCAGCAATAGTCACAGCCTTTTCCAGAGTTAGGGGCACCTCCAGCAGCAAACGCTCTCTTATTTGATTGGAGTTAGTCTTTTCCACCAACTGGTCCCGTAGCACCTCATCCTTAAACGTTTTAGAGTCGCACGTAGCAGCAAGTTCTCTCAGCGCGGAAACGTACTGTGCCACTGATTCTCCGTGATGCTGACTCCATTGTCTAAACTTATATCTTTCAGCCACCACTTTAACAGCAGTGTAGCACTTTAGATGTTGACAGTTGACTAGGACCAGTTCTAGGTACGTAGGAGCAGTTTATAACTAGCATCAAATGATTGCAGACCACAGACCAGGGAATAAAGTTTGAACTACCGGCTTGTTTTTATATAAAGAATTGTAAACATAGACAGAGAAACATACACAATTACACAATAACACAGTGAGAATGGATAAATTCCTTTAAAACTCTTGTTTTATGATTTAACCCTTATTAAACTACTATTTTGAGTTTCAGATATTTTAGATAGATATTTTAGTTCTAATTTAGGATCCTTTAATTCTAATTTGAAGTTATCGCTTGTTTGAGTTGACAAATTATGTTAATTTGTTTTATGTTCTATTTTGTTCCAGTGGGCCTTTAAGTTTCAGTTCTAATTTCCATTAATCTAAGTTACTTAACCAGTAAATCAGAATGCCAAAAGTAACACACAACTGCATTACCCCATGAACAGTATGAATGAGTAATAAACTCAGCCGATACTGCGATTAACAATACAATATCAGATCAAAAATCAAAATCAATAATCAATGTAGGCTATAATCGGTCCTTTTCGGAAAGTCCGTTGTTGCTCCAATGAGCCCAACTACGTTTTGCAGTAACAAACTGGAAGTTTCAGTCCTACCACAATCCAGGTGCTCGAATCTGTAGGCTGCTGTCCTGAGAATGAGCTGCCTGAAGCCGCAGACAGACCACGTGGATCCAGCAGGGCTCCTATAGGTGGCTCGCCATCTTGTTTCTAGCTTGGGGTAAGAAACACCAAGCGGGATCTTCCCAATCCAAGAAAAACCTGGCCTGCATTATAACAGGCGCATCACACACGCAAAGACGTTAGTTTACATATCTCTCAATAAAATAATCAAAAGAAAACAACAGAAGTAGCGACTGACATGGTCAATCTACCCACCGCTAAAACGTGACGCAGTTTAATTTCTGTGCTAATACGCCATGCTGCTGCTGCTGTGGCCTAGCTGGAATGAGCTAGCTTAGCAACTCGGTTTGCACAAAAGAAAAACACATTCTGAATTCGGTTCACAAAAGAAAAACGTGGCTCCTCAACAATCTTTACACAAATTATGATCCACAACATAACGGAGCTAATTATAGCTTTAACTAGCCTATGCACACAGACATTGTAAACGGAAAAGTTCGGCTAGTTAGCATCGGCTAGTTAGCAGTTGACTCACCAAGTCCTGGACGACACTCGGACACAACACAAAACCCAGGGCTCGGAGGAGGACCAGACCAACAAAACACTCAACTTGGATAAAGAAAGAACCAACTGTAGCTCGCTGCCATTTCAAAGCAGAATCTTCTATCTCTCGTTCCAGCGGCTTCTCTCAAGCGTCTGCCTGGCGTTCTGAAACCGGGCTGCTTCTGGGACGTCCTCCCTCTCGAGCAAGGCAGCTGATTGGCTAATCGGCACTGCACGCGGTGCGTTCAAGAAATAGCAATCTGAACCAACAATATGAATATGAATTTATCGGTACCACGAATTACTTATCTACTGTGCACTATTTATTTGCAAAATGGATAATTATGATTATTTATTATTGTAAACTACTAATAAGACACGTTAGCCCCCTAGCTAACGGGTCTGACCCTTTAGCCGAGCGGTTAGTGACGTCGCCTTGTGGTGCAGTACACCACAAGGCGACGTCATTATTTATTTTGTCTTACTGACATTTAGAGAGAGAGGTCGTTATCATGGCACCATATGGTTAAATCTTCCACTTCCCTCCTATAGGCCGTCTCATCACTGTCATTTATTACTCCAATCACTCTGGTGTCATCTGTGAATTCAATGATGCTGTTGTTGTCATATTTGGCTACACAGTCGTGTGTAAATAGACTGTACAATAGGGGGCCTAGACATCAGCCCTGAGGTGTGCCAGTCTGAAGAACTAATGTGGATGATTATGTTTTACCTATTCTCACAGTCTTCGACGGGCCTCTCAGGAAATCAAATGAGCAATTAGAGATAGAGTTGCCCATACCAAGACCTCTGAGTTTCAACACCAGTTTGGATGGTACAATGATATTGAAAGCAGAGCTGTAATCAATAACTTTGTCTACAACTTTATGGAGATGGTTTCACATAAACCCTTCATGTAACAATTGTTACATTACATGAACATTTGACTGGTTGACTACAAATCTTTAAGATTAGTTCTGAAGTTGGTTGGAGCTTGGTTTGATTACTTATGTCTTAGTTTGTTTCTGTCCAGATAATCCAGGCATTTGCAAAAGGCAGCAAAAATTTCACAACAACTTTATAGACAGTGTTGACTGTACTTTTTTTTAAATGTCCACGTTATTCACAACATATTGCACTTAGTTCACATCCACTCAAGTAAAAACAGACAACCAAACAATCCAATTCATGACTTAAAAAGATAGGTAGACAAATGTTTGATGCAACTGTAGAAGTTGAATAATAAGACGTGTTCATTGTTTTAAAGGCAATTCCCCTCAACGGGAATATGATCTAAAATGTGTTGTACTGTCTGAACCTGTCAGCAAGCCCCTCCTTCAAATCTACCACTTAGTGTTGGAGCTAAAACAAGGTTCCACAGTGAGACACAGGAAGTCCTCTCTGGTCACAGGAGCTCATAGTTACTGAACAGAAGAGCTATGAGCTTCCTGCTCATCTCACTGCTGTTGGCTGCTATGTGCTTTGGTAGGACACAACTCTTTGTTTGCTTGTTATTAATCTGAACTTTGTCTTGTTGATTCTTTTCCTCACACTGACACCGTCTGTTGTTGTCCCACAGAATGCAGAGCTCAAAAAGACAACGTGCTCCAACCCAAAGAAGGTGTGACTGTTAGTGAGGGAGAGACAGCAACACTGGACTGTCACTATAACACCAGTGGCACAAATACATGTCTTTTCTGGTACAGACAGGCTGCAGACGACAAGCCCACATTCATTCTGAGCCGCATTACTGCTGAATTAGGGAACACAGCGGACGGGTTCAAGGAGAGATTTGATTCCAGCCTGGATTCCAGCTCAAGATCAGTTCCTCTGAAGATCCAGAGTCTGCAGCTGTCTGACTCTGCTGTGTACTACTGTGCTCTGAGGCCCACAGTGACAGGAAACTGCAGAACCTACTACACAAACCTTTGGAGGGTCTATCAAGAATCCAGGGACAACGCAACGATAAACCAGATCCACTAGAGGGCAGTATTCACATTTTAAAGTATTTGGTTCTTGTTGAAGAAAAACACATTGGACAGTTTGACAAGCCAGCTTCCTACACCTGCTGATCTGTCCAATGTGTCAATACAACATTCAAAAACATTTTATTCTGCATTGAAACGTTAAACTGTCTTGATAAAGAAAAGTATTAATGTCTTCTGTAGATTCATTTAACAAATTCTGCATTGTATTCTAGTCTTAGAAGAAAAAAAACTTGATGGAAGTCAGAGCTTGGTGGTTACTTGATGGAAGTGAGACTGCTTGACTAATCCATGGGACAAGTAGCAGTGTGTATGGTGACAGGTGAGTCGTGGTGTTAAGTCCTGCTTATTTAACAGCTATTCTTTCAAGACTCATTATTTTAGCACCCTGTCTTACTTTCGAACACGCATACAAAACATCGTGTTCCCTGGTCGTCACTATAAATCGTTTACCACTGTGATGAGAGTCATGACTGAGCTGGACTGGTGCATTTTCTGCAAGGCAAATGTTTTGTTCCTGATTCATTTGGCTGCCCTGGAGGAGTCGTGTCGAGAAGGAAGGGAGAGGCGGGGAACACACTCTTCTGTCGAGCTGTCAGGTTGCTTGAAAGACGAAGCGATGACAGCAAGTAGGAGAAGAACAAGCGTGCTCCTGCTGTGAAAGCACAGAGGCCTGGCTGCAATGGAAGGAGCTGGGGAGTCAAGACAAATGACATTTCTCCCAAAACTAATAGACTTTCCCCCCCCCCTCTCTCCCTCTCTCTCTCCGCTTCTTCATCTGTGGATTGGGTACACAGAGTTTATAGCATATCGATAACATCCAGCAAAAACATGACTTTTATCAATGACATTAGCACACAAAACAGGTAATATATAATGCATATCAATAGAAGGTTGATTCTTCAACTGTATGACTGTTTAATGAAAAATATACATTATTGATTTAAATGAACGGCACCTAATGTAAAATATCAGATAGAAGCATATTATGCTTAATCAGAAGCATATTCTGCATATGCGACTCGTGGCTGGGGGGGGGCAGCAGGGGGCCCAGGAATAGTATTGGGGTGGCCGTGGCCACCCCTGGCCACCCCTTGGGGGCGCCATTGTGCTAATTCTGTCCCCCCCGTTGTTATTTCTTCGGAAAATATTACCGATGGCCGTTGTCTGTTTAAATAGAGGCACTTGATAAGGAGGACCTTTCTTTCCACAGTTTTTGTCTCTGTCATGGTTGGTGAGACTTATTGATTTTGGGTCATGTTCAGAAACCATTTAATAATTATAATGACTAATCTTATTCTACGTCGTCCTGTTTAGATCAACACATTTATCATTTCTTATAATGTAAGAATCCCCTTATTTATATATATATATATATATATATATATATATATATATATATATATATATATATAATATTTTAGTAAAGAGAACAAAGAGGTGAAGGGTCCATCATGACATTAATTTTTAAATCTCCACCACCACAACACTACACAGACCAAGACAAGGGGAGGAGTTAGAGAACTGAATGTTAAAGACTTCATGTTGGAACTGAAGAGCTGCTGAGTTATTTTCACTTGGTGATTCAATACACTTCAGTCATGATGTTACTCCATTTAATCTGGCTGATGATATCTACCTTTCATTCTGGTAAATATGAGATGGAAGAACATACATCCTATTATTATCCATAAGGTATTTCCATGAACTATTGTGTTTGTAAAAATCCATGTGTCTATCTAGGGTTCTCTGAGGATTCAGTTACACTATTTCATGATAGAATTCTGGCTTTGGAAGGAGACAGGGTCACTCTCTCCTGCAACTACTCTGTCTCTACAGACAACCTCTACTGGTATCGACAGTACTCCAGCTCACCTCCACAGCTTCTCATCATGGAATATTCAGAGAAAGTACCAGGGTTGACTCTTAAGCATGAGAAAGGAAGAAAAGCGTTTCATCTGGAGATGTCCTCTGCTGCAGTGACAGACTCTGCTGTGTACTACTGTGCTGTGAGGCCCACAGTGACAGGAAACCCAGAGTCACTGTACACAAACCTGACAGTGTCTGACAGAACATTTACACACTTCAGCTGCTTCTGTCATTTAACAGCAGATCAATCAAGTAGAGTTTTCATACCCACATAATGGAAATAATGTATCAGAGTTCATAACTGGACTAATGTTTTTGCACTTTGTGCAAATATAGTTATCTTTATATTTAAGTTTAATTAAATATAACTTCTTGTTCATTCAGTGGAACTGGATTAGTGTTTTCTTTCCCTCCTCTTTGCATTTTGTTACTATAACTGTGGATGAGATGTGGTCATGGCTTTGGTGCATCTTCAGGACACCATCAGGATACCATTTGACAATGTTCATGATCAATGTTTCTCATTAACTTGATAGAGACGGTTGGACCTCCACCTTCCTATGACATTAGTTACATCACATGAATGACTGACTTCAAGCCTTTAACTTTAGTTTTCATGTTGGCTGGAGTCTGGTTTCATGACTCATATCTTTGTTTACTTGTTGTCATTTAGTCCATTCAGGTTCTTCATAGTGATGAAGAGTCATGTAGAGCTGAGTGGAATCACAGCTGAATCCTCAGAGATACACTGAGATGCTAAAAGTTCTTCAAATTATGAAAACAGATCAACAGTCTGAGGAGGATTTTAGGTTTCAGACATCTACAATTAAAATGATGAGCGAAAAACAAACCTTTATTTCTTTCCAAATACTCCATCAACTTTGCTGTGATTCCATCAGTTTAATAGCACATCACACCCACACTCATTAATGAAACAGGATGAATGTGCTTTTCCAAAACAATGATTTCCACATTCTTCTTTATTGTCAGTGTTATTCACAACACAATGCAATTCTTCTTCTGGTTTTCTCCATAACAGACAAAAAAAAAAAAACATGAGCAAAAACAAAATGCTAAATATCTCCAATATTTAATGTGTGATTATTTTGCAAGGATTCACCAACATGCATTCAACTGTACATGAATCACACAAATAATAATAACATAACACTTGGTCATTGTTTCAAGATAATTCCCCTCAACAGGAATATGATGTAAAATGTGTTGTACTGTCTGAACCTGTCAGCAGCAGTAATAACAGGGGATTGGTCATCAGCCCTGTCATTCTGAAGAAGCCCCGCCTTCAAATCTACCACTTAGTGTTGGAGCTAAAACAAGGTTCCACAGTGAGACACAGGAAGTCCTCTCTGGTCACTGGAGCTCATAGTTACTGAACAGAAGAGCTATGAGCTTCCTGCTCATCTCACTGCTGTTGGCTGCTATGTGCTTTGGTAGGACACAACTCTTTGTTTGCTTGTTATTAATCTGAACTTTGTCTTGTTGATTCTTTTCCTCACACTGACACCGTCTGTTGTTGTCCCACAGAATGCAGAGCTCAAAAAGACAACGTGCTCCAACCCAAAGGAGGTGTGACTGTTAGTGAGGGAGAGACAGTAACACTGGACTGTCACTATAACACCAGTGACACAGGTCCATATCTTTACTGGTACAGACAGGCTACAGACGACAAGCCCACATTTATTCTGAGCCGCTCTAGTTTTGGATCAGGGAACGCAGCGGATGGGTTCAAGGAGAGATTTGATTCCAGCCTGGATTCCAGCTCAAGATCAGTTCCTCTGAAGATCCAGAGTCTGCAGCTGTCTGACTCTGCTGTGTACTACTGTGCTCTGAGGCCCACAGTGACAGGAAACTGCAAGACGTACTACACAAACCTTTAGAGTGTATATCAAGAATCCAGAGACAGCGCAACGATAATCAGATCCACTAGAGGGCAGTATTCACATTTTAAAGTCATTGGTTCTTGTTGAAGAAAAACACCTTGGACAGTTTGACAAGCCAGCTTCATACAACTGCTGATTTGTCCAATGTGTCAATACAACATTCAAAAACATTTGATTCTGCATTGAAACGTTAAACTGTCTTGATGAATAAAAGTATGAATGTCTTCTGTAGATTCGTTTAACAAATTCTGCATTGTATTCTAGTCTTAGAAGAAAAATAACTTGATGGAAGTCAGAGCTTGGTGGCTCCTTGATGGAAGCGAGACTGCTTGACTAATCCATGGGACAAGTAGCAGTGTGTATGGTGACAGGTGAGTGGTGGTGTTTAGTCCTGCTTATTTAACAGCTATTCTTTCAAGACTCATTATTTTAGCTCCCTGTCTTACTTTTGAACCCGCATACAAAACATGGTGTTCCCTGGTCGTCACTATAAATCGTTCACCACTGTGATGAGAGTCATCACTTCTGTTCACTTGACAGTGAGGAGTTCCACCAGGGGGAGTTAGTGCGTGGGAGGATCACGCTAATCTCCCCCCCCCCCGACCAGGCGCCCCGATCGACCAGAGGAGGCGCTAGTGCAGCGACCAGGACACATACCCACATCCGGCTTCCCACTCGCAGATACGGCCAACTGTGTCTGTAGGGAGCAAGCCGGAGGTAACACGGGGACTCGATCCGGCGATCCCCGTGTTGCTAAGCAACGGAATAGTCCGCTACGCTACCCGGACGCCCTGAGAGTAGTCATTTTAAATGAAGGCTTTATTTGGTTTTAAACCACAATAGTTGGTTTCTACCTTGTCTGTTCTTCACATGGCTTGTGGGCCTGTACGTTCACTGAATGTTGTGCTGGAATGTAACGTGCAATGTATCTTAGGATGCTCTATTTGTTTGTTTGTTTCTTCATTTATTTCTTCTTTTAATTTGTAATTTGTGATATTGGGCTATACAAACCAAATTGACTTGACTTGACTGTGCATTTTTATCTTTCGCCTGGTCCTCGTGTGAGTCTGATTGGATGGCCACACGATGGCGCCAGTGTGCATCTCTTGCCCATGTACTGTTCTGTCTCTTGTCTCTGACATACTGCTGCTTGCTGCTTGTGTGTGAGCTTGTGTATGGTCTGGGTAGATTGTGGAACTGAATTGTCCTTCTGGGAGAAATAAAGTTGTCTGAATGTGAATCTGAAGTACACAGTGCAGACAAACCTCATGGCTCTGCTGAGAGTGAGCATCAGGTATTTTAAGTACACATTGGGTCAGCACATGTTCAACAGGTTGATTTTACAATTGGCCCAGCAAATGCCCCCATTCATAATGTACCCCCCCCACCCCCAAAACAAAAGAAAAAAGAAAAAGAAGAGTGGCTGATAACACTGGAGGGTGAACATTTTCAGCATGATGGGGGAGGAGAGGGAGCAGAGTAAGTCAGCAGGTCTTCTGTTTCATCTGATAGTGAAAAAACGTGTGATTCAGTGTGGATATGTAACTGCATCCACTTTGGACATCAGCCAGTTGGTTTCTTCGGTCATGACGTCATCAAAGTGACTTCGTCAGCCTCTGAGACAAAGAGACTGACAGTCTCCTAGATGAACGATGACACGTTTCTCCCATGAAACCTTGTGTCCAGATGAACTGATTCAACTTTTCTGGGATTCTACACCTGGATGATTGAGCAGGCATCAACATATTCATGTGTAGTATTCTAGTTTTAGAAGAAACACAACAATAAATCCCATACTGTCTCACATATAAACCCAACCACAAAAGATAAACTACATGATGACAGGAGAAGAAAGACAACCTGAAGGTAATATAAAATATTTAATAATAATAACTCTATTCTATCAACATTCCTTAAAGATTAGATTATCCTTAAACCATGATTAATTGATTGTTTTATTTGAATATCCTTGCTAAACCTATCTGGAGAGTGGATTGTAATAAGCTGTCACAGTTGATCCAGTCATTGTTTCCTCTTCAGCAGGAAGTGGAGTTTGACAGACAGGGAAACAGATCAGATCTCTGAGAGCAGCACATCTTTAACTAGGTGATTGTTGCTGTGCCACAGTTTCTGTTTGACGTCTGACATCAGCCATGCAGTTCCTCCTACCACTTGTTTTATTCACTGGCTTTACTGGTAAGAAACACTTTGGCAGCTCAGTATTTGTTAAACTATGAATCCCTTTTTAACAGAAAAAACAATGAGATAGATTCAATATATGACATGATTATTGACTTTTTAATCATTTCTTCCCATCTGCAGGTTCCAGTTATCAGCAAACCATCCAGTCCCTCCAAGACAGAGTACATGGTCTAGAAGGTGCCAAAGTTACTCTCTCCTGTAAATACTCCTCAGCAGACTACTTATTTTGGTATCGCCAGGACTCAGGAGAACCACCACAGTTTCTAATATCCTCCTATAAATCAGGTTCAATAATGAACAGAGCAGATACAAACTCCAGACTGTCTGTTAAAGTGAATGAGACTCAAATGGAAGTGGAGATGTCCTCTGCTGCAGTGACAGACTCTGCTGTGTACTACTGTGCTGTAAGGCCCACAGTGACAGGAAACCCAGAGTCACTGTACACAAACCTGACAGTGTCTGACAGAACATTTACACACTTCAGCTGCTTCTGTCATTTAACAGCAGAACAATCAAGTAGAGATTTAATATCAGCTCATTAGAAACAAGGTGAGATATTTAGTATCTCTAATCATAGCATGGCCATGGAGGATCCTTGTTTCTGGTTGATGGAAGGTTTGCGTCAAAACCTTTTAATACACACATAGTTCAGCTCAAGGTTAAATATTGTTATAAATTCACATGCAGGACAAGAAGTTGCTGCACAACATGTTGAATTAGTATTGAGTCCAATTAACATTCAACATTTTAGCTTAACGGCTAACTTTTTGTTCATAATATTTTACTGCTGAGTTCAAAACATTCATTACAAAAAATTAAATGTTTTTCTTCTAATATCTTGCCAAGTGATCATTCTTTAAGCAGAATATTTCAATCCAAGTTGCGTGATAAAGAATTTTTACATTCTCCGCTTTGTGTCATGCGGTTATTTATTTGGTATTGTAGTTTAAAATACTTTCACACATAACTTGACATGGGTTACCACTTGCTAATTCTGTCCCTCCTTTGTTATTTCTTAGGAAAATATTACTGATGGCCATGGTCTGTTTAAATAGAGGCACTTGACAAGGAGGACCTTTCTTTCCACAGTTTTTGACTCTGTCATGGTTGGTGAGACTTATTGACTTTGGGTCATGTTCAGAACCATTTAATAATTATAATGACTAATCTTATTGTGTCGTCCTGTTTAGATCAACACATTTATCATTTCTTAAAATGTAAGAATCCCCTTATTTAAAAAATAATTTTGTAAAGAGAACAAAGAGGTGAAGGGTCCATCATGACATTAATTTCTAAACCTCCACCACTATAACACTACACAGACCAAGACAAGGGGAGGAGTTAGAGAACTGGATGTCAGAGACTTCATGTTGGAACTGAAGAGCTGCTGAGTTATTTTCACTTGGTGATTCAATACACTTCAGTCATGATGTTACTCCATTTAATCTGGCTGATGATATCTACCTTTCATACTGGTAAATATGAAGTGGAAGAACATACATCCAATTATTATGCATAAGGTATTTCCATGAACTACTGTGTTTGTAAAAATCCATGTGTCTATCTAGGGCTCTCTGAGGATTCAGTTACACCATTTCATGATAGAATTCTGGCTTTGGAAGGAGACAGGGTCACTCTCTCCTGCAACTACTCCATCTCTCCACAGTACCTCTACTGGTATCGACAGTACTCCAGCTCACCTCCACAGCTTCTCATCACGGACTATTCAGAGAAAGTACCAGGGTTGACTCTTAAGCATGAGAGAGAAAGAAAAGCGTTTCATCAGAGTCACTGTACAAAAACCTGACAGTGTCTGACAGAACATTTACACACTTCAGCTGCTTCTGTCATTTAACAGCAGAACAATCAAGTAGAGTTTTCATACCCACATAATGGAAATAATGTATCAGAGTTCATAACTGGACTAATGTTTTTGCCCTTTGTTATGATACAACCGTCTTTATTTTTAAGTTTAACAAAATATAATTTCTTGTTCATTCAGTGGAACTGGATTAGTGTTTTCTTTCCCTCCTCTATGTGTTTTGTTACTATAACTGTGGATGAGATGTGGTCATGGCTTTGATGCATCTTCAGGACACCATCAGCATACTATTTGACAATGTTCATGATCAATGTTTCTCATTAACTTGATAGAGACGGTTGGACCTCCACCTTCCTATGACATTAGTTACATCACATGAATGACTGACTGCAAGCCTTTAACTTTAGTTTTCATGTTGGCTAGAGTCTGGTTTCAGGACTCATATCTTTGTTTACTTGTTGTCATTTAGTCCATTCAGGTTCTTCATAGTGATGAAGAGTCATGTAGAGCTGAGTGGAATCACAGCTGAATCCTCAGAGATACACTGAGATGCTAAAAGTTCTTCAAAATATGAAAACAGATCAACAGTCTGAGGATGATTTTAGGTTTCAGACATCTACAATTAAAATGATGAGGGAAAAACAAACCTTTACTTCTTTCCAAATACTCCATCAGCTTTGCTGTGATTCCATCAGTTTATTAGCACATCACACCCCACACTCTTTAATGACACAGGATGAATGTACTTTTCCAAAACAAAGATTTCTGACTTTTTATTATCTATGTTATTCATAACACAACGCAATTATTCTTCAGGTGTTCTTCATAAAAGGCAAAAGAAAAAAAAACAAAAACAAAAAACAAAACAAAACACAAACAAAAACCAAATAATAAATAGCTCAAATTTTAAATATTTGAATATTAAATGTCTTTCATTTTCAAAGATGAACCAAAATGGATTCAACTTTATAAGAATTACATAAATAAGAACAACATAATACGAATTGATTGTTTTAAAGACAAGTCCCCTCAACAGGAATATGATGTATCTTATAACTTTTAACTTATTTTAAACTTATTTTTAGCTGGGTCTTCATGTGTGTATATCTTATACTGTGTTTGCTGTGTTTGTCTGTGTCTGTCTTGCACTGTTTGGTGAAGCCACAGCCCTCATTTCATTTTTAACATGTGCCTGCACATTGTTTTTAATGACAATAAAATTGAATTGAATGTAAAATGTGTTTTACTGTCTGAATCTGTCAGCAGCAGTAATAACAGGGGATTGGTCATCAGCCCTGTCACTCTGAACAAGCCCCGCCTTCAAATCTACCACTTAGTGTTGGAGCTAAAACAAGGTTCCACAGTGAGACACAGGAAGTCCTCTCTGGTCACTGGAGCTCATAGTTACTGAACAGAAGAGCTATGAGCTTCCTGCTCATCTCACTGCTGTTGGCGGCTATGTGCTTTGGTAGGACACAACTCTTTGTTTGCTTGTTATTAATCTGAACTTTGTCTTGTTGATTCTTTTCCTCACACTGACACCGTCTGTTGTTGTCCCACAGAATGCAGAGCTCAGAAAGACAACGTGCTCCAACCCAAAGGAGATGTGACTGTTAGTGAGGGAGAGACAGTAACACTGGACTGTCACTATAACACCAGTTACACAGGTCAATCTCTTTTCTGGTATAGACAGGCTGCAGACGACAAGCCCACATTCATTCTGAGCCGCATTACTGCTGAATCAGGGAACACAGGGGATGGGTTCAAGGAGAGATTTGATTCCAGCCTGGATTCCAGCTCAAGATCAGTTCCTCTGAAGATCCAGAGTCTGCAGCTGTCTGACTCTGCTGTGTACTACTGTGCTCTGAGGCCCACAGTGACAGGAAACTGCAGAACCTACTACACAAACCTTTAGTGTCTATTATGAATCCAGAGACAACACGATGTTAACCCACATCCACTAGAGGGCAGTATTCACATTTAATGTCATCGGCTCCTCGTTGAAGCAGAAAACATCAAATTTCTTAATGAAGTTGTGAAAACGGTGATTGTCAAATAAGTTGAAGTAAATGAATACTGAATAAATAGTTAACTACTTATTGAATTGAATGAGGTTCATCAAAAGTAATGATAATATTATATGATAGCAAACAACAACCAACAGTTATGAAGAAACAAAATACTCATGTGTTCAAAATCAGAATGAGGTGAATTTCTCCTTTTAACAAACTTGGTAACTGTGTGTTAAAATATCATATACATGTTAGTGAAGATTCAATTGTACTGGGAATAAAACAGGTTTAATAATAAAACATTATATACTGTACCATCTAACCCCAAATAAACCATCTGAAATGCACCATCACACCATCCCATCCTACCAGCATGGAAACCTGTCCAGGTCCAGGATTGGGACTCAGGCTTCATCTGTGGCTCCTCCCCTTGACTACAGAGGAAGCTGCAGGCAGAGAGCTGTTTGTTCCAACCTGTAAAGATCTGACCCATCACAGCTCACCAGAGACACCACTACTTTCACATCACAACATTCATCTGTAACCCACATGATTACATGTACCCTGTGACGTATGTAAGTTCCACGAGTAGCCTCTAGGAGGCACACGAGCTACAGAGTTTAAACCATACAAACAACCGTCAACAATAGAGAAGAGAAATACGGATATTTAGAAATACGGACAACTTTGACTATGGATACTTGAATTATTGATATCTGAACTACGACAAAAAAGATCCCTCCCACGAAGCTTCCTTGACAGATGATCTCCTGTTGAAGGAAGAAGGAAGACTCTTTTCTCTTGTGTTTTGTACGCTGCTGGAATCCTGACTGGTTTTTTTAGTACCCCGAACAACCCCCCTTGCTACACCTTTTGGAACCCTTGGATACCCCCTTTGGATTGCCCCCATCATCGCCCTGGATTTGGATTCATCATCATCACCTCTACATTAACTTGCCCCTGTGATTGTGGTAGGATCTGGACATTGCACCTTGCACAGATTGGAAGACTGAACCATTCCCCCTTTTCTTTTCTTTATTATTTTCTTTGAGTGCACTCATACTTTATTTTGGATTATTTTCTTTAATTTGTTAGTGTAGAATATGGCTGCATAAGTAATATATTAGAAGGGTATAAAATAGAATATAGATAGATATAGACAATAAATAGAATATTAGGAAGAACTTTTAAAAAGTATAATAGAGTAATATATATATATATATATATATAACACATCTAATTTAGTATTGATATTGAAATAACTTTACTTTGAACTGTTGAAATAAATTGGTTTTTTTTATTGTAAACTATACCCACGAGTGTGTGTGTTGTCTTTGGGGTGAGTACTAGAATCTGGTCTAGAAAAAAACCTACACCAATCTCCACTGAACTTAGACATTAGACTGTAAACTGTCCCTGCGCAAGCATAGGCCCATTCCCCTGTCGTGCAGGTTACACATCCATTAGATTTTCCCTGAACAACCACGATGACGCTCATCACAATTTTACTGTTCTCAGCTCTTGTCAGTATGCAAACACTTCCATAATAAATCAGGAAGCTATGTGTTTTCTTCATGTGTTTTTTCAGGTTATTTCTTCATGGTGTTTTTGTGAATGTAATCAGTCTGGTGTCTGGTAGGTGACACCTATGAAGACGCCTCACTGCCACCAGTTCTGAGCTGTTTTCAGTGGAGGGTCACAGTGTTATTCTCTCCTGTAATTATACACTTCAAACTGATAATATTCAGTGGTACCAACAGAAAGCTGGATCTATTCCCACTTTCCTTCTGCTGGTCACAGACACAGCAGTACCTTCTGTCGTCGAAGCAACACCTCCTCATCCTCGACTTGCTGTTAGACTGAATGAAAGGAGAAACCGAGTAGAAGTGGAGATGTCCTCTGCTGCAGTGACGGACTCTGCTCTGTACTACTGTGCTGAGGCCCACAGTGACAGGAGACCCAGAGTCACTGTAATAAAACAGCACATCACCAGAGACTCCAAACACAACAACTCACATATGTATTTGGTTATAGTGCCACCTGCTGGACTCTCCTGAACGATGACAGCATTTCCTGATGTTTTCAGGATACTGATTTAAGACAAGAGGAGGAGCAAAGTTCCCCCTCAGTGTTTATGACTGAATTTTTACTTTGAGTCTTGAAAAGGAGAATCATTCCTTTCCAGCTTCCTCTCACCTTCTACTCTTCCTCAAGTTAGCTTTGGTGATGCTCTCTTCTGTTATTTTATTGTGTGCCGTATGGGGTAAGATATCCTGTCATATTTTTCTCAAAATCGAAGGTCACGTTTGATCTGATTATTTTTTTCTTATTGTTTTAAACAACAATAAACAACAAATATACAAGCATGTTGCAAAATTTGACACGCTGAACCAAAATGTCTCTGACATACTGATGACTGTCACTTGTCTTTGAGTTTGTGTATGGTCTGGGTAGATTGGAAAACTGAACTGTCCTTCTGCAATAGATAAAGTTGTCTGAATCTGAATCTGAATGAAAATGCTTGAATTCTGTGTTTCACCTTTTTCTTCCAGCTCAGAGTTCTGCAGACACCATCAGACCAGATAAGAATACTGAAGATGTAACTGAGGGTGATGAGGTTAAACTCTCCTGTAGATACAACAGTTCTAAGGTTGACATATTTTTATGGTACCGCCAGTATCCTGGATCAGCTCCACAGTTTCTCACAATAGACTCCTCAGGATACAAAACCAACGCAATATCAGGAGTGAACATCCATCATGACAAAGAAGAGAAGCGAGTGGATTTAGAGATGTCCTCTGCTGCAGTGACAGACTCTGCTGTGTACTACTGTGCTGTGAGGCCCACAGTGACAGGAAACCCAGAGTCACTGTACAAAAACCTGACAGTGTCTGACAGAACATTTACACACTTCAGCTCAAGTTCAAGTTGAAGTTCAACATTGTTGTCATGTGTGTTTAAATACAATGAAATTCGTGTGCTTTTGTGCTCTCTCTGTCTTAACACAAAGGACACCCCCCCCAAAAAATGCACAATACAGTCCTACACAGACGATGTACACAGAATTCATACATTATATACACAATATACAGTACACAATAACAAAACAGTGTAAGGGGCATATGGGTGCGCCAACTGTTCAGCAACTTCCCTGCCTGTGGAAAGAAACGATTACCGAGATGGGTGGTGTGTGATTTGATGCTTTTACATGGAAGGAGTGAGAACAGAACATTAGCGGTGTGGCTGGTGTCCTTAATGATTTTTGGGCTTTCGTTTTGCAGCTAGTGGTGTGAATATTATGAAGTTGTGGTCGTTCCAAGCCAATGATATTTGCTGCTGTTGTTTCAGTCCTTTGCAGCAGCCTGCAGTCCTGAGCAGTCAGGTTACCAAACCACACTGTGGTACAGCCTGTGAATATGCGCTCCATGGTATTGAGATAAAAGTTGATAAGAGTTTATATATTCATACCAAATGTGTGCCAATGTGACGCCTCCAAAAAGATGGTCTCTGCTGTGCCTTCTTGAGGGTGCAATTGGTGTTGACAGACCATGTACTGGTGTCAGTGATGTGTAAACTGAGAACTCTAAAACTGTCCACAATTTCAACAGATTATCCAGTGATGGAAATAGGAATGTGATTTCCTTCAGTCTTTCTAAAGGCAACAGAGATTTATTTTGTCTTACTGACATTGAGAGAGAGAGGTCATTATCATGGCACCACATGGTTAAATCTTCCACTTCCTTCCTATAGGCCGTCTCATCACTGTCACTTATTACTTCAATCACTGTGGTGTCATCTGTGAATTCAATGATGCTGCTGTTGTTATATTTGGCTCCACAGTCGTGTGTAAACAGACTGTACATTAGGGGACCTAGACATCAGCCCTGAGGTGTGCCAGTCTGAAGAACTAATGTGGATGATTATGTTTTACCTATTCTCACAGTCTTGGGCGGGCCTCTCAGGAAATCAAATGAGCAATTAGAGATAGAGTTGCCCAGACCAAGACCTCTGAGTTTCCACACCAGTTTAGATGGTACAATGGTATTGAAAGCAGCGCTGTAATCAATAAACCACATTCAGACATAGGTATCCATGCTGACATAGCTCCTTTTGTCATTTAACATAAGATTAATCAAATAAGGTTTCATATCTAAATAATGACAATATTGTATCAGCGGCAATATTCAGTTTGATGTATTTGCCCTTTGTAAAAATACACGATGACCCATTTTAAAATTTCACAAAACTTGATGACTTGTTCAATCAGAGGAGGTGGATAAGTGTGTTTTCTGTCAATTCTGTTTTTTGTTCCGAGACTGTGGATGAGATTTGCTAATAGAAACTGGTAAATCTTCAGGATAACTTTGTCAACAGCTTTATGGAGATGGTTTCACATAAACCATTCATGTACCAATAGTTACATTACATGAAGATTTGACTGGTTGACTACAAATCTTTAAGATTAGTTGTGATGTTGGTTGGAGTTTGGTTTGATAACTCATGTCTTAGTTCCCTCTTCATTTATGTCCGTTTGTTTCTGTCCAGATAATCCAGACATTTGCAAAAGGCAGCATTTCTCTTATAAAAATTTCACAACGACTTTATGCACAGTGTTGACTGTACTTTTTTTTTTTAAATGTCCATGTTATACACAACATATTGCATTTAGTTCACATCCACTCAAGTAAAAACAGACAACCAAACAACCCAATTCATGACTTAAAAAGATAGGTAGACACATGTTTGATGCAACTGTAGAAGTTGACTAATAAGACGTGTTCATTGTTTTAAAGGAGATTCCCCTCAACAGGAATATGATCTAAAATGTGTTGTACTGTATGAACCTGTCAACAAGCCCCTCCTTCAAATCTACCACTTAGTGTTGGAGCTAAAACCAGGTTCCACAGTGAGACACAGGAAGTCCTCTCTGGTCACTGGAGCTCATAGTTACTGAACAGAAGAGCTATGAGCTTCCTGCTCATCTCACTGCTGTTGGCTGCTATGTGCTTTGGTAGGACACAACTCTTTGTTTGCTTGTTATTAATCTGAACTTTGTCTTGTTGATTCTTTTCCTTACACTGACACCGTCTGTTGTTGTCCCACAGAATGCAGAGCTCAAAAAGACAACGTGCTCCAACCCAAAGGAGGTGTGACTGTTAGTGAGGGAGAGACAGTAACACTGGACTGTCACTATAACACCAGTGACACAGGTCCATATCTTTACTGGTACAGACAGGCTGCAGACGACAAGCCCACATTTATTCTGAGCCGCTTTACTTTTGGATCAGGGAACACAGTGGACGGGTTCAAGGAGAGATTTGATTCCAGCCTGGATTCCAGCTCAAGATCAGTTCCTCTGAAGATCCAGAGTCTGCAGCTGTCTGACTCTGCTGTGTACTACTGTGCTCTGAGGCCCACAGTGACAGGAAACTGCAAGACGTACTACAAAAACCTTTAGAGTGTATATCAAGGATCCAGAGACAACACAATGATAAACCAGATCCACTAGAGGGCAGTATTCACATTTTAAAGGATTTGGTTCCTTGCTGAAGAAAAACACATTGGACAGTTTGACAAGCCAGCTTCCTACAACTGCTGATTTGTCCAATGTGTCAATACAACATTCAAAAACATTTGATTCTGCATTGAAACGTTAAACTGTCTTGATAAAGAAAAGTATGAATGTCTTCTGTAGATTCGTTTAACAAATTCTGCATTGTATTCTAGTCTTAGAAGAAAAATAACTTGATGGAAGTCAGAGCTTGGTGGTTCCTTGATGGAAGCGAGACTGCTTGACTAATCCATGGGACAAGTAGCAGTGTGTATGGTGACAGGTGAGGGGTGGTGTTTAGTCCTGCTTATTTAACAGCTATTCTTTCAAGACTCATTATTTTAGCACCCTGTCTTACTTTTGAACACGCATACAAAACATGGTGTTCCCTGGTCGTCACTATAAACCGTTCACCACTGTGATGAGAGTCATCACTTCTGTTCTCTTGACAGTGAGGAGTTCCACCAGGGGGAGTTAGTGCGTGGGAGGATCACGCTAATTCCCCCCCCCCCCCCGACCAGGCGCCCCGATCGACCAGAGGAGGCGCTAGTGCAGCGACCAGGACACATTCCCACATCCGGCTTCCCACTCGCAGACACGGCCAATTGTGTCTGTAGGGAGCAAGCCGGAGGTAACACGGGGACTCGAACCGGCGATCCCCGTGTTGCTAAGCAACGGAATAGTCCCCTACGCTACCCGGACGCCCTGAGAGTAGTCATTTTAAATGAAGGCTTTATTTGGTTTTAAACCACAATAGTTGGTTTCTACCTTGTCTGTTCTTCACATGGCTTGTGGGCCTGTACGTTCACTGAATGTTGTGCTGGAATGTAACGTGCAAAGCAAGATGCTTTATTTATGCATTTATTTATTTATTCTCTTCTTTTAACTTGTGTGAATGTTGATCCTTCGCCTGGTCTGTGAGTGAGTCTGCATGCATGGCCAAACGATGGCGCCAGTGTGCATCTCTTGCCCGTGTACTGATCTGTCTGTTGTCTCTGACATACGGCTGATGGCTTGTGTGTGAGCTTGTGTATTGTCTGGGGATATTGTGGAACTGAATTGTCCTTCTGGGATAAATAAAGTTGTCTGAATCTGAAGTACACAGTACAGACAAAACATGTGGCTCTGTTGATAGTGAGCATCAGGTATATTAAATACACATTGGGTCAGCACATGTTCAGCAGGTAGATTTTACACTTGACCGAGTAAATGCCCCCACTGGTAATGTCCACCGACATAAAAGAGTGGCTGGGGGGTGAACAATGTCCACATCATTCACTTTTTCAGGTTCGGTCTATCTTAAAAGTGTTTGGTCTTTTCAGTAATATAATCACCAATGTTACTCTGGAAAACGTTACAAAGACAGTTCCCCATGTGTTTTATTTATTTACTCCTCCTCTGAACCATTCCAAAAGGAGAACAACTCTCTCCAACTGTTGTCAGCTCCGGTCATCTCACTCTTCGGCCCCTCCTCAGCCTCCAATAGAGGAAAGCTTCTCAGGTCAGTAAGAAAGGCTTCTGCTGCTCCGTGGATTCTTGCAGGGGAAGCAGTCAGGCCGTCCTTTGCCTCAATACACTGCAGAGCAGGAATGGACCTGTGTGTCCACACATCCTTGATGAGTTCATCAAACTGTTGGTGATGACATGTTTCAGCATGTCATCACCTTCAAGGGCACATAGACAAGAGTGCTGCCGCTGACTGGGGTGACCTGTCTGAGACCCAAACAATCTCTTTAATGACAACTAAGTGATGACCTCATTCATCAGGAATAAAACCAGATGTCAGAGTTTCAAGTAAAATAAAACTGCCGGGAGCTTTGGGGACATCACGTTCATCAGAAACAGTCAGAGAAGTGTTGGATGGGGGAGATGGGGGAGGAGAGGGAGGAGAGTAAGTCAGCAGATCCGCTGTTTCATCTGATAGTGAAAAAACGTGTGATTTAGTGTAGCTATGCAACTGCATCCACTTTGGACATCAGCCGGTTGGGTTCTTCAGTCATGACGTCATCAAAGTGACTTCCTCAGCCTCTGAGACAAAGAGACTGACAGTCTCCTAGATGAATGATGACACGTTTCTCCCATGAAACCTTGTGTCCAGATGAACTGATTCAACTTTTCTGGGATTCTACACCTGGATGATTGAGCAGGCATCAACATATTCATGTGTAGTATTCTAGTTTTAGAAGAAACACAACAATAAATCCCATACTGTCTCACATATAAACCCAACCACAAAAGATAAACTACATGATGACAGGAGAAGAAAGACAACCTGAAGGTAATATAAAATATTTAATAATAATAACTCTATTCTATCAACATTCCTTTAAGGTGAGATTATCCTTAAACCATGATTAATTGATTGCTTTATTTGAATATTCTTGCTAAACCTATCTGGAGAGTGACTTGTAATAAGCTGTCAGAGTTGATCCAGTCATTGTTTCCTCTTCAGCAGGAAGTGGAGTTTGACAGACAGGGAAACAGATCAGATCTCTGAAACCAGCACATCTTTAACTAGGTGATTGTTGCTGTGCCACAGTTTCTGTTTGACGTCTGACATCAGCCATGCAGTTCCTCCTACCACTTGTTTTATTCACTGGCTTTACTGGTAAGAAACACTTTGGCAGCTCAGTATTTGTTAAACTATGAATCCCTTTTTAACAGAAAAAAACAATGATATAGATTCAATATATGACATGATTATTGACTTTTTAATCATTTCTTCCCATCTGCAGGTTCCAGTTATCAGCAAACCATCCAGTCCCTCCAAGACAGAGTACATGGTCTAGAATGTGCCAAAGTTACTCTCTCCTGTAAATACTCCTCAGCAGAATACTTCTTTTGGTATCGCCAGGATGCAGGAGAACCACCACAGTTTCTAATATCCTCCACTAAATCAGGTTCAATAATAAACAGAGCAGATACAAACTCCAGACTGTCTGTTAAAGTGAATGAGACTCAAATGGATGTGGAGATGTCCTCTGCTGCAGTGACAGACTCTGCTGTGTACTACTGTGCTGTGAGGCCCACAGTGACAGGAAACCCAGAGTCACTGTACACAAACCTGACAGTGTCTGACAGAACATTTACACACTTAAGCTCAAATTCAAGTTGAAGTTCAACATTGTTGTCATGTGTGTTTAAATACAATGAAATTCTTGTGCTTTGTGCTCTCTCTGTCTTAACACAAAGGTCACAAGGACACCCCCCCCAAAAAAAAACACAATACAGATCTACACAGACTATGTACACAGAATTCATATATTATATACACAATATACAGTACACAATAACAAAACAGTGTAAGGTGCATATGGGTGCGTCAACTGTTCAGCAACTTCACTGCCTGTGGAAAGAAATGATTACCGAGATGGGTGGTGTGTGATTTGATGCTTTTACATGGAAGGAGTGAGAACAGAACATTAGTGGTGTGGCTGGTGTCCTTAATGATTTTTGGGCTTTCGTTTTGCAGCTAGTGGTGTGAATATTATGAAGTTGTGGTAGTTCCCTGCCAATGATATTTGCTGCTGTTGTTTCAGTCCTTTGCAGCAGTCTGCAGTCCTGAGCAGTAAGGTTACCAAACCACACTGTGGTACAGCCTGTGAATACGCACTCCGTGGTATTGAGATAAAAGTTAATAAGAGTTTATATATTCATACCAAATGTGTGCCAATGTGACGCCTCCAAAAAGATGGTCTCTGCTGTGCCTTCTTGAGGATGCAATTGGTGTTGACAGACCATGTACTGGTGTCAGTGATGTGTAAACTGAGAACTCTAAAACTGTCCACAATTTCAACAGATTATCCACTGATGGAAATAGGAATGTGATTTCCTTCAGTCTTTCTAAAGGCAACAATGATTTCTTTTGTCTTACTGACATTGAGAGAGAGAGGTCGTTATCATGGCTCCATATGGTTATATCTTCCACTTCCCTCCTATAGGCCGTCTCATCACTGTCACTTATTACTTCAATCACTGTGGTGTCATCTGTGAATTCAATGATGCTGTTGTTGTCATGTTTGACTACACAGTCATGTGTAAACAGACCGTATATTAGGGGACCTAGACATCAGCCCTGAGGTGTGCCAATCTGAGGAACTAATCTGGATGATTATGTTTTACCTATTCTCACAGTCTTGGGCGGGCCTCTCAGGAAATCAAATGAGCAATTAGAGATAGAGTTGCCCAGACCAAGACCTCTGAGTTTCAACACCAGTTTGGATGGTACAATGATATTGAAAGCAGAGCTTTAATCAATAACTTTGTCTACAACTTTATGGAGATGGTTTCACATAAACCCTTCATGTAACAATTGTTACATTACATGAACATTTGACTGGTTGACTACAAATCTTTAAGATTAGTTCTGAAGTTGGTTGGAGTTCGGTTTGATAACTTATGTTTCAGTTTGTTTCTGTCCAGATAATCCAGACATTTGCAAAAGGCAGCATTTTTCTTATAAAAATTTCACAACTTTATGCACAGTGTTGACTGTACTTTTTTTTAAATGTCCACGTTATTCACAACATATTGCACTTAGTTCACATCCACTCAAATAAAAACAGACAACCAAACAATCCAATTCATGACTTAAAAAGATAGGTAGACAAATGTTTGATGCAACTGTAGAAGTTGAATAATAAGACGTGTTCATTGTTTTAAAGGCAATTCCCCTCAACAGGAAAATGATCTAAAATGTGTTGCACTGTCTGAACCTGTCAGCAAGCCCCTCCTTCAAATCTACCACTTAGAGTTGGAGCTAAAACAAGGTTCCACAGTGAGACACAGGAAGTCCTCTCTGGTCACTGGAGCTCATAGTTACTGAACAGAAGAGCTATGAGCTTCCTGCTCATCTCACTGCTGTTGGCTGCTATGTGCTTTGGTAGGACACAACTCTTTGTTTGCTTGTTATTAATCTGAACTTTGTCTTGTTGATTCTTTTCCTCACACTGACACCGTCTATTGTTGTCCCACAGAATGCCGAGCTCAAAAAGACAACGTGCTCCAACCCAAAGGAGATGTGACTGTTAGTGAGGGAGAGACAGTAACACTGGACTGTCACTATAACACCAGTGACACATATACATATCTTTTCTGGTACAGACAGGCTGCAGATGACAAGCCCACATTCATTTTGAGCCGCTTTACTTATGGATCAGGGAACACAGCGGACGGGTTCAAGGAGAGATTTGATTCCAGCCTGGATTCCAGCTCAAGATCAGTTCCTCTGAAGATCCAGAGTCTGCAGCTGTCTGACTCTGCTGTGTACTACTGTGCTGTGAGGCCCACAGTGACAGGAAACTGCAAGACGTACTACAAAAACCTTTAGGGTGTTTATCAAGAATCCAGAGACAACGCAATGATAAACCAGATCCACTAGAGGGCAGTATTCACATTTTAAAGTCATTGGTTCTTGTTGAAGAAAAACACCTTGGACAGTTTGACAAGCCAGCGTCCTACAACTGCTGATTTGTCCAATGTGTCAATCCAACATTCAAAAACATTTGATTCTGCATTGAAACGTTAAACTCTCTTGATAAAGGAAAGTATGAATGTTTTCTGTAGATTCATTTAACAAATTCTGCATTGTATTCTAGTCTTAGAAGAAAAATAACTTGATGGAAGTCAGAGCTTGGTGGTTCCTTGATGGAAGCGAGACTGCTTGACTAATCCATGGGACAAGTAGCAGTGTGTATGGTGACAGGTGAGTGGTGGTGTTTAGTCCTGCTTATTTAACAGCTATTCTTTCAAGACTCATTATTTTAGCTCCCTGTCTTATTTTTGAACACGCATACAAAACATGGTGTTCCCTGGTCGTCACTATAAATCGTTCACCACTGTGACGAGAGTCATGACTTCTGTTCACTTGACAGTGAGGAGTTCCACCAGGGGGAGTTAGTGCGTGGGAGGATCACGCTAATCCCCCCCCGATCGACCAGAGGGGGCGCTAGTGCAGCGACCAGGACACATACCCACATCCGGCTTCCCACTCGCAGACGCGGCCAATTGTGTCTGTAGGGAGCAAGCCGGAGGTAACACGGGGACTCGAACCGGCGATCCCCGTGTTGCTAAGCAACGGAATTGTCCGCTACGCTACCCGGACGCCCTGAGAGTAGTCATTTTAAATGAAGGGTTTATTTGGTTTTAAACCACAATAGTTGGTTTCTACCTTGTCTGTTCTTCACATGGCTTGTGGGCCTGTACGTTCACTGAATGTTGTGCTGGAATGTAACGTGCAATGTATCTTAGGATGCTTTATTTATTTGTTTGTTTGTTTCTTAATTTATTTATTCTTTTAATTTGTAATTTGTGATATTGGGCTATACAAACCAAATTGACTTGACTTGACTGTGCATATTTATCTTTCGCCTGGTCCTCGTGTGAGTCTGCTTGGATGGCCACACGATGGCGCCAGTGTGCATCTCTTGCCCATGTACTGTTCTGTCTCTTGTCTCTGACATACTGCTGCTTGCTGCTTGTGTGTGAGCTTGTGTATGGTCTGGGTAGATTGTGGAACTGAATTGTCCTTCTGGGAGAAATAAAGTTGTCTGAATGTGAATCTGAAGTACACAGTGCAGACAAACCTTATGGCTCTGCTGAGAGTGAGCATCAGGTATTTTAAGTACACATTGGGTCAGCACATGTTCAACAGGTTGATTTTACACTTGGCCCAGCAAATGCCCCCATTCATAATGTACCCCCCACCCCCAAAACAAAAGAAAAAAGAAAAAGAAGAGTGGCTGATAACACTGGAGGGTGAACATTTTCAGCATGATGGGGGTGATGGGGGAGGAGAGGGAGCAGAGTAAGTCAGCAGGTCTTCTGTTTCATCTGATAGTGAAAAAACGTGTGATTCAGTGTAGATATGCAACTGCATCCACTTTGGACATCAGCCGGTTGGTTTCTTCAGTCATGACGTCATCAAAGTGACTTCGTCAGCCTCTGAGACAAAGACACTGACAGTCTCCTAGATGAATGATGACACGTTTCTCCCATGAAACCTTGTGTCCAGATGAACTGATTCAACTTTTCTGGGATTCTACACCTGGATGATTTAGCAGGCATCACAATATTCATGTGTAGTATTCTTGTTTTAGAAGAAACACAACAATAAATCCCATACTGTCTCACATATAAACCCAACCACAAAAGATAAACTACATGATGACAGGAGAAGAAAGACAACCTGAAGGTAATATAAAATATTTAATAATAATAACTCTATTCTATCAACATTCCTTAAAGATTAGATTATCCTTAAACCATCATTAATTGATTGTTTTATTTGAATATTCTTGCTAAACCTATCTGGAGAGTGGATTGTAATAAGCTGTCACAGTTGATCCAGTCATTGTTTCCTCTTCAGCAGGAAGTGGAGTTTGACAGACAGGGAAACAGATCAGATCTCTGAAAGCAGCACATCTTTAACTAGGTGATTGTTGCTGTGCCACAGTTTCTGTTTGACGTCTGACATCAGCCATGCAGTTCCTCCTACCACTTGTTTTATTCACTGGCTTTACTGGTAAGAAACACTTTGGCAGCTCAGTATTTGTTAAACTATGAATCCCTTTTTAACAGAAAAAATAATGAGATATCTTCAATATATGACATGATTATTGACTTTTTAATCATTTCTTCCCATCTGCAGGTTCAAGTTATCAGCAAACCATCCAGTCCCTCCAAGACAGAGTACATGGTCTAGAAGGTGCCAAAGTTACTCTCTCCTGTAAATACTCCTCAGCAGACTACTTATTTTGGTATCGCCAGGACGCAGGAGAACCACCACAGTTTCTAATATCCTCCACTAAATCAGGTTCAATAATGAACAGAGCAGATACAAACTCCAGACTGTCTGTTAAAGTGAATGAGACTCAAATGGAAGTGGAGATGTCCTCTGCTACAGTGACAGACTCTGCTGTGTACTACTGTGCTGTGAGGCCCACAGTGACAGGAAACCCAGAGTCACTGTACACAAACCTGACAGTGTCTGACAGAACATTTACACACTTCAGCTGCTTCTGTCATTTAACAGCAGATCAATCAAGTAGAGTTTTAATATCAGCTCATTAGAAACAAGGTGAGATATTTAGTATCTCTAACCATAGCATGGCCATGGAGGATCCTTGTTTCTGGTTGATGGAAGGTTTGCGTCAAAACCTTTTAATACACACATAGTTCAGCTCAAGGTTAAATATTGTTATAAATTCACACGCTGGACAAGAAGTTGCTGCACAACATGTTGAATTAGTATTGAGTCCAATTAACATTCAACATTTTAGCTTAACGGCTAACTTTTTGTTCATAATATTTTACTGCTGAGTTCAAAACATTCATTACAAAAATTAAATGTTTTTCTTCTAATATCTTGCCAAGTGATCATTCTTTAAGCAGAATATTTCAATCCAAGTTGCGTGATAAAGAATTTTTACATTCTCCGCTTTGTGTCATGTGGTTATTTATTTGGTATTGTAGTTTAAAATACTTTCACACATAACTTGACATGGGTTACCACTTGCTAATTCTGTCCCTCCTTTGTTATTTCTTAGGAAAATATTACTGATGGCCATGGTCTGTTTAAATAGAGGCACTTGACAAGGAGGACCTTTCTTTCCACAGTTTTTGACTCTGTCATGGTTGGTGAGACTTATTGACTTTGGGTCATGTTTAGAACCATTTAATAATTATAATGACTAATCTTATTCTATGTCGTCCTGTTTAGATCAACACATTTATCATTTCTTAAAATGTAAGAATCCCCTTATTTAAAAAAAATTTAGTAAAGAGAACAAAGAGGTGAAGGGTCCATCATGACATTAATTTCTAAACCTCCACCCCTATAACACTACACAGACCAAGACAAGAGGGAGGAGTTAGAGAACTGAATGTCAGAGACTTCATGTTGGAACTGAAGAGCTGCTGAGTTCTTTTCACTTGGTGATTCAATACACTTCAGTCATGATGTTACTCCATTTAATCTGGCTGATGATATCTACCTTTCATACTGGTAAATATGAAGTGGAAGAACATATATCCTATTATTATCCATAAGGTATTTCCATGAACTATTGTGTTTGTAAAAGTCCATGTGTCTATCTAGGGCTCTCTGAGGATTCAGTTACACCATTTCATGATAGAATTCTGGCTTTGGAAGGAGACAGGGTCACTCTCTCCTGCAACTACTCCGTCTCTATGCAGAGCCTCTACTGGTATCGACAGTACTCCAGCTCACCTCCACAGCTTCTCATCACGGACTATTCAGAGAAAGTACCAGAGTTGACTCTTAAGCATGAGAAAGGAAAAAAAGCGTTTCATCTGGAGATGTCCTCTGCTGCAGTGACAGACTCTGCTGTGTACTACTGTGCTGTGAGGCCCACAGTGACAGGAAACCCAGAGTCACTGTACACAAACCTGACAGTGTCTGACAGAACATTTACACACTTCAGCTGCTTCTGTCATTTAACAGCAGAACAATCAAGTAGAGATTTCATACCCACATAATGAAAATAATGTATCAGAGTTCATAACTGGACTAATGTTTTGCGCTTTGTTAAAATGTAGCCGTCTTGATTTTTAAGTTTAATTAAATATAATTTAATGTTATGGAACTGGATTAGTGTTTTCTTTCCCTCCTCTATGTATTTTGTTACTATAACTGTGGATGAGATGTGGTCATGGCTTTGATGCATCTTCAGGACACCATCAGGATACTATTTGACAATGTTCATGATCAATGTTTCTCATTAATTTGATAGAGACGGTTGGACCTCCACCTTCCTATGACATTAGTTACATCACATGAACAACTGACTTCAAGCCTTTAACTTTAGTTTTCATGTTGGCTGGAGTCTGGTTTCAGGACTCATGTCGTTGTTTACTTGTTGTCATTTAGTCCACTCAGGTTCTTCATAGTGATGAAGAGTCATGTAGAGCTGAGTGGAATCACAGCTGAATCCTCAGAGATACACTGAGATGCTAAAAGTTCTTCAAATTATGAAAACAGATCAACAGTCTGAGGAGGATTTTAGGTTTCAGACATCTACAATTAAAATGATGAGGAAAAACAAACCTTTATTTCTTTCCAAATACTCCATCAGCTTTGCTGTGATTCCATCAGTTCATTAGCACATCACACCCCACACTCTTTAATGACACAGGATGAATGTACTTTTCCAAAATAACGATTTCTGCATTTTTGTTTATTGTCAATGTTATTCATAACACAATGCAATTCTTCTTCAGTTTTTCTCCATAAAAGTGAAAAAAAAAACATGAACAAATAGTAAAAATCTCCAATATTAAATGTGATTCATTTGCAAAGACGAACAAAGATGAAATCACACAAATAATAATAACGTAACACTTGTTCATTGTTTTAAAGACAATTCCCCTCAGCAGGAATATGATGTAAAATGTGTTGTACTGTCTGAATCTGTCAGCAGCAGTAATAACAGGGGATTGGTCATCAGCCCTGTCACTCTGAACAAGCCCCTCCTTCAAATCTACCACTTAGTGTTGGAGCTAAAACCAGGTTCCACAGTGAGACACAGGAAGTCCTCTCTGGTCACTGGAGCTCATAGTTACTGAACAGAAGAGCTATGAGCTTCCTGCTCATCTCACTGCTGTTGGCTGCTATGTGCTTTGGTAGGACACAACTCTTTGTTTGCTTGTTATTAATCTGAACTTTGTCTTGTTGATTCTTTTCCTCACACTGACACCGTCTGTTGTTGTCCCACAGAATGCAGAGCTCAAAAAGACAACGTGCTCCAACCCAAAGGAGGTGTGACTGTTAGTGAGGGAGAGACAGTAACACTGGACTGTCACTATAACACCAGTGACACAAGTGCATATCTTTACTGGTACAGACAGACAGCAAACGACAAGCCCAGATTCATTCTGAGCCGCTATTCTTATGGATCAGGGGACACAGTGGACGGGTTCAAGGAGAGATTTGATTCCAGCCTGGATTCCAGCTCAAGATCAGTTCCTCTGAAGATCCAGAGTCTGCAGCTGTCTGACTCTGCTGTGTACTACTGTGCTCTGAGGCCCACAGTGACAGGAAACTGCAAGACGTACTACAAAAACCTTAGAGTGTCTATCAAGAATCCAGAGACAACGCAATGATAAACCAGATCCACTAGAGGGCAGTATTCACATTTTAAAGGATTTGGTTCCTTGCTGAAGAAAAACACATTGGACAGTTTGACAAGCCAGCTTCCTACAACTGCTGATTTGTCCAATGTGTCAATCCAACATTCAAAAACATTTGATTCTGCATTGAAACGTTAAACTGTCTTGATGAATAAAAGTATGAATGTCTTCTGTAGATTCGTTTAACAAATTCTGCATTGTATTCTAGTCTTAGAAGAAAAATAACTTGATGGAAGTCAGAGCTTGGTGGTTCCTTGATGGAAGCGAGACTGCTTGACTAATCCATGGGACAAGTAGCAGTGTGTATGGTGACAGGTGAGTGGTGGTGTTTAGTCCTGCTTATTTAACAGCTATTCTTTCAAGACTCATTATTTTAGCTCCCTGTCTTACTTTTGAACCCGCATACAAAACATGGTGTTCCCTGGTCGTCACTATAAATCGTTCACCACTGTGATGAGAGTCATCACTTCTGTTCACTTGACAGTGAGGAGTTCCACCAGGGGGAGTTAGTGCGTGGGAGGATCACGCTAATCCCCCCCCCCCCGACCAGGCGCCCCGATCGACCAGAGGGGGCGCTAGTGCAGCGACCAGGACACATTCCCACATCCGGCTTCCCACTCGCAGACACGGCCAATTGTGTCTGTAGGGACCAAGCCGGAGGTAACACGGGGACTCGATCCGGCGATCCCCGTGTTGCTAAGCAACGGAATAGTCCGCTACGCTACCCGGACGCCCTGAGAGTAGTCATTTTAAATGAAGGCTTTATTTGGTTTTAAACCACAATAGTTGGTTTCTACCTTGTCTGTTCTTCACATGGCTTGTGGGCCTGTACGTTCACTGAATGTTGTGCTGGAATGTAACGTGCAGTGTATCTTAGGATGCTCTATTTATTTGTTTGTTTGTTTGTTTGTTTCTTAATTTATTTATTCTTTTAATTTGTAATTTGTGATATTGGGCTATACAAACCAAATTGACTTGACTTGACTGTGCATATTTATCTTTCGCCTGGTCCTCGTGTGAGTCTGCTTGGATGGCCACACGATGGCGCCAGTGTGCATCTCTTGCCCATGTACTGTTCTGTCTCTTGTCTCTGACATACTGCTGCTTGCTGCTTGTGTGTGAGCTTGTGTATGGTCTGGGTAGATTGTGGAACTGAATTGTCCTTCTGGGAGAAATAAAGTTGTCTGAATGTGAATCTGAAGTACACAGTGCAGACAAACCTTATGGCTCTGCTGAGAGTGAGCATCAGGTATTTTAAGTACACATTGGGTCAGCACATGTTCAACAGGTTGATTTTACACTTGGCCCAGCAAATGCCCCCATTCATAATGTACCCCCCACCCCCAAAACAGAAGAAAAAAGAAAAAGAAGAGTGGCTGATAACACTGGAGGGTGAACATTTTCAGCATGATGGGGGAGATGTTGGGGGAGGAGAGGGAGGAGAGTAAGTCAGCAGATCTTCTGTTTCATCTGATAGTGAAAAAACGTGTGATTTAGTGTGGATATGCAACTGCATCCACTTTGGACATCAGCCGGTTGGTTTCTTCAGCCATGACGTCATCAAAGTGACTTCGTCAGCCTCTGAGACAAAGAGACTGACAGTCTCCTAGATGAATGATGACACGTTTCTCCCATGAAACCTTGTGTCCAGATGAACTGATTCAACTTTTCTGGGATTCTACACCTGGATGATTGAGCAGGCATCAACATATTCATGTGTAGTATTCTAGTTTTAGAAGAAACACAACAATAAATCCCATACTGTCTCACATATAAACCCAACCACAAAAGATAAACTACACGATGACAGGAGAAGAAAGCCAACCTGAAGGTAATATAAAATATTTAATAATAATAACTCTATTCTATCAACATTCCTTTAAGGTGAGATTATCCTTAAACCATGATTAATTGATTGTTTTATTTGAATATTCTTAATAACCTATCTGGACAGTGACTTGTAATAAGTTGTCAGAGTTGATCCAGTCATTGTTTCCTCTTCAGCAGGAAGTGGAGTTTGACAGACAGGGAAACAGATCAGATCTCTGAAAGCAGCACATCTTTAACAAGGTGATTGTTGCTGTGCCACAGTTTCTGTTTGACGTCTGACATCAGCCATGCAGTTCCTCCTACCACTTGTTTTATTCACTGGCTTTACTGGTAAGAAACACTTTGGCAGCTCAGTATTTGTTAAACTATGAATCCCTTTTTAACAGAAAAAATAATGAGATAGATTCAATATATGACATGATTATTGACTTTTTAATCATTTTTTCCCATCTGAAGGTTCCAGTTATCAGCAAACCATCCAGTCCCTCCAAAACAGAGTACATGGTCTAGAAGGTGCCAAAGTTACTCTCTCCTGTAAATACTCCTCAGCAAACTCTCTCTTTTGGTATCGCCAGGACGCAGGAGAACCACCACAGTTTCTAATATCCTCCACTAAATCAGGTTCAATAATGAACAGAGCAGATACAAACTCCAGACTGTCTGTTAAAGTGAATAAGACTCAAATGGATGTGGAGATGTCCTCTGCTACAGTGACAGACTCTGCTGTGTACTACTGTGCTGTGAGGCCCACAGTGACAGGAAACCCAGAGTCACTGTACACAAACCTGACAGTGTCTGACAGAACATTTACACACTTCAGCTGCTTCTGTCATTTAACAGCAGATCAATCAAGTAGAGTTTTAATATCAGCTCATTAGAAACAAGGTGAGATATTTAGTATCTCTAATCATAGCATGGCCATGGAGGATCCTTGTTTCTGGTTGATGGAAGGTTTGCGTCAAAACCTTTTAATGCACACATAGTTCAGCTCAAGGTTAAATATTGTTATAAATTCACACGCAGGACAAAATGTCGGTGTTAAACATCTTGATTTAGTATTGAGCCCAATTAACATTCAACATTTTAGCTTAACGGCTAACTTTTTGTTCATAATATTTTACTGCTGAGTTCAAACCATTCATTACAAAAAATTAAATGTTTTTCTTCTAATATCTTGCCAAGTGATCATTCTTTAAGCAGAATATTTCAATCCAAGTTGCGTGATAAAGAATTTTTACATTCTCCGCTTTGTGTCATGTGGTTATTTATTTGGTATTGTAGTTTAAAATACTTTCACACATAACTTGACATGGGTTACCACTTGCTAATTCTGTCCCTCCTTTGTTATTTCTTAGGAAAATATTACTGATGGCCATGGTCTGTTTAAATAGAGGCACTTGACAAGGAGGACCTTTCTTTCCACAGTTTTTGACTCTGTCATGGTTGGTGAGACTTATTGACTTTGGGTCATGTTCAGAAACCATTTAATAATTATAATGACTTATCTTATGCTATGTCGTCCTGTTTAGATCAACACATTTATCATTTCTTAAAATGTAAGAATACCATTGTTTTATAATTAATCCCCTTATTTAAAAAAATTTTTAGTAAAGAGAACAAAGAGGTGAAGGGTCCATCATGACATTAATTTCTAAACCTCCACCCCTATAACACTACACAGACCAAGACAAGGGGAGGAGTTAGAGAACTGAATGTCCGAGACTTCATGTTGGAACTGAAGAGCTGCTGAGTTATTTTCATTTGGTGATTCAATACACTTCAGTCACGATGTTACTCCATTTAATCTGGCTGATGATATCTACCTTTCATACTGGTAAATATGAAGTGGAAGAACATACATCCTAATATTATTCATAAGGTATTTCCATGAACTATTGTGTTTGTAAAAGTCCATGTGTCTATCTAGGGTTCTCTGAGGATTCAGTTACACCATTTCATGATAGAATTCTGGCTTTGGAAGGAGACAGGGTCACTCTCTCCTGCAACTACTCTGTCTCTATACGGAGCCTCTACTGGTATCGACAGTACTCCAGCTCACCTCCACAGCTTCTCATCACGGACTATTCAGAGAAAGTACCAGGGTTGACTCTCAAGCATGAGAGAGAAAGAAAAGCGTTTCATCTGGAGATGTCCTCTGCTGCAGTGACAGACTCTGCTGTGTACTACTGTGCTGTGAGGCCCACAGTGACAGGAAACCCAGAGTCACTCCACACAAACCTGACAGTGTCTGACAGAACATTTACACACTTCAGCTGCTTCTGTCATTTAACAGCAGATCAATCAAGGAGAGTTTTCATACCCACATAATGAAAATAATGTATCAGAGTTCATAACTGGACTAATGTATTTGCACTTTGTGCAAATAAAGTTATCTTTATATTTAAGTTTAATTAAATATAACTTCTTGTTCATTCGGTTGGAACTGGATTAGTGTTTTCTTTCCCTCCTCTATGTATTTTGTTACTATAACTGTGGATGAGATGTGGTCATGGCTTTGATGCATCTTCAGGACACCATCAGCATACTATTTGACAATGTTCATGATCAATGTTTCTCATTAACTTGATAGAGACGGTTGGACCTCCACCTTCCTATGACATTAGTTACATCACATGAATGACTGACTTCAAGCCTTTAACTTTAGTTTTCATGTTGGCTGGAGTCTGGTTTCAGGACTCATATCTTTGTTTACTTGTCATTTAGTCCATTCAGGTTCTTCATAGTGATGAAGAGTCATGTAGAGCTGAGTGGAATCACAGCTGAATCCTCAGAGATACACTGAGATGCTAAAAGTTCTTCAAATTATGAAAACAGATCAACAGTCTGAGGATGATTTTAGTGTTCAGACATCTACAATTAAAATGATGAGGGAAAAACAAACCTTCATTTCTTTCCAAACACTCCATCAACTTTGCTGTGATTCCATCAGTTTATTAGCACATCACACCCCACACTCTAAAATGAAACAGGATGAATGTACCTTTCCAAAACAATGAATTCTGCATTTGTTTATTGTCAATGTTTTTCATAACACGATGCAATTCTTCTTCAGGTTTTCTCCATAAAAGACAAACTAGCAAAAAAAAATCTATATAATAAATATCTCTAATATTAAATGTGTGATTCATTAGCAAGGATTCATCAGCATGCATTCAACTGTACATAAATCACACAAATAATAATAACATAACACTTGTTCATTGTTTTAAAGACAATTCCCCTCAACATGAATATGATGTACAATGTGTTGTACTGTCTGAACCTGTCAGCAGCAATAATAACAGGGGATTGGTCATCAGCCCTGTCACTCTGAACAAGCCCGCCTTCAAATCTACCGCTTAGTGTTGTAGCTAAAACCAGGTTCCACAGTGAGACACAGGAAGTCCTCTCTGGTCACTGGAGCTCATAGTTACTGAACAGAAGAGCTATGAGCTTCCTGCTCATCTCACTGCTGTTGGCTGCTATGTGCTTTGGTAGGACACAACTCTTGGTTTGCTTGTTATTAATCTGAACTTTGTCTTGTTGATTCTTTTCCTCACACTGACACCGTCTGTTGTTGTCCCACAGAATGCAGAGCTCAAAAAGACAACGTGCTCCAACCCAAAGGAGGTGTGACTGTTAGTGAGGGAGAGACAGTAACACTGGACTGTCACTATAACACCAGTGACACAGGTCCATATCTTTTCTGGTACAGACAGGCTGCAGACGACAAGCCCACATTCATTCTGAGCCGCTCTAGGTTTGGATCAGGGAACACAGCGGACGGGTTCAAGGAGAGATTGGATTCCAGCCTGGATTCCAGCTCAAGATCAGTTCCTCTGAAGATCCAGAGTCTGCAGCTGTCTGACTCTGCTGTGTACTACTGTGCTCTGAGGCCCACAGTGACAGGAAACTGCAGAACCTACTACAAAAACCTTTAGAGTGTCTATCAAGGATCCAGAGACAACACAATGATAAACCAGATCCACTAGAGGGCAGTATTCACATTTTAAAGACTTTGGTTCCTTGCTGAAGAAAAACACATTGGACAGTTTGACAAGCCAGCTTCCTACAACTGCTGATTTGTCCAATGTGTCAATACAACATTCAAAAACATTTTATTCTGCATTGAAACGTTAAACTGTCTTGATAAAGAAAAGTATTAATGTCTTCTGTAGATTCGTTTAACAAATTCTGCATTGTATTCTAGTCTTAGAAGAAAAATAACTTGATGGAAGTCAGAGCTTGGTGGTTACTTGATGGAAGCGAGACTGCTTGACTAATCCATGGGACAAGTAGCAGTGTGTATGGTGACAGGTGAGGGGTGGTGTTTAGTCCTGCTTATTTAACAGCTATTCTTTCAAGACTCATTATTTTAGCTCCCTGTCTTACTTTTGAACACGCATACAAAACATGGTGTTCCCTGGTCGTCACTATAAACCGTTCACCACTGTGATGAGAGTCATCACTTCTGTTGACTTGACAGTGAGGAGTTCCACCAGGGGGAGTTAGTGCGTGGGAGGATCACGCTAATCCCCCCCCCGACCAGGCGCCCCGATCGACCAGAGGAGGCGCTAGTGCAGCGACCAGGACACATACCCACATCCGGCTTCCCACTCGCAGACACGGCCAATTGTGTCTGTAGGGAGCAAGCCGGAGGTAACACGGGGACTCGATCGGGCGATCCCCGTGTTGCTAAGCAACGGAATAGTCCGCTACGCTACCCGGACGCCCTGAGAGTAGTCATTTTAAATGAAGGCTTTATTTGGTTTTAAACCACAATAGTTGGTTTCTACCTTGTCTGTTCTTCACATGGCTTGTGGGCCTGTACGTTCACTGAATGTTGTGCTGGAATGTAACGTGCAATGTGTCTTAGGATGCTTTATTTATTTGTTTGTTTGTTTGTTTATTTCTTAATTTATTTATTCTTTTAATTTGTAATTTGTGATATTGGGCTACACAAACCAAATTGACTTGACTTGACTGTGCATATTTATCTTTCGCCTGGTCCTCGTGTGAGTCTGCTTGGATGGCCACACGATGGCGCCAGTGTGCATCTCTTGCCCATGTACTGTTCTGTCTCTTGTCTCTGACATACTGCTGCTTGCTGCTTGTGTGTGAGCTTGTGTATGGTCTGGGTACATTGTGGAACTGAATTGTCCTTCTGGGAGAAATAAAGTTGTCTGAATGTGAATCTGAAGTACACAGTGCAGACAAACCTTATGGCTCTGCTGAGAGTGAGCATCAGGTATTTTAAGTACACATTGGGTCAGCACATGTTCAACAGGTTGATTTTACACTTGGCCCAGCAAATGCCCCCATTCATAATGTACCCCCCACCCCCAAAACAGAAGAAAAAAGAAAAAGAAGAGTGGCTGATAACACTGGAGGGTGAACATTTTCAGCATGATGGGGGAGATGTTGGGGGAGGAGAGGGAGGAGAGTAAGTCAGCAGATCTTCTGTTTCATCTGATAGTGAAAAAATGTGTGATTTAGTGTGGATATGCAACTGCATCCACTTTGGACATCAGCCGGTTGGTTTCTTCAGCCATGACGTCATCAAAGTGACTTCGTCAGCCTCTGAGACAAAGAGACTGACAGTCTCCTAGATGAATGATGACACGTTTCTCCCATGAAACCTTGTGTCCAGATGAACTGATTCAACTTTTCTGGGATTCTACACCTGGATGATTGAGCAGGCATCAACATATTCATGTGTAGTATTCTAGTTTTAGAAGAAACACAACAATAAATCCCATACTGTCTCACATATAAACCCAACCACAAAAGATAAACTACACGATGACAGGAGAAGAAAGCCAACCTGAAGGTAATATAAAATATTTAATAATAATAACTCTATTCTATCAACATTCCTTTAAGGTGAGATTATCCTTAAACCATGATTAATTGATTGTTTTATTTGAATATTCTTAATAACCTATCTGGACAGTGAGTTGTAATAAGCTGTCAGAGTTGATCCAGTCATTGTTTCCTCTTCAGCAGGAAGTGGAGTTTGACAGACAGGGAAACAGATCAGATCTCTGAAACCAGCACATCTTTAACTAGGTGATTGTTGCTGTGCCACAGTTTCTGTTTGACGTCTGACATCAGCCATGCAGTTCCTCCTACCACTTGTTTTATTCACTGGCTTTACTGGTAAGAAACACTTTGGCAGCTCAGTATTTGTTAAACTATGAATCCCTTTTTAACAGAAAATAATAATGAGATATATTCAATATATGACATGATTATTGACTTTTTAATCATTTCTTCCCATCTGCAGGTTCCAGTTATCAGCAAACCATCCAGTCCCTCCAAGACAGAGTACATGGTCTAGAAGGTGCCAAAGTTACTCTCTCCTGTAAATACTCCTCAGCAAACTACTTATTTTGGTATCGCCAGGACGCAGGAGAACCACCACAGTTTCTAATATCCTCCTATAAATCAGGTTCAATAATAAACAGAGCAGATACAAACTCCAGACTGTCTGTTAAAGTGAATGAGACTCAAATGGATGTGGAGATGTCCTCTGCTGCAGTGACAGACTCTGCTGTGTACTACTGTGCTGTGAGGCCCACAGTGACAGGAAACCCAGAGTCACTGTACACAAACCTGACAGTGTCTGACAGAACATTTACACACTTCAGCTGCTTCTGACCTTTAATAGCTGATCAATCAGCAGATCAAACAAGGTCACTAAAAACAGTAGTTAGTATCGTATCTAGTAGTTAGTATCTCTACTCATAGCATGACCATGGAGGATCCTTGTTTCTGGTTGATGGAAGGTTTGCGTCAAAACCTGTTAATGCATACATAGTTCAGCTCAAGGTTAAATATTGTTATAAATTCACACGCAGGACAAAAGGTCGGTGTTAAACATCTTGATTTAGTATTGAGCCCAATTAACATTCAACATTTTAGCTTAACGGCTAACTTTTTGTTCATAATATTTTACTGCTGAGTTCAAAACATTCATTACAAAAAATTAAATGTTGTTCTTCTAATATCTTGCCAATTGATCATTGTATAAGCAGAATATTTCAATCCAAGTTGTGTGATAAAGAATTTTTACATTCTCCGCTTTGTGTCATGTGGTTATTTATTTTGTATTGTAGTTTAAAATACTTTCACGCATAACTTGACATGGATTATGTCTTGCTAATTCTGTCCCTCCTTTGTTATATCTTAGGAAAATATTACTGATGGCCATTGTCTATTTAAATAGGGGCACTTGACAAGGAGGACCTTTCTTTCCACAGTTTTTGTCTCTGTCATGGTTGGTGAGACTTATTGACTTTGGGTCATGTTCAGAAACCATTTAATAATTATAATGACTTATCTTATTCTATGTCGTCCTGTTTAGATCAACACATTTATCATTTCTTAAAATGTAAGAATCACCTTATTTATTTTTTTATTTATTTTTTTAGTAAAGAGAACAAAGAGGTGAAGGGTCCATCACGACATTAATTTCTAAACCTCCACCACTATAACACTACACAGACCAAGACAAGGGGAGGAGTTAGAGAACTGAATGTCAAAGACTTCATGTTGGAACTGAAGAGGTGCTGAGTTATTTTCACTTGGTGATTCAATACACTTCAGTCATGATGTTACTCCATTTAATCTGGCTGATGATATCTACCTTTCATACTGGTAAATATAAAATGGAAGAACATATATCCTAATATTATCCATAAGGTATTTCCATGAACTATTGTGTTTGTAAAAATCCATGTGTCTGTCTAGGGCTCTCTGAGGATTCAGTTACACCATTTCATGATAGAATTCTGGCTTTGGAAGGAGACAGGGTCACTCTCTCCTGCAACTACTCCGTCTCTTCACCGAACCTTTTCTGGTATCGACAGTACTCCAGCTCACCTCCACAGCTTCTCATCACGGACTATTCAGAGAAAGTACCAGGGTTGACTCTTAAGCATGAGAGAGAAAGAAAAGCGTTTCATCTGGAGATGTCCTCTGCTGCAGTGACAGACTCTGCTGTGTACTACTGTGCTGTGAGGCCCACAGTGACAGGAAACCCAGAGTCACTGTACACAAACCTGACAGTGTCTGACAGAACATTTACACACTTCAGCTGCTTCTGTCATTTAACAGCAGAACAATCAAGGAGAGTTTTCATACCCACATAATGAAAATAATGTATCAGAGTTCATAACTGGACTACTGCTTGTGGACTTTGTTATGATACAGCCGTATTTATATTTAAGTTTAACTAAATATAACTTGTTGTTCATTCAGTGGAACTGGATTAGTGTTTTCTTTCCCTCCTCTATGTATTTTGTTACTATAACTGTGGATGAGATGTGGTCATGGCTTTGATGCATCTTCAGGACACCATCAGGATATTATTTGACAATGTTCATGATCAATGTTTCTCATTAACTTGATAGAGACGGTTGGACCTCCACCTTCCTATGACATTAGTTACATCACATGAATGACTGACTTCAAGCCTTTAACTTTAGTTTTCATGGTGGCTGGAGTCTGGTTTCAGGACTCATGTCTTTGTTTACTTGTTGTCATTTAGTCCATTCAGGTTCTTCATAGTGATGAAGAGTCATGTAGAGCTGAGTGGAATCACAGCTGAATCCTCAGAGATACACTGAGATGCTAAAACTTCTTCAAATTATGAAAACAGATCAACAGTCTGAGGAGGATTTTAGGTTTCAGACATCTACAATTAAAATGATGAGGGAAAAACAAACCTTTATTTCTTTCCAAACACTCCATCAACTTTGCTGTGATTCCATCAGTTTATTAGCACATCACACCCCACACTCTTTAATGACACAGGATGAATGTACTTTTCCAAAACAAAGATTTCTGAATTTTTATTATCTATGTTATTCATAACACAACGCAATTATTCTTCAGGTGTTCTTCATAAAAGGCAAAAGAAAAAAAACAAAAACAAAAAACAAAACAAAACACAAACAAAAACAAAATCCAAATAATAAATAGCTCAAATTTTAAATATTTGAATATTAAATGTCTTTCATTTTCAAAGATGAACCAAAATGGATTCAACTTTATAAGAATCACATAAATAAGAACAACATAATACGTATTGATTGTTTTAAAGACAAGTCCCCTCAACAGGAATATGATGCAACTTATACATTTTAACTTATTTTAAACTTATTTTTAGCTGGGTCTTCATGTGTGTATATCTTATACTGTGTTTGCTGTGTTTGTCTGTGTCTGTCTTGCACTGTTTGGTGAAGCCACAGCCCTCATTTCATTTTTAACATGTGCCTGCACATTGTTTTTAATGACAATAAAATTGAATTGAATTGAATTGAATGTAAAACGTGTTTTACTGTCTGAACCTGTCAGCAGCAGTAATAACAGGCGATTGGTCATCAGCCCTGTCACTCTGAACAAGCCCCGCCTTCAAATCTACCACTTAGTGTTGGAGCTAAAACAAGGTTCCACAGTGAGACACAGGAAGTCCTCTCTGGTCACTGGAGCTCATAGTTACTGAACAGAAGAGCTATGAGCTTCCTGCTCATCTCACTGCTGTTGGCTGCTATGTGCTTTGGTAGGACACAACTCTTGGCTTGCTTGTTATTAATCTGAACTTTGTCTTGTTGATTCTTTTCCTCACACTGACACCGTCTGTTGTTGTCCCACAGAATGCAGAGCTCAAAAAGACAACGTGCTCCAACCCAAAGGAGGTGTGACTGTTAGTGAGGGAGAGACAGTAACACTGGACTGTCACTATAACACCAGTGGCTCAAATACAAATCTTTACTGGTACAGACAGGCTGCAGACGACAAGCCCACATTCATTCTGAGCCGCTTTACTTTTGGATCAGGGAACACAGCGGACGGGTTCAAGGAGAGATTTGATTCCAGCCTGGATTCCAGCTCAAGATCAGTTCCTCTGAAGATCCAGAGTCTGCAGCTGTCTGACTCTGCTGTGTACTACTGTGCTCTGAGGCCCACAGTGACAGGAAACTGCAAGACGTACTACAAAAACCTTTGGAGTGTATATCAAGAATCCAGAGACAAAACAATGTTAAACCACATCCACTAGAGGGCAGTATTCATATTTTAATCTCATCGGCTACTTCTTGAAGAAAAACACATTGGACAGTTTGACAGGTCACCTTCCTACAACTGCTGATTCGTCCAATGTGTCAATCCAACATTCAAAAACATTTTAATCTGCGTTGAAACATTAAACTGTCTTGATGAAGAAAATTATTAATGTCTTATGTAGTTTTATTTAACAAATGGTACAGTCCTGTATTGATTCTAGTGTTAGGAGAAAAATAACTGTAAATCCCATACTGTCTCACATATAAACCAAAAGAAATAAAATACAAATAAAATAAAAGAATAAACCAAAAAACTAAATGACGTAAAGACAAAACGGCTCATTTAAAGGTAATATAAAATATGAAATTATAATATTAATGCTATTCAATTCATTAAAGATTAGATTAACCTTAAACCAGGATATTTTGATTGTTTTATTTGTATATTCTTGCTAAACCGATCTGGCCAGTGAATTGTAATGAGCGATCAAAGGGAAAGATCAGGACCTAAACTCGAAGGCCTCACACAGGAAGGCAAGGCCTTCACGAGATACTTTACCGAACGAAGGATGGGTTTTGTTTTCGAGTGACTGGTGAGTCCTACTCTAATAATTATCTATAGAGTTGATTAAGATTGTTGTTGACAGTGCTTGAATTTGCGGCTGTGAGATTTATCACCTAATTTCTGCAGCACGCCCTACACAGTTCTCTATGTGACTGACTGTTTAAATCCCTCATTTCCCTCCCATAGCCTCTGTTTCCACCGATGGTTTCACCCCACAGGACTGTTTTGTCCGATAGCTCCCCCCACTGGCCTCATCAGTCATTAACCCTCTTACCAGGAGTTTTCCCCATACAGACTACTATTAGGCACTGGGCCTCTTATCCACATGACATATTACGACTTGACCTGGATGTGGACCACAGTGTGCTAACTCCACTAGTTAAATCAGGTGTTTATACGTGTACAACCTGTCAGAAGTTTGCCCTCTACAATATCCCATCTATTCCCAACAAAGCCCCTCAGGTCAATAACGCCATCACAGAGCACAAACTGGACTATGTATGTCTGACGGAAACCTGCCAGTCACAGAATGACTTTCTAGAGCTAAATTCAGCAACTTTGTTTACATATGCAAACCTCGGTCTTCAGGCAGAGGAGGCGGCCTTGTGCAGATTTATTGTGATAGTATAAAACCAACACCACTCTCTCTACTTGATCACTCTTCCTTTGAACTGCTGGCTGTTAAGCTCTATGGACCTTCACCCACCATTGTTGCTGCTCTGTACAGACCACCTAAGGCTGGAATATTTTTATCACTAAACACTCAACAGTTTTAACCACCCTTAGTACAACGTCTCCCTATTTAATCCTAATGGAGGGTTTATAAATGTTCATTTTGATAACACTGCGTGGTGATGCTAAGGGACCACTCGAAGACACACGTCTGTTAGCATACACTTCTTTACTTGAACAACCCACGTCACACTCCTCCTCCCCTCTTACAGTCACTTACATCCTATCTTGTCCTCTAGCTCCCCCTACTGTCCTCCAACTGCATCAACTTAAGACGTTACATATCCCCTTTGCAAAAGATAACATTTATATCATCACCAACTATACATCACTGCGGTGCTTACGCTGAACTGCATTAGCTATAAACACTCTTACAATAACAACAGAATACCACCTTGACCATAAAACAAATAACAGTTTCGAAATAACAGTCTCATGCAGGCAATACTAGGTCATTAAAAAATAACAGATTTGAAATAATAGTTTCACACAGACAGTACTAGGTCTATAAGAAATAACAGTCTCAAAATAACAGTTTCATACCAACAATAGGCTATTCTTGTTTTAGTTTACCGTCCCCACATAGCATAGCCCTGTGCCCAAGCAGGCGGCCTCCTGACCCTGACCTCTCGCAGAGGGGGCTGAGCATGTAGTGGGTCAGGCTGGACTCAGCTACAGTCTATGTCAGGCCCCTGACCCTGAAGGGGTAGGGCAGACACGAGATAGGATGCATTCCAGGTGCGCCCATAAGACAGCCTGTAAGTGTACTGGCCTCTTTGGCCATGCATCTGAAGAGGGGAAGAGTACTTTGACTGTCTCTTGCGTAGTTTACCTGGTCTCCTAACTCTGACCCAAGACCCAGGAGGAAAGTGCACCGCTTTTGCTCCTCTCTTCATGTCTGCATACTCCTTCATCTTCCTCTGCTTCTCTTTCATGTTTGTGCTGTGTTTTGTGCTTGTAGGGATGTGACAGGCTGTGGTTTGTGGAGGCCTGTCACATGGAGTTTGGTGTGTGTCTGAAGTCCGTGCAACAGCTCTGCAGGGGAGCATTGAGTGGTGGCATGCCTGGTTACCCTGCAAAAAGTCTCTGGTTGATGCTGTCCACTCCTTTCCTTCTATTTTCGCAGTCAGCAGACTATACTTCAGACATCGATTAAATCTCTCAATTTCCCCATTGGCCTGGGGGTAGTAGAGTGAGGAGTGTTTGTGTGCAATTCCCCTGTCCTTGTGAAAGGATTCAAATTCCTGTGAAATCAGTTGACTGCCATTGTCTGAGATGAACTCTTTTGGGTTTCCTACCCTGCTGAACACTGTAGACAGGAAGTGGATCACTGGATTAATGGCGTATGACACAGTGGCATGTAGAGTTCCGCTCAGGGGAATAGGATTGCCTCCGTAACTCACAAGTTTCAGTGTCGGGTGTACTCAGTGGGGCGTTTGGGAAAAGTTGCATTAACATTGTACTTGGAAGGATTGAAACGGCAGAGCCCGTGTCCAGCAAAAGTTCCACATTTTGTGTTGTCTGCCCCTCAACAGCCATATGTACTGTGCACATTATCTTATTCCCAGTGTGAGCTACAGTGTCTACATTTAATATAGTCACTTCAGACACAGTGCTCTCTACTTGTTCCACATCATCTGTAATTCCACTTACTCTCTTTGCCCCCCTACACACCTTTGCAAAATGCCCCTGTTTCCTGCAGTTATTACAGCGGGCCGTCCTGGCGGGGCAAGATGGGTAGGAAGCTTTATGGTGGCGTGCTCCACATCTGAAGCATGGTAGCCCTTGTCTCGTGGCGTTGTCTCTCGTGGACACTGGCGGTCCCCTGGTTGTGTCCACCAGCTGCACACCCACAGCTGTCGCGGGCGGCGCTGCAGCCGCAGTTCCCCGGTCCATGATTTTAGCGTTCGATGTGACGGATTCAATTAGTCCAGCAATAGTCACAGCCTTTTCCAGAGTTAGGGGCACCTCCAGCAGCAAACGCTCTCTTATCTGATTGGAGTTAGTCTTTTCCACCAACTGGTCCCGTAGCACGTGATCCTCAAATGTTTTAGAGTTGCACGTAGCAACAAGTTCTCTCAGTGCGGACACGTACTGTGCCACTGATTCTCCGTGATGCTGACTCCGTTGTCTAAACTTATATCTTTCAGCCACCACTTTAACAGCAGTGTAGCACTGTAGATGTTGACAGTTGACTAGGACCAGTTCTACGTACGTAGGAGCAGTTTATAACTAGCATCAAATGACTGCAGACCACAGACCAGGGAATAAAGTTTGAACTACCGGCTTGTTTTTATATAAAGAATTGTAAAAAAAAACAGAGAAACATACACAATTACACAATAACACAGTGAGAATGGATAAATTCCTTGAAACCTCTTGTTTTATGATTTAACCCTTATTAAACCACTATTTTGAGTTTCAGATATTTTAGATAGATATTTTAGTTCTAATTAAGGATCCTTTAATTCTAATTTGAAGTTATCGCTTGTTTGAGTTGACAAATTATGTTAATTTGTTTTATGTTCTATTTTGTTCCATTGGGCCTTTAAGTTTCAGATCTAATTTCCATTAACCTAAGTTACTTAACCAGTAAATCAGAATGCCAAAAGTAACACACAACTGCATTACCTCATGAACAGTATGAATGAGTAATAAACTCAGCCGATACTGCGATTAACAATACAATATCAGATCAAAAATCCAAATCAATGTAGGCTATAATCGGTCCTTTTTGGAAAGTCCGTTGTTGCTCCAATGAGCCCAACTACGTTTTGCAGTAACAAACTGGAAGTTTCTGTCCTACCACAATCCAGGTCCTCGAATCTGTAGGCTGCTGTCCTGAGAATGAGCTGTGTGAAGCCGCAGACAGACCACGTGGATCCAGCAGGGCTCCTATAGGTGGCTCGCCATCTTGTTTCCAGCTTGGGGTAAGAAACACCAAGCGCGATCTTCCAAATCCAAGAAAAACCTGGCCTGCATTATAACAGGCGCATCACACACGCAAAGACGTTAGTTTACATATCTCTCAATAAAAGAATCAAAAGAAAACAACACAAGTAGCGACTGACATGGTCAATCTACCCACCGCTAAAACGTGACGCAGTTTAATTTCTGTGCTAATACGCCATGCTGCTGCTGCTGCGGCTTAGCTGGAAGGAGCTAGCTTAGCAACTCGGTTTGCACAAAAGAAAAACACATTCTGAGTTCGGTTCACAAAAGAAAAACACATTCTGAATTCGGTTCACGAAAGAAAAACGTGGCTCCTCAACAATCTTTACACAAACTATGATCCACAACACAACCGAGCTACTTATAGATTTAACTAGCCTATGCACACAGACATTGTAAACGGAAAAGTTCGGCTAGTTAGCATCGGCTAGTTAGCAGTTGACTCACCAAGTCCTGGACGACACTCGGACACAACACAAACCCAGGGCTCGGAGGAGGACCAGACCAACAAAACACTCAGCTTGGATAAAGAAAGAACCAACTGTAGCTCGCTGCCATTTCAAAGCAGAATCTTCTATCTCTCGTTCCAGCGGCTTCTCTCAAGCGTCTGCCTGGCGTTCTGAAACCGGGCTGCTTCTGGGACGTCCTCCCTCTCGAGCAAGGCAGCTGATTGGCTAATCGGCACTGCACGCGCTGCGTTCAAGAAATAGCAATCTGAACCAACAATATGAATATGAATTTATCGGTACCACGAATTACTTATCTACTGTTCACTATTTATTTGCAAAATGAATAATTATGATTATTTATTATTATAAACTACTAATACGACACGTTAGCCCCCTAGCTAACGGATCTGACCCTTTAGCCGAGCGGTTAGTGACGTCGCCTTGTGGTGCAGTACACCACAAGGCGACGTCATTATTTATTTAGTCTTATTGACATTTAGAGAGAGAGGTCGTTATCATGGCACCATATGGTTAAATCTTCCACTTCCCTCCTATAGGCCGTCTCATCACTGTCACTTATTACTCCAATCACTGTGGTGTCATCTGTGAATTCAATGATGCTTTTCTTGTCATATTTGGCTACACAGTCGTGTGTAAATAGACTGTACATTAGGGGGCCTAGACATCAGCCCTGAGGTGTGCCACTATGAAGAACTAATCTGGATGATTATGTTTTACCTATTCTCACAGTCTTGGACGGGCCTCTCAGGAAATCAAATGAGCAATTAGAGATAGCGTTGCCCATACCAAGACCTCTGAGTTTCAACACCAGTTTGGATGGTACAATGATATTGAAAGCAGAGCTGTAATCAATAAATTTGTCTACAACTTTATGGAGATGGTTTCACATAAACCCTTCATGTAACAATTGTTACATTACATGAACATTTGACTGGTTGACTACAAATCTTTAAGATTAGTTCTGAAGTTGGTTGGAGTTTGGTTTGATAACTCATGTCTTAGTTTGTTTCTGTCCAGATAATCCAGACATTTGCAAAAGGCAGCATTTTTCTTATAAAAATTTCACAACAACTTTATACACAGTGTTGACTGTACTTTTTTTTAAATGTCCATGTTATTCACAACATATTGCACTTAGTTCACATCCACTCAAGTAAAAACAGACAACCAAACAACCCAATTCATGACTTAAAAAGATAGGTAGACAAATGTTTGATGCAACTGTAGAAGTTGAATATTAAGACGTGTTCATTGTTTTAAAGTCAATTCCCCTCAACAGGAATATGATCTAAAATGTGTTTGCTGTCTGAACCTGTCAGCAAGCCCCTCCTTCAAATCTACCACTTAGTGTTGGAGCTAAAACAAGGTTCCACAGTGAGACACAGGAAGTCCTCTCTGGTCACTGGAGCTCATAGTTACTGAACAGAAGAGCTATGAGCTTCCTGCTCATCTCACTGCTGTTGGCTGCTTTGTGCTTTGGTAGGACACAACTCTTTGTTTGCTTGTTATTAATCTGAACTTTGTCTTGTTGATTCCTTTCCTCACACGGACACTGTCTGTTGTTGTCCCACAGAATGCAGAGCTCAAAAAGACAACGTGCTCCAACCCAAAGGAGATGTGACTGTTAGTGAGGGAGAGACAGTAACACTGGACTGTCACTATAACACCAGTGGCACAAATACATATCTTTTCTGGTACAGACAGGCTGCAGACGACAAGCCCACATTCATTCTGAGCCGCATTACTGCTGAATCAGGGAACACAGCGGACGGGTTCAAGGAGAGATTTGATTCCAGCCTGGATTCCAGCTCAAGATCAGTTCCTCTGAAGATCCAGAGTCTGCAGCTGTCTGACTCTGCTGTGTACTACTGTGCTCTGAGGCCCACAGTGACAGGAAACTGCAAGACGTACTACAAAAACCTTTGGAGGGTCTATCAAGAATCCAGAGACAACGCAATGATAAACCAGATCCACTAGAGGGCAGTATTCACATTTTATAGTATTTGGTTCCTTGCTGAAGAAAAACACATTGGACAGTTTGACAAGTCAGTTTCCTACAACTGCTGATTTGTCCAATGTGTCAATACAACATTCAAAATCATTTGATTCTGCATTGAAACGTTAAACTGTCTTGATAAAGAAAAGTATTAATGTCTTCTGTAGATTCGTTTAACAAATTCTGCATTGTATTCTAGTCTTAGAAGAAAAATAACTTGATGGAAGTCAGAGCTTGGTGGTTCCTTGATGGAAGCGAGACTGCTTGACTAATCCATGGGACAAGTAGCAGTGTGTATGGTGACAGGTGAGTGGTGGTGTTTAGTCCTGCTTATTTAACAGCTATTCTTTCAAGACTCATTATTTTAGCACCCTGTCTTACTTTTGAACATGCATACAAAACATCATGTTCCCTGGTCGTCACTATAAATCCTTTACCACTGTGATGAGAGTCATGACTGAGCTGGACTGGTGCATTTTCTGCAAGGCAAATGTTTTGTTCCTGATTCATTTGGCTGCCCTGGAGGAGTCGTGTCGAGAAGGAAGGGAGAGGCGGGGAACACACTCTTCTGTCGAGCTGTCAGGTTGCTTGAAAGACGAAGCGATGACAGCAAGTAGGAGAAGAACAAGCGTGCTCCTGCTGTGAAAGCACAGAGGCCTGGCTGCAATGGAAGGAGCTGGGGAGTCAAGACAAATGACATTTCTCCCAAAACTAATAGACTTCCCCCCCCCTCTCTCTCCCTCCGCTTCTTCATCTGTGGATTGGGTACACAGAGTTTATAGCATATCGATAACATCCAGCAAAAACATGACTTTATCAATGACATTAGCACACAAAACAGGTAATATATGATGCATATCAATAGAAGGTTGATTCTGCAACTGTATGACTGTATAATGAAAAATATACATTATTGATTTAAATGAACGGCACCTCATGTAAAATATGATATAGAAGCATATTATGCTTAATCAGAAGCATATTCTGCATAGGCGACTCGTGGCGGGGGGGGGGCAGCAGGGGGCCCAGGAATAGTATTGGGGTGGCCGTGGCCACCCCTGGCCACCCCTTGGGGGCGCCACTGTGCTAATTCTGTCCCCCCGTTGTTATTTCTTCGGAAAATATTACTGATGGCCGTTGTCTGTTTAAACAGAGGCACTTGATAAGGAGGACCTTTCTTTCCACAGTTTTTGTCTCTGTCATGGTTGGTGAGACTTATTGACTTTGGGTCATGTTCAGAAACCATTTAATAATTATAATGACTAATCTTATTCTATGTCGTCCTGTTTAGATCAACACATTTATCATTTCTTATAATGTAAGAATCCCCTTATATATATATATATAATATTTTAGTAAAGAGAACAAAGAGGTGAAGGGTCCATCATGACATTAACTTCTAAACCTCCACCACTATAACACTACACAGACCAAGACAAGGGGAGGAGTTAGAGAACTGAATGTCAGAGACTTCATGTTGAAACTGAAGAGCTGCTGAGTTATTTTCACTTGGTGATTCAATACACTTCAGTCATGATGTTACTCCATTTAATCTGGCTGATGGTATCTACCTTTCATACTGGTAAATATGAAATGGAAGAACATATATCCTAATATTATCCATAAGGTATTTCCATGAACTATTGTGTTTGTAAAAATCCATGTGTCTATCTAGGGCTCTCTGAGGATTCAGTTACACCATTTCATGATAGAATTCTGGCTTTGGAAGGAGACAGGGTCACTCTCTACTGCAACTACTCTGTCTCTTCACCGAGCCTCTACTGGTATCGACAGTACTCCAGCTCACCTCCACAGCTTCTCATCATGGAATATTCAGAGAAAGTACCAGGGTTGACTCTTAAGCATGAGAAAGGAAGAAAAGCGTTTCATCTGGAGATGTCCTCTGCTGCAGTGACAGACTCTGCTGTGTACTACTGTGCTGTGAGGCCCACAGTGACAGGAAACCCAGAGTCACTGTACAAAAACCTGACAGTGTCTGACAAAACATTTACACACTTCAGCTGCTTGTCATTTAACAGCAGATCAATCAAGTAGAGTTTTCATACCCACATAATGGAAATAATGTATCAGAGTTCATAACTGGACTAATGTTTTTGCACTTTGTGCAAATATAGTTATCTTTATATTTAAGTTTAATTAAATATAACTTCTTGTTCATTCAGTGGAACTGGATTAGTGTTTTCTTTCCCTCCTCTTTGTATTTTCTTTACTATAACTGTGGATGAAATGTGGTCATGGCTTTGGTGCATCTTCAGGACACCATCAGGATACCATTTGACAATGTTCATGATCAATGTTTCTCATTAACTTGATAGAGACGGTTGGACCTCCACCTTCCTATGACATTAGTTACATCACATGAATGACTGACTTCAAGCCTTTAACTTTAGTTGTCATGTTGGCTGGAGTCTGGTTTCAGGACTCATGTCTTTGTTTACTTGTTGTCATTTAGTCCATTCAGGTTCTTCATAGTGATGAAGAGTCATGTAGAGCTGAGTGGAATCACAGCTGAATCCTCAGAGATACACTGAGATGCTAAAAGTTCTTCAAATTATGAAAACAAATCAACAGTCTGAGGATGAGTTTAGGTTTCAGCCATCTACAATTAAAATGATGAGGGAAAACAAACCTTTATTTCTTTCCAAACAATCCATCAACTTTGCTGTGATTCCATCAGTTTATTAGCACATCACACCCACAGTCTTTAATGAAACAGGATGAATGTACTTTTCCAAAACAATGATTTCTGCATTTTTGTTTATTGTCAATGTTATTCACAACACAATGCAATTCTTCTTCAGGTTTTCTCCATAAAAGACAAAAAAAACCCAAACAAATAGTAAAAATCTCCAATATTAAATGTGTGGTTCATTTGCAAAGATGAACAAAGATGAAATCACACAAATAATAATAACGTAACACTTGTTCATTGTTTCAAGACAATTCCCCTCAACAGGAATATGATGTAAACTGTGTTGTACTGTCTGAACCTGTCAGCAGCAGTAATAACAGGGGATTGGTCATCAGCCCTGTCACTCTGAACAAGCCCCTCCTTCAAATCAACCACTTAAGTGTTGGAGCTAAAACCAGGTTCCACAGTGAGACACAGGAAGTCCTCTCTGGTCACTGGAGCTCATAGTTACTGAACAGAAGAGCTATGAGCTTCCTGCTCATCTCACTGCTGTTGGCTGCTATGTGCTTTGGTAGGACACAACTCTTTGTTTGCTTGTTATTAATCTGAACTTTGTCTTGTTGATTCTTTTCCTCACACTGACACCGTCTGTTGTTGTCCCACAGAATGCAGAGCTCAAAAAGACAACGTGCTCCAACCCAAAGGAGGTGTGACTGTTAGTGAGGGAGAGACAGTAACACTGGACTGTCACTATAACACCAGTGACACAAGTGCATATCTTTACTGGTACAGACAGGCTGCAGACGACAAGCCCACATTTATTCTGAGCCGCTTTACTTTTGGATCAGGGAACACAGTGGACGGGTTCAAGGAGAGATTTGATTCCAGCCTGGATTCCAGCTCAAGATCAGTTCCTCTGAAGATCCAGAGTCTGCAGCTGTCTGACTCTGCTGTGTACTACTGTGCTCTGAGGCCCACAGTGACAGGAAACTGCAAGACGTACTACAAAAACCTTTAGAGTGTATATCAAGGATCCAGAGACAACACAATGATAAACCAGATCCACTAGAGGGCAGTATTCACATCTTAATCTCATTAGCTCCTCGTTGAAGCAGAAAACATCAAATTTCTTAATGAAGTTGTGAAAACGGTGATTGTCAAATAAGTTGAAGTAAATGAATACTGAATAAATAGTTAACTACTTATTGAATTGAATGAGGTTTATCAAAATTAATGATAATAGTATACGATAGCAAACAACAACTAACAGTTTTGAAGAAACAAAATACTCATGTGGTCCAAGTCAGAATGAGGTGAATTTCTCCTTTTAACAAACTTGGTAACTGTGTGTTGAAATATCATATACATGTTAGTGAAGATTCAATTGTACTGGGAATAAAACAGGTTTAATAATAAAACATTATATACTGTACCATTTAACCCTAAATAAACCATCTGAAGTGCACCATCACACCATCCCATCCTACCAGCATGGAAACCTGTCCAGGTCCAGGATTGGGACTCTGGCTTCATCTGTGGCTCCTCCCCTTGACTAGAGAGGAAGCTGCAGGCAGAGAGCTGTTTATTCCAACCTGTAAAGATCTGACCCATCACAGCTCATCAGAGACACCACTACTTTCACATCACAACATTCATCCATTAGATTTTCTCTGAACAACCACGATGACGCTCATCACAATTTTACTGTTCTCAGCTCTTGTCAGTATGCAAACACTTCCATAATAAATCAGGAAGCTATGTGTTTTCTTCATGTGTTTTTTAACGTTATTTCTTCATGGTGTTTTTGTGAATGTAATCAGTTTGGTGTCTGGTAGGTGACACCTATGAAGACGCCTCACTGCCACCAGTTCTGAGCTGTTTTCAGTGGAGGGTCACAGTGTTATTCTCTCCTGTAATTATACACTTCAAACTGATAATATTCAGTGGTACCAACACCAGAGACTCCAAACACAACAACTCAGATATGTATTTGGTTATAGTGCTACCTGCTGGACTCTCCTGAACGATGACAGCATTTCCTGATGTTTTCAGGATACTGATTTAAGACAAGAGGAGGGGCAAAGTTCCCCCTCAGTGCTTATGACTGAATTTTTACTTTGAATCTTTAAAAGGAGATTCATTCCTGTCCAGTTTCCTCTCACCTTCTACTCTTCCTCAAGTTAGCTTTGGTGATGCTCTCTTCTGTTATTTTATTGTGTGCCATATGGGGTAAGATATCCTGTCATATTTTTCTCAAAATCGAAGGTCACGTTTGATCTGATTATTTTTTTCTTATTGTTTTAAACAACAATAAACAACAAATATACAAGCATGTTGCAAAATTTGACACGCTGAACCAAAATGTCTCTGGCATACTGATGATTGTCACTTGTCTTTGAGTTTATGTATGGTTTGGGTAGATTGGAACACTGAACTGTCCTTCTGCAATAGATAAAGTTGTCTGAATCTGAATCTGAATCTGAATGAAAATGCTTGAATTCTGTGTTTCACCTTTTTCTTCCAGCTCAGAGTTCTGCAGACACCATCAGACCAGATAAGAATACTGAAGATGTAACTGAGGGTGATGAGGTTAAACTCTCCTGTAGATACAACAGTTCTAAGGTTGACAGCCTGTTATGGTACCGCCAGTATGCTGGATCAGCTCCACAGTTTCTCACAATGGACTACTCAGGATACAAAACCAATGCAATATCAGGAGTGAATATCCATCATGACAAAGAAGAGAAGCGAGTGGATTTAGAGATGTCCTGTGCTGCAGTGACAGACTCTGCTGTGTACTACTGTGCTGTGAGGCCCAAAGTGACAGGAAACCCAGAGTCACTGTACACAAACCTGACAGTGTCTGACAGAACATTTACACACTTCAGCTCAAATTGAAGTTGAAGTTCAACATTGTTGTCATGTGTGTTTAAATACAATGAAATTCTTGTGGTTTGTGCTCTCTCTGTCTTAACACAAAGGTCACAAGGACACCCCCCCCCCAAAAAACACAATACAGCTCTACACAGACTATGTACACAGAATTCATACATTATATACACAAAGACAGTACACAATAACAAAAGAGTGTAAGGTGCATATGGGCCAACTGTTCAGCAACTTCACTGCCTGTGGAAAGAAACGATTACTGAGACGGGTGGTGTGTGATTTGATGCTTTTACATGGAAGGAGTGAGAACAGAACATTAGTGGTGTGGCTGGTGTCCTTAATGATTTTTGGGCTTTCGTTTTGCAGCGAGTGGTGTGAATATTATGAAGTTGTGGTCGTTCCAAGCCAATGATATTTGCTGCTGTTGTTTCAGTCCTTTGCAGCAGCCTGCAGTCCTGAGCAGTCAGGTTACCAAACCACACTGTGGTACAGCCTGTGAATATGCACTCCATGGTATTGAGATAAAAGTTGATAAGAGTTTATATATTCATACCAAATGTGTGCCAATGTGACGCCTCCAAAATGATAGTCTCTGCTGTGCCTTCTTGAGGGTGCAATTGGTGTTGACAGACCATGTGCTGGTGTCAGTGATGTGTAAACTGAGAACTCTAAAACTGTCCACAATTTCAACAGATTATCCACTGATGGCAATAGGAATGTGATTTCCTTCAGTCTTTCTAAACGCAACAATGATTTATTTTGTCTTACTGACATTGAGAGAGAGAAGTCATTATCATGGCACCATATGGTTATATCTTCCACTTCCCTCCTATAGGCCGTCTCATCACTGTCACTCTTTACTTCAATCACTGTGGTGTCATCTGTGAATTCAATGATGATGCTGTTGTCATATTTGGCTCCACAGTCGTGTGTAAACAGACTGTACATTAGGGGACCTAGACATCAGCCCTGAGGTGTGCCAGTCTGAAGAACTAATGTGGATGATTATGTTTTCCCTATTCTCACAGTCTTAGGCGGGCCTCTCAGGAAATCAAATGAGCAATTAGAGATAGAGTTGCCCAGACCAAGACCTCTGAGTTTCCACACCAGTTTAGATGGTACAATGGTATTGAAAGCAGCGCTGTAATCAATAAACCACATTCAGACATAGGTATCCATGCTGACATAGCTCCTTCTGTCATTTAACATAAGATTAATCAAATAAGGTTTCACATCTAAATAATGACAATATTGTATCAGCGGCAATATTCAGTTTGATGTATTTGCCCTTTGTAAAAATACATGACGACCAATTATAAAATTTCACAAAACTTTATGACTTGTTCAATCAGAGGAGGTGGATAAGTGTGTTTTCTGTCACTTCTGTTTTTTGTTCCGAGACTGTGGATGAGATTTGCTAATAGAAACTGGTAAATCTTCAGGATAACTTTGTCAACAGCTTTATGGAGATGGTTTCACATAAACCATTCATGTACCAATAGTTACATTACATGAAGATTTGACTGGTTGACTACAAATCTTTAAGATTAGTTGTGATGTTGGTTGGAGTTTGGTTTGATAACTCATGTCTTAGTTCCCTCTTCATTTATGTCCGTTTGTTTCTGTCCAGATAATCCAGACATTTGCAAAAGGCAGCATTTCTCTTATAAAAATTTCACAACGACTTTATGCACAGTGTTGACTGTACTTTTTTTTTAAAATGTCCATGTTATACACTACATATTGCATTTAGTTCACATCCACTCAAGTAAAAACAGACAACCAAACAACCCAATTCATGACTTAAAAAGATAGGTAGACACATGTTTGATGCAACTGTAGAAGTTGACTAATAAGACGTGTTCATTGTTTTAAAGGAAATTCCCCTCAACAGGAATATGATCTAAAATGTGTTGTACTGTATGAACCTGTCAACAAGCCCCTCCTTCAAATCTACCACTTAGTGTTGGAGCTAAAACCAGGTTCCACAGTGAGACACAGGAAGTCCTCTCTGGTCACTGGAGCTCATAGTTACTGAACAGAAGAGCTATGAGCTTCCTGCTCATCTCACTGCTGTTGGCTGCTATGTGCTTTGGTAGGACACAACTCTTGGTTTGCTTGTTATTAATCTGAACTTTGTGTTGTTGATTCTTTTCCTCGCACTGACACCGTCTGTTGTTGTCCCACAGAATGCAGAGCTCAAAAAGACAACGTGCTCCAACCCAAAGGAGGTGTGACTGTTGGTGAGGGAGAGACAGTAACACTGGACTGTCACTATAACACCAGTGACACAGGTCCATATCTTTACTGGTACAGACAGGCTGCAGACGACAAGCCCACATTCATTCTGAGCCGCATTACTGCTGAATCAGGGAACACAGCGGACGGGTTCAAGGAGAGATTTGATTCCAGACTGGATTCCAGCTCAAGATCAGTTCCGCTGAAGATCCAGAGTCTGCAGCTGTCTGACTCTGCTGTGTACTACTGTGCTCTGAGGCCCACAGTGACAGGAAACTGCAAGACGTACTACAAAAACCTTTAGAGTGTCTATCAAGAATCTAGAGACAACGCAATGATAAACCAGATCCACTAGAGGGCAGTATTCACATTTTAAAGTCATTGGTTCCTTGTTGAAGAAAAACACATTGGACAGTTTGACAAGCCAGCTTCCTAAAACTGCTGATTTGTTCAAATGTGTCAATCCAACATTCAAAAACATTTTATTCTGCATTGAAACGTTAAACTGTCTTGATAAAGAAAAGTATTAATGTCTTCTGTAGATTCGTTTAACAAATTCTGCATTGTATTCTAGTCTTAGAAGAAAAATAACTTGATGGAAGTCAGAGCTTGGTGGTTCCTTGATGGAAGCGAGACTGCTTGACTAATCCATGGGACAAGTAGCAGTGTGTATGGTGACAGGTGAGTGGTGGTGTTTAGTCCTGCTTATTTAACAGCTATTCTTTCAAGACTCATTATTTTAGCACCCTGTCTTACTTTTGAACACGCATACAAAACATGGTGTTCCCTGGTCGTCACTATAAACCGTTCACCACTGTGATGAGAGTCATCACTTCTGTTCACTTGACAGTGAGGAGTTCCAGCAGGGGGAGTTAGTGCGTGGGAGGATCACGCTAACCCCCCCCCCGACCAGGCGCCTCGATCGACCAGAGGAGGCGCTAGTGCAGCGACCAGGACACATACCCACATCCGGCTTCCCACTCGCAGACACGGCCAATTGTGTCTGTAGGGACCAAGCCGGAGGTAACACGGGGACTCGATCCAGCGATCCCCGTGTTGCTAAGCAACGGAATAGTCCGCTACGCTACACGGACGCCCTGAGAGTAGTCATTTTAAATGAAGGCTTTATTTGGTTTTAAACCACAATAGTTGGTTTCTACCTTGTCTGTTCTTCACATGGCTTGTGGGCCTGTACGTTCACTGAATGTTGTGCTGGAATGTAACGTGCAATGTATCTTAGGATGCTTTATTTATTTGTTTGTTTATTTCTTCATTTATTTCTTATTTTAATTTGTAATTTGTGATATTGGGCTATACAAACCAAATTGACTTGACTGTGCATTTTTATCTTTCGCCTGGTCCTCGTGTGAGTCTGCTTGGATGGCCACACGATGGCGCCAGTGTGCATCTCTTGCCCATGTACTGCTCTGTCTCTTGTCTCTGACATACTGCTGCTTGCTGCTTGTGTGTGAGCTTGTGTATGGTCTGGGTAGATTGTGGAACTGAATTGTCCTTCTGGGAGAAATAAAGTTGTCTGAATGTGAATCTGAAGTACACAGTGCAGACAAACCTTATGGCTCTGCTGAGAGTGAGCATCAGGTATTTTAAGTACACATTGGGTCAGCACATGTTCAACAGGTTGATTTTACACTTGGCCCAGCAAATGCCCCCATTCATAATGTACCCCCCACCCCCAAAACAAAAGAAAAAAGAAAAAGAAGAGTGGCTGATAACACTGGAGGGTGAACATTTTCAGCATGATGGGGGAGGAGAGGGAGCAGAGAAAGTCAGCAGGTCTTCTGTTTCATCTGATAGTGAAAAAACGTGTGATTCAGTGTGGATATGTAACTGCATCCACTTTGGACATCAGCCAGTTGGTTTCTTCGGTCATGACGTCATCAAAGTGACTTCGTCAGCCTCTGAGACAAAGAGACTGACAGTCTCCTAGATGAACGATGACACGTTTCTCCCATGAAACCTTGTGTCCAGATGAACTGATTCAACTTTTCTGGGATTCTACACCTGGATGATTGAGCAGGCATCAACATATTCATGTGTAGTATTCTAGTTTTAGAAGAAACACAACAATAAATCCCATACTGTCTCACATATAAACCCAACCACAAAAGATAAACTACATGATGACAGGAGAAGAAAGACAACCTGAAGGTAATATAAAATATTTAATAATAATAACTCTATTCTATCAACATTCCTTAAAGATTAGATTATCCTTAAACCATCATTAATTGATTGTTTTATTTGAATATCCTTGCTAAACCTATCTGGAGAGTGGATTGTAATAAGCTGTCAGAGTTGATCCAGTCATTGTTTCCTCTTCAGCAGGAAGTGGAGTTTGACAGACAGGGAAACAGATCAGATCTCTGAAACCAGCACATCTTTAACTAGGTGATTGTTGCTGTGCCACAGTTTCTGTTTGACGTCTGACATCAGCCATGCAGTTCCTCCTACCACTTGTTTTATTCACTGGCTTTACTGGTAAGAAACACTTTGGCAGCTCAGTATTTGTTAAACTATGAATCCCTTTTTAACAGAAAAAACAATGAGATAGATTCAATATATGACATGATTATTGACTTTTTAATCATTTCTTCCCATCTGCAGGTTCCAGTTATCAGCAAACCATCCAGTCCCTCCAAGACAGAGTACATGGTCTAGAAGGTGCCAAAGTTACTCTCTCCTGTAAATACTCCTCAGCAGACTACTTATTTTGGTATCGCCAGGACGCAGGAGAACCACCACAGTTTCTAATATCCTCCACTAGATCAGGTTCAATAATGAACAGAGCAGATACAAACTCCAGACTGTCTGTTAAAGTGAATGAGACTCAAATGGAAGTGGAGATGTCCTCTGCTGCAGTGACAGACTCTGCTGTGTACTACTGTGCTGTGAGGCCCACAGTGACAGGAAACCCAGAGTCACTGTACACAAACCTGACAGTGTCTGACAGAACATTTACACACTTCAGCTGCTTCTGTCATTTAACAGCAGAACAATCAAGTAGAGATTTAATATCAGCTCATTAGAAACAAGGTGAGATATTTAGTATCTCTAATCATAGCATGGCCATGGAGGATCCTTGTTTCTGGTTGATGGAAGGTTTGCGTCAAAACCTTTTAATACACACATAGTTCAGCTCAAGGTTAAATATTGTTATAAATTCACACGCAGGACAAGAAGTTGCTGCACAACATGTTGAATTAGTATTGAGTCCAATTAACATTCAACATTTTAGCTTAACGGCTAACTTTTTGTTCATAATATTTTACTGCTGAGTTCAAAACATTCATTACTAAAAATTAAATGTTTTTCTTCTAATATCTTGCCAAGTGATCATTCTTTAAGCAGAATATTTCAATCCAAGTTGCGTGATAAAGAATTTTTACATTCTCCGCTTTGTGTCATGTGGTTATTTATTTGGTATTGTAGTTTAAAATACTTTCACACATAACTTGACATGGGTTACCACTTGCTAATTCTGTCCCTCCTTTGTTATTTCTTAGGAAAATATTACTGATGGCCATGGTCTGTTTAAATAGAGGCACTTGACAAGGAGGACCTTTCTTTCCACAGTTTTTGACTCTGTCATGGTTGGTGAGACTTATTGACTTTGGGTCATGTTCAGAAACCATTTAATAATTATAATGACTTATCTTATGCTATGTCGTCCTGTTTAGATCAACACATTTATCATTTCTTAAAATGTAAGAATCCCCTTATTTAAAAAATAATTTTGTAAAGAGAACAAAGAGGTGAAGGGTCCATCATGACATTAATTTCTAAACCTCCACCACTATAACACTACACAGACCAAGACAAGGGGAGGAGTTAGAGAACTGAATGTCAGAGACTTCATGTTGGAACTGAAGAGCTGCTGAGTTATTTTCACTTGGTGATTCAATACACTTCAGTCATGATGTTACTCCATTTAATCTGGCTGATGATATCTACCTTTCATACTGGTAAATATGAAGTGGAAGAACATACATCCAATTATTATGCATAAGGTATTTCCATGAACTACTGTGTTTGTAAAAATCCATGTGTCTATCTAGGGCTCTCTGAGGATTCAGTTACACCATTTCATGATAGAATTCTGGCTTTGGAAGGAGACAGGGTCACTCTCTCCTGCAACTACTCCGTCTCTCCACAGTACCTCTACTGGTATCGACAGTGCTCCAGCTCACCTCCACAGCTTCTCATCACGGACTATTCAGAGAAAGTACCAGGGTTGACTCTTAAGCATGAGAGAGAAAGAAAAGCGTTTCATCAGAGTCACTGTACAAAAACCTGACAGTGTCTGACAGAACATTTACACACTTCAGCTGCTTCTGACCTTTAATAGCTGATCAATCAGCAGATCAAACAAGGTCACTAAAAACAGTAGTTAGTATCGTATCTAGTAGTTAGTATCTCTAATCATAGCATGGCCATGGAGGATCCTTGTTTCTGGTTGATGGAAGGTTCGCGTCAAAACCTGTTAATGCACACATAGTTCAGCTCAAGGTTAAATATTGTTATAAATTCACACGCAGGACAAAATGTCGGTGTTAAACATCTTGATTTAGTATTGAGCCCAATTAACATTCAACATTTTAGCTTAACGGCTAACTTTTTGTTCATAATATTTTACTGCTGAGTTCAAAACATTCATTACAAAAAATTAAATGTTGTTCTTCTAATATCTTGCCAATTGTTCATTGTATAGGCAGAATATTTCAATCCAAGTTGTGTGATAAAGAATTTTTACATTCTCCGCTTTGTGTCATGTGGTTCTTTATTTTGTATTGTAGTTTAAAATACTTTCACGCATAACTTGACATGGATTATGTCTTGCTAATTCTGTCCCTCCTTTGTTATACCTTAGGAAAATATTACTGATGGTTTAAATAGGGGCACTTGACAAGGAGGACCTTTCTTTCCACAGTTTTTGTCTCTGTCATGGTTGGTGAGACTTATTGACTTTGGGTCATGTTCAGAAACCATTTAATAATTATAATGACTTATCTTATTCTATGTCGTCCTGTTTAGATCAACACATTTATCATTTCTTAAAATGTAAAAATCACCTTATTTATTTTTTTATTTATTTTTTTAGTAAAGAGAACAAAGAGGTGAAGGGTCCATCACGACATTAATTTCTAAACCTCCACCACTATAACACTACACAGACCAAGACAAGGGGAGGAGTTAGAGAACTGAATGTCCAAGACTTCATGTTGGAACTGAAGAGCTGCTCAGTTATTTTCACTTGGTGATTCAATACACTTCAGTCATGATGTTACTCCATTTAATCTGGCTGATGATATCTACCTTTCATACTGGTAAATATGAAATGGAAGAACATATATCCTAATATTATCCATAAGGTATTTCCATGAACTATTGTGTTTGTAAAAATCCATGTGTCTGTCTAGGGCTCTCTGAGGATTCAGTTACACCATTTCATGATAGAATTCTGGCTTTGGAAGGAGACAGGGTCACTCTCTCCTGCAACTACTCCGTCTCTTCACCGAACCTTTTCTGGTATCGACAGTACTCCAGCTCACCTCCACAGCTTCTCATCACGGACTATTCAGAGAAAGTACCAGGGTTGACTCTTAAGCATGAGAGAGAAAGAAAAGCGTTTCATCTGGAGATGTCCTCTGCTGCAGTGACAGACTCTGCTGTGTACTACTGTGCTGTGAGGCCCACAGTGACAAGAAACCCAGAGTCACTGTACACAAACCTGACAGTGTCTGACAGAACATTTACACACTTCAGCTGCTTCTGTCATTTAACAGCAGATCAATCAAGGAGAGTTTCCATAGACACATAATGAAAATAATGTATCTGAGTTCATAACTGGACTACTGCTTTTGGACTTTGTTATGATACAGCCGTATTTATATTTAAGTTTAACTAAATATAACTTGTTGTTCATTCAGTGGAACTGGATTAGTGTTTTCTTTCCCTTCTCTATGTATTTTGTTACTATAACTGTGGATGAGATGTGGTCATGGCTTTGATGCATGTTCAGGACACCATCAGGATACTATTTGACAATGTTCATGATCAATGTTTCTCATTAACTTGATAGAGACGGTTGGACCTCCACCTTCCTATGACATTAGTTACACCACATGAATGACTGACTTCAAGCCTTTAACTTTAGTTTTCATGTTGGCTGGAGTCTGGTTTCAGGACTCATATCTTTGTTTACTTGTTGTCATTTAGTCCATTCAGGTTCTTCATAGTGATGAAGAGTCATGTAGAGCTGAGTGGAATCACAGCTGAATCCTCAGAGATACACTGAGATGCTAAAAGTTCTTCAAATTATGAAAACAGATCAACAGTCTGAAGATGATTTTAGGTTTCAGACATCTACAATTAAAATGATGAGGAAAAACAAACCTTAATTTCTTTCCAAATACTCCATCAACTTTGCTGTGATTCCATCAGTTTATTAGCACATCACACCCCACACTCTTTAATGACACAGGATGAATGTACTTTTCCAAAACAAAGATTTCTGAATTTTTATTATCTATGTTATTCATAACACAACGCAATTATTCTTCAGGTGTTCTTCATAAAAGGCAAAAGAGAAAAAAACAAAAACAAAACACAAACAAAAACAAAATCCAAATAATAAATAGCTCAAATTTTAAACATTTGAATATTAAATGTCTTTCATTTTCAAAGATGAACCAAAATGGATTCAACTTTATAAGAATCACATAAATAAGAACAACATAATACGTATTGAATGTTTTAAAGACAAGTCCCCTCAACAGGAATATGATGTATCTTATAACTTTTAACTTATTTTAAACTTATTTTTAGCTGGGTCTTCATGTGTGTATATCTTATACTGTGTTTGCTGTGTTTGTCTGTGTCTGTCTTGCACTGTTTGGTGAAGCCACAGCCCTCATTTCATTTTTAACATGTGCCTGCACATTGTTTTTAATGACAATAAAATTGAATTGAATGTAAAACGTGTTTTACTGTCTGAACCTGTCAGCAGCAGTAATAACAGGGGATTGGTCATCAGCCCTGTCACTCTGGACAAGCCCCGCCTTCAAATCTACCACTTAGTGTTGGAGCTAAAACCAGGTTCCACAGTGAGACACAGGAAGTCCTCTCTGGTCACTGGAGCTCATAGTTACTGAACAGAAGAGCTATGAGCTTCCTGCTCATCTCACTGCTGTTGGCTGCTATGTGCTTTGGTAGGACACAACTCTTTGTTTGCTTGTTATTAATCTGAACTTTGTCTTGTTGATTCTTTTCCTCACACTGACACCGTCTGTTGTTGTCCCACAGAATGCAGAGCTCAAAAAGACAACGTGCTCCAACCCAAAGGAGATGTGACTGTTAGTGAGGGAGAGACAGTAACACTGGACTGTCACTATAACACCAGTGACTCAAGTCCATATCTTTTCTGGTACAGACAGGCTGCAGACGACAAGCCCACATTTATTCTGAGCCGCTTTACTTTTGGATCAGGGAACACTGAGGACGGGTTCAAGGAGAGATTTGATTCCAGCCTGGATTCCAGCTCAAGATCAGTTCCTCTGAAGATCCAGAGTCTGCAGCTGTCTGACTCTGCTGTGTACTACTGTGCTCTGAGGCCCACAGTGACAGGAAACTGCAAGACGTACTACAAAAACCTTTAGAGTGTATATCAAGAATCCAGAGACAACGCGATGTTAAACCACTCCCACTAGAGGGCAGTATTCACATTTTAATCTCATCGTCACCTTGTTGAAGAAAAACACATTGGACAGGTTGACAAGCCAGCTTCCTACAACTAGTGATTTGTCCAGTGTCACTGCCAACACTACAATAACACATCTTCATCTGCACTCCAGCTTCAAAGATGAGCTGTGGTTAATTGTTCCCTACGTGTCAAATCTTAATGTTGTTAAACATTTTGTTAATATGTAAATGATGCTTCTTAAATGAAATGAGGAAAATCAATATTGAACAATCAGTAAAATACAAATTTAATAGAATGCTATATTTAGATTAATGTTAATACATTGTGATATAAGTTACAAATAAAACTTTCAAGGCAGCAAAAACTCCTGTGCTGTCCAAATCTGGTTGAGGTTAAGTCCTCATTTTAACAAAATTTGTAATATGCAATTTTATTTTGCAATATTATATACATGTTATTCAATATTTAATTGTATTGGGAAGAAAACAGCTTTCAATCCAATACCGTCTCCCATATAACGATAGACAGAAAGAAAGAAAGAAAGAAAGAAAGAAAGAGAGAAAGGCACTTTATTTTGTCATTGTACAGGTTATAATGAATGTGTTCTTTGCATGTAATCACCCTATTGTATAGGAGCAGTGGGCAGCTGCAGCACCCGGGGACCAACTCCAATTCTTCTTTCCATTGCCTTGCTCAGGGGCAGAGACAGCAGTATTAACCCTAACATTTCTTTTTGATGGTGGGAGGAAACCAGAGCACCCATAGGAAACCCACGCAGAACATGCAAACTCCACACAGAAACGACCTGGTACGGCCTGGGGTTCGAACCCAGGACCTTCTTGCTGTGAGGAACAGTGCTAAACACTGGGCCACTGTGCTGCCCCAAACCCACCCATATGAGATGAATGGAGTAAATGAAGGCAGCAGCAGCAGCAGAAGAGCCATGTGGACATGCAGTAAAACAGCTGCTAGTGGGTCTAGTGAAGAACACAGAGGTTGGCTGGCATGTGAGGAGTAGTGAGGAGGTTGGTGTGAACAGGGGGTGAACAGGGGGAGTCAGACACACTATGAGGGGAGGACGTTAGCAGGAAGGACTGGTAAAGTCCACAGTGCAACTAAAGAGACAGCTGAACTAACAGCAGCATGCTGCTCCATCTCATCTGGTTCCTTTCTGTACTAACAGGTGAGTCTGCTGTTACCATGACAACCTGCTGCACCCTGACTCTGACCATACAGGCTGACAAGCAGACACACACATTTACCATCACCAGCAGGCTCATTATGGACAACAACCAACACACAAAGCCCACACTAACTCACTGAATTACCACAACGACACCTTTTCACTGCAACAACTTCTTGGATATTTCCAAAATTTTCAGGTAGTAGTTTGGAAGAAGAAATCAACCCCACGACCCTTTCAGTCCAAAGTGTAGAAGGAGCCAAAGTTATTCTATCCTGTATTTACACCGGCTCACCTTACAACCTTCATTGGTATCGTCAGTCACCAGGATCTACAGCCCAATTCCTCCTCTCTGCATCACCCAGCAGTCAGCAGTCAGTGGTCAGAGGACAACCTGAAGATCTCAGACTGTCAATCAGCTTCAACGGAGAACAGAAACGAGTGGATGTGGAGATGTCCTCTGCTGCAGTGACAGACTCTGCTGTGTACTACTGTGCTGTGAGGCCCACAGTGACAGGAAACCCAGAGTCACTGTACACAAACCTGACAGTGTCTGACAGAACATTTACACACTTCAGCTCGAGTTACAATTCAACTTTATTGTCATGTGTATTTAAACACAATTAAATCCTTGTGCTCGGGCTCTCTCTGCCTTAAAGAGTGTGGGTGTGATGTGCTAATAAACTGATGGAATCACAGCAAAGCTGATGGAGTGTTTGGAAAGAAATAAAGGTTTGTTTTTCCTCATCATTTTAATTGTCGATGTCTGAAACCTAAAATCATCTTCAGACTGTTGATCTGTTTTCATAATTTGAAGAACTTTTAGCATCTCAGTGTATCTCTGAGGATTCAGCTGTGATTCCACTCAGCTCTACATGACTCTTCATCACTATGAAGAACCTGAATGGACTAAATGACAACAAGTAAACAAAGATATGAGTCCTGAAACCAGACTCCAGCCAACATGAAAACTAAAGTTAAAGGCTTGAAGTCAGTCATTCATATGATGTAACTAATGTCATAGGAAGGTGGAGGTCCAACCGTCTCCAAGTTAATGAGAAACATTGATCATGAACATTGTCAAATATGCTGGCTTGTAAGTAATGAGCATGTCTTTTATATAGTGTGGTGCAAGACTATTTAGCACTTTGTGGACAATTAACACAAGTTTAAAATGGATTCTAGTTTTGACGCGGAGCCAATACAGAGATGTAAGAACAGTGTAATGGCCTCATACTTTCTACTTCCGGTGAGAACACGTGCTGCCGCGTTTTGAATTAATTGTGGTTGGCGCACAAAGGAATTTGGGAGGCCGGTGAATTGTCCACTACAGTAGTCTAGTCTACTTGTTATAAAAGCATGGGTTAATTTCTCACAGTCTGATTTTGAAAGAAAGCCCTTAGTTCTGAGATGTTGTTAAGATGGTAGGAGGCTGATCTTGTGAGATGATGGATGTGGCTCTTGACATTCAGATCCCTGTCTATGATTACACTGAGATTTCTAGCTTCACTTCTGTACTCCAGAGACAGAGAGCTGAGACGAGCTGCCATTCTCTGTCTCTGAGTCTTTGCAACAAACATAAGCATTTCATTAAAGCATACAAACATCTATTTGTCTATCTATCTATCTTACACACTTGTATTTCAATAAACACTCATTCCAAGATAGGTAAAAACTACCAGTTTTGATTTCTGCCATTTACGTTCCAGTCTCCTGCAGGCCCACTTAAGAGCACGTGTCTCATCTTAAACCAGGGTGTAGGCCTCTTTAGTCACCTAGCTCTGGTAGTGAGAGGTGCAACTGAACCGAGGAGACTAGAGAGGGCCACATTTAATTCACTAGTGAAATCTTCAAGAGTGACTCACTACGGTGAAAGGATCCAAGACTTTAGGCAGCTGCTTGCTAAATGCAGCTCCAGTGGAGGGACCAATGTGGCGAGTGGCAACTACATCTGTGCCGACATTACCTGGATAAGCCAATAATGCATGAGAAAATGATCTGACACAGCAGATGTGGTCTGCAAGTAATTCAGATCAGAAACAGGTATCACTTTAGATAAAACCAAATCAAGGGTGTCACCAATGAGTCGACTCTTGAACAAACTGAGCGAACCCAACAGTATCAGCTCGTGCCAGAAAGGCTTTTCTTAGCGGATCAGCAGCCTTATTCAGATGAATATCTAAATCACCAAGAATTATAATCACATCATAATGAGTAACAAGCCCTGAGACAAATTCTTCATATTCTTTAAGAAACACTGATTAGGCGTCCAGGTAGTGTAGTGGTCTATTCCGTTGCCTACCAACACGGGTTATCTCCGGTTCGAATCCCCGTTTCACCTCCGGTTTGGTCGGGCGTCCCTACAGACACAATTGGCTGTTTCTGCGGGTGGCAAGCCGGATGTGGGTATGTGTCCTGGTTGCTGCACTAGCACCTCCTCTGGTCGGTCAGGGCGTCTGTTCAGGGGGGCAGGAGAACTGGGGATAATAGCATGATCCTCCCACGTGCTACATCCTGCTGGTGAAACTCCTCACTGTCAGGTGAAAAGAAGCGGCTGGTGACTCCACATGTACCGGAGGAAGCATGTGGTAGTCTGCAGCTTTACCCGGGCCGGCAGAGGGGGTGGAGCAGTGACCGGGACGGCTCGTAAAATAGGGTAATTGGCCAAGGACAATTGAGGAGAAAAAAGAAGGGGGGGGGGTCCAAAAAGAAAAAAAGAAAAAGAAACAGTGAGTAAGAGCCAGGAGGTCGATAGAGTATCACAACCTGGACTGAGGTGAGTCTATTCATGGCTGAGAGAGATGAACCCACAAGGTCCTCAAATGATTGGAATTTAGATTCAAGAATAGAAGAAAGATTGAAAATAGATTTATATATGAGGGCGACACCCCCACCTTGTTTATTTGCCCGAGCTACATAGGCATATGTATAGTCGGGTGGAAAAGCTTCATATAAGGGAAGGAAACTGTTTTGTTTCAGCAATGTTTTACATAAACCAATCATACCGAAACTATGCTCAAGAACCAGATCGTTTATTTATAAGGCTTTGGTACACAGTGATCTGATACTTATGAAACCAAAGTTAAGCATCGTGTGGAAGTGATCAGTAGTAGGCAGGACTTTAGATCTACCAATAGGTGAAATACTGTCTGAACCTGTCAGCAGCAGTAATAATAGGGGATTGGTCATCAGCCCTGTCACTCTGAACAAGCCCCGCCTTTGAATCTACCACTTAGTGTTGGAGCTAAAACAAGGTTCCACAGTGAGACACAGGAAGTCCTCTCTGGTCACTGGAGCTCATAGTTACTGAACAGAAGAGCTATGAGCTTCCTGCTCATCTCACTGCTGTTGGCTGCTATGTGCTTTGGTAGGACACAACTCTTGGTTTGCTTGTTATTAATCTGAACTTTGTCTTGTTGATTCTTTTTCTCGCACTGACACCGTCTGTTGTTGTCCCACAGAATGCAGAGCTCAAAAAGACAACGTGCTCCAACCCAAAGGAGGTGTGACTGTTAGTGAGGGAGAGACAGTAACACTGGACTGTCACTATAACACCAGTGGATCAAGTCCATATCTTTACTGGTACAGACAGGCTGCAGACGACAAGCCCACATTCATTCTGAGCCGCTTTACTTTTGGATCAGGGGACACAGCGGACGGGTTCAAGGAGAGATTTGAGTCCATCCTGGATTCCAGCTCAAGATCAGTTCCTCTGAAGATCCAGAGTCTGCAGCTGTCTGACTCTGCTGTGTACTACTGTGCTCTGAGGCCCACAGTGACAGGAAACTGTAAGACGTACTACAAAAACCTTTGGAGTGTCTATCAAGAATCCAGAGACAACACAATGTTAACCCACGTCCACTAGAGGGCAGTATTCACATTTTAATCTCATCGACTCCTCGTTGAAGCAGAAAACATCAAATTTCTTAATGAAGTTGTGAAAACGGTGATTGTCAAATAAGTTGAAGTAAATGAATACTGAATAAATAGTTAACTACTTATTGAATTGAATGAGGTGTATCAAAATTAATGATACTATTATATGATAGCAAACAACAACTAACAGTTATGAAGAAAGAACATATTCATGTGTTCCAAGTCAGAATGAGGTGAATTTCTCCTTTTAACAAACTTGGTAACTGTGTGTTAAAATATCATATACATGTTAGTGAAGATTCAATTGTACTGGGAATAAAACAGGTTTAATAATAAAACATTATATACTGTACCATCTAACCCTAAATAAACCATCTGAAGTGCACCATCACACCATCCCATCCTACCAGCATGGAAACCTGTCCAGGTCCAGGATTGGGACTCTGGCTTCATCTGTGGCTCCTCCCCTTGACTACAGAGGAAGCTGCAGGCAGAGAGCTGTTTATTCCAACCTGTAAAGATCTGACCCATCACAGCTCATCAGAGACACCACTACTTTCACATCACAACATTCATCCATTAGATTTTCTCTGAACAACCACGATGACGCTCATCACAATTTTACTGTTCTCAGCTCTTGTCAGTATGCAAACACTTCCATAATAAATCAGGGAGCTATGTGTTTTCTTCATGTGTTTTTTAACGTTATTTCTTCATGGTGTTTTTGTGAATGTAATCAGTCTGGTGTCTGGTAGGTGACACCTATGAAGACGCCTCACTGCCACCAGTTCTGAGCTGTTTTCAGTGGAGGGTCACAGTGTTATTCTCCCCTGTAATTATACACTTCAAACTGATAATATTCAGTGGTACCAACAGAAAGCTGGATCTATTCCCACTTTCCTTCTCCTGGTCACAGACACAGCAGTACCTTCTGTAGTCGAAGCAACACCTCCTCATCCTCGACTTGCTGTTAGACTGAATGAAAGGAGAAACCGAGTAGAAGTGGAGATGTCCTCTGCTGCAGTGACGGACTCTGCTCTGTACTACTGTGCTGAGGCCCACAGTGACAGGAGACCCAGAGTCACTGTAATAAAACAGCACATCACCAGAGACTCCAAACACAACAACTCACATATGTATTTGGTTATACTGCCACCTGCTGGACTCTCCTGAACGACGACAGCATTTCCTGATGTTTTCAGGATACTGATTTAAGACAAGAGGAGGAGCAAAGTTCCCCCTCAGTGCTTATGACTGAATTTTTACTTTGAATCTTTAAAAGGAGATTCATTCCTGTCCAGCTTCCTCTCACCTTCTACTCTTCCTCAAGTTAGCTTTGGTGATGCTCTCTTCTGTTATTTTATTGTGTGCCATATGGGGTAAGATATCCTGTCATATTTTTCTCAAAACCTAAGGTCACGTTTGATCTGATTATTTTTTTTTCTTATTGTTTTAAACAACAATAAACAACAAATATACAAGCATGTTGCAAAATTTGACATGCTGAACCAAAATGTCTCTGACATACTGATGATTGTCACTTGTCTTTGAGTTTGTGTATGGTCTGGGTAGATTGGAACACTGAACTGTCCTTCTGCAATAGATAAAGTTGTCTGAATCTGAATCTGAATCTGAATGAAAATGCTTGAATTCTGTGTTTCACCTTTTTCTTCCAGCTCAGAGTTCTGCAGACACCATCAGACCAGATAAGAATACTGAAGATGTAACTGAGGGTGATGAGGTTAAACTCTCCTGTAGATACAACAGTTCTAGGGTTGACACCTTGTTATGGTACCGCCAGTATCCTGGATCAGCTCCACAGTTTCTCACAATGGACTCCTCAGGATACAAAACCAACGCAATATCAGGAGTGAACATCCAGCATGACAAAGAAGAGAAGCGAGTGGATTTAGAGATGTCCTCTGCTGCAGTGACAGACTCTGCTGTGTACTACTGTGCTGTGAGGCCCACAGTGACAGGAAACCCAGAGTCACTGTACACAAACCTGACAGTGTCTGACAGAACATTTACACTCTTCAGCTCAAGGCCAAGCTGAAGTTCAACATTGTTGTCATGTGTATTTAAATACAATGAAATTCGTGTGCTTTGTGCTCTCTCTGTCTTAACACAAAGGACACAAGGACACCCCCCCAAACCCCCCCCCCACAATACAGACCTACATAGACTATGTACACAGAATTCATACATTATATACACAATATACAGTACACAATAACAAAAGAGTGTAAGGTGCATATGGGTGCGCCAACTGTTCAGCAACTTCACTGCCTGTGGAAAGAAACGATTACTGAGACGGGTGGTGTGTGATTTGATGCTTTTACATGGAAGGAGTGAGAACAGAACATTAGTGGTGTGGTTGGTGTCCTTAATGATTTTTGGGCTTTCGTTTTGCAGCTAGTGGTGTGAATATTATCAAGTTGTGGTAGTTCCCTGCCAATGATATTTGCTGCTGTTGTTTCAGTCCTTTGCAGCAGTCTGCAGTCCTGAGCAGTCAGGTTACCAAACCACACTGTGGTACAGCCTGTGAATATGCACTCCGTGGTATTGAGATAAAAGTTAATAAGAGTTTATATATTCATACCAAATGTGTGCCAATGTGACGCCTCCAAAAAGATGGTCTCTGCTGTGCCTTCTTGAGGATGCAATTGGTGTTGACAGACCATGTGCTTGTGTCAGTGATGTGTAAACTGAGAACTCTAAAACTGTCCACAATTTCAACATATTATCCATTGATGGAAATAGGAACGTGATTTCCTTCAGTCTTTCTAAAGGCAACAATGATTTATTTTGTCTTACTGACATTGAGAGAGAGAGGTCGTTATCATGGCTCCATATGGTTAAATCTTCCACTTCCCTCCTATAGGCCGTCTCATCACTGTCACTTATTACTCCAATCACTGTGGTGTCATCTGTGAATTCAGTGACGCTGTTGTTGTCATATTTGGCTACACAGTCGTGTGTAAACAGACTGTACATTAGGGGGCCTAGACATCAGCCCTGAGGTGTGCCAGTCTTAAGAACTAATGTGGATGATTATGTTTTACCTATTCTCACAGTCTTGGACGGGCCTCTCAGGAAATCAAATGACCAATTACAGATAGAGTTGCCCAGACCAAGACCTCTGAGTTTCAACACCAGTTTGGATGGTACAAATGGTATTGAAAGCAGAGCTGTAATCAATAACTTTGTCTACAACTTATGGAGATGGTTTCACATAAACCCTTCATGTAACAATTGTTACATTACATGAACATTTGACTGGTTGACTACAAATCTTTAAGATTAGCTCTGAAGTTGGTTGGAGTTTGGTTTGATAACTCATGTCTTAGTTTGTTTCTGTCCAGATAATCCAGACATTTGCAAAAGGCAGCATTTTTCTTATAAAAATTTCACAACAACTTTATACACAGTGTTGACTGTACATTTTTTTAAATGTCCATGTTATTTACAAAATATTGCACTTAGTTCACATCCACTCAAGTAAAAACAGACAACCAAACAACCCAATTCATGACGTCAAAAGATAGGTAGACAAATGTTTGATGCAACTGTAGAAGTTGAATATTAAGACGTGTTCATTGTTTTAAAGGGCAATTCCCCTCAACAGGAATATGATCTAAAATGTGTTGTACTGTCTGAACCTGTCAGCAAGCCCCTCCTTCAAATCTACCACTTAGTGTTGGAGCTAAAACAAGGTTCCACAGTGAGACACAGGAAGTCCTCTCTGGTCACTGGAGCTCATAGTTACTGAACAGAAGAGCTATGAGCTTCCTGCTCATCTCACTGCTGTTGGCTGCTATGTGCTTTGGTAGGACACAACTCTTTGTTTGCTTGTTATTAATCTGAACTTTGTCTTGTTGATTCTTTTCCTCACACTGACACCGTCTGTTGCTGTCCCACAGAATGCAGAGCTCAAAAAGACAACGTGCTCCAACCCAAAGGAGATGTGACTGCTAGTAAGGGAGAGACAGTAACACTGGACTGTCACTATAACACCAGTGGATCAAGTCCATCTCTTTACTGGTACAGACAGGCTGCAGATGACAAGCCCACATTCATTCTGAGCCGCTTTACTGTTGGATCAGGGACCACAGTGGACGGGTTCAAGGAGAGATTTGATTCCAACCTGGATTCCAGCTCAAGATCAGTTCCTCTGAAGATCCAGAGTCTGCAGCTGTCTGACTCTGCTGTGTACTACTGTGCTCTGAGGCACACAGTGACAGGAAACTGCAAGACGTACTACAAAAACCTTTAGTGTCTATCAAGAATCCAGAGACAACGCAACGATAAACCAGATCCACTAGAGGGCAGTATTCACATTTTAAAGTCTTTGATTCCTTTCTGAAGAAAAACACATTGGACAGTTTGACAAGCCAGCTTCCTACACCTGCTGATCTTTCCAATGTGTCAATACAACATTCAAAAACAGTTTATTCTGCATTGAAACGTTAAACTGTCTTGATAAAGAAAAGTATTAATGTCTTCTGTAGATTCATTTAACAAATTCTGCATTGTATTCTAGTCTTAGAAGAAAAATAACTTGATGGAAGTCAGAGCTTGGTGGTTACTTGATGGAAGCGAGACTGCTTGACTAATCCATGGGACAAGTAGCAGTGTCTATGGTGACAGGTGAGTGGTGGTGTTTAGTCATGCTTATTTAACAGGTATTCTTTCAAGACTCATTATTTTAGCACCCTGTCTTACTTTTGAACACGCATACAAAACATCATGTTCCCTGGTCGTCACTATAAATCGTTTACCACTGTGATGAGAGTCATGACTGAGCTGGACTGGTGCATTTTCTGCAAGGCAAATGCTTTGTTCCTGATTCATTTGGCTGCCCTGGAGGAGTTGTGTCGAGAAGGAAGGGAGAGGCGGGGAACACACTCTTCTGTCGAGCTGTCAGGTTGCTTGAAAGACGAAGCGATGACAGCAAGTAGGAGAAGAACAAGCGTGCTCCTGCTGTGAAAGCACAGAGGCCTGGCTGCAATGGAAGGAGCTGGGGAGTCAAGACAAATGACATTTCTCCCAAAACTAATCGACTTTTCCCTCTCCCTCCCCCCCCCCCCCCTCTCTCTCTCTCCGCTTCTTCATCTGTGGATTGGGTACACAGAGTTTATAGCATATCGATAACATCCAGCAAAAACATGACTTTATCAATGACATTAGCACACTAAACAGATAATATATGATGCATATCAATAGAAGGTTGATTCTGCAACTGTATGACTGTATTATGAGAGATATACATTATTGATTTAAATGAACGGCACCTAATGTAAAATATCAGATAGAAGCATATTATGCTTAATCAGAAGCATATTCTGCATATGCGACTCGTGGCTGGGGGGGGGGGGGCAGCAGGGGGCCCAGGAATAGTATTGGGGTGGCCGTGGCCACCCCTGGCCGACCCTTGGGGGCGCCATTGTGCTAATTCTGTCCCCCCGTTGTTATTTCTTCGGAAAATATTACTGATGGCCGTTGTCTGTTTAAATAGAGGCACTTGATAAGGAGGACCTTTCTTTCCACAGTTTTTGTCTCTGTCATGGTTGGTGAGACTTATTGACTTTGGGTCATGTTCAGAAACCATTTAATAATTATAATGACTAATCTTATTCTATGTCGTCCTGTTTAGATCAACACATTTATCATTTGTTATAATGTAAGAATCCCCTTATATATATATATATATATATATAATATTTTAGTAAAGAGAACAAAGAGGTGAAGGGTCCATCATGACATTAATTTTTAAATCTCCACCACCACAACACTACACAGACCAAGACAAGGGGAGGAGTTAGAGAACTGAATGTTAAAGACTTCATGTTGGAACTGAAGAGCAGCTGAGTTCTTTTCACTTGGTGATTCAATACACTTCAGTCACAATGTTACTCCATTTAATCTGGCTGATGATATCTACCTTTCATTCTGGTAAATATGAGATGGAAGAACATACGTCCTATTATTATCCATAAGGTGTTTCCATGAACTATTGTGTTTGTAAAAATCCATGTGTCTATCTAGGGTTCTCTGAGGATTCAGTTACACCATTTCATGATAGAATTCTGGCTTTGGAAGGAGACAGGGTCACTCTCTCCTGCAACTACTCTGTCTCTACAAACAACCTCTACTGGTATCGACAGTACTCCAGCTCACCTCCACAGCTTCTCATCATGGAATATTCAGAGAAAGTACCAGGGTTGACTCTTAAGCATGAGAGAGAAAGAAAAGCGTTTCATCTGGAGATGTCCTCTGCTGCAGTGACAGACTCTGCTGTGTACTACTGTGCTGTGAGGCCCACAGTGACAGGAAACCCAGAGTCACTGTACAAAAACCTGACAGTGTCTGACAGAACATTTACAAACTTCAGCTGCTTGTCATTTAACAGCAGATCAATCAAGTAGAGTTTTCATACCCACATAATGGAAATAATGTATCAGAGTTCATAACTGGACTAATGTTTTTGCACTTTGTGCAAATATAGTTATCTTTATATTTAAGTTTAATTAAATATAACTTCTTGTTCATTCAGTGGAACTGGATTAGTGTTTTCTTTCCCTCCTCTTTGTATTTTTTTACTATAACTGTGGATGAGATGTGGTCATGGCTTTGATGCATCTTCAGGACACCATCAGGATACTATTTGACAATGTTCATGATCAATGTTTCTCATTAACTTGATAGAGACGGTTGGACCTCCACCTTCCTATGACATTAGTTACATCACATGAATGACTGACTTCAAGCCTTTAACTTTAGTTTTCATGTTGGCTGGAGTCTGGTTTCAGGACTCATGTCTTTGTTTACTTGTTGTCATTTAGTCCATTCAGGTTCTTCATAGTGATGAAGAGTCATGTAGAGCTGAGTGGAATCACAGCTGAATCCTCAGAGATACACTGAGATGCTAAAAGTTCTTCAAATTATGAAAACAGATCAACAGTCTGAGGATGATTTTAGGTTTCAGCCATCTACAATTAAAATGATGAGGGAAAACAAACCTTTATTTCTTTCCAAATACTCCATCAACTTTGCTGTGATTCCATCAGTTTATTAGCACATCACACCCACACTCTTTAATGAAACAGGATGAATGTGCTTTTCCAAAATAATGATTTCCACATTTTTGTTTATTTTCAATATTCTTCATAACACAATGCAATTCTTCTTCAGGTTTCCTCCATAAAAGACAAACAACCAAACCACCACCATATTAAATGTGTTATTTATATGCAAAGATTCACCAAAATGGAATCACACAAATAATAATAACATAACACTTGTTCATTGTTTTAAAGACAATTCCCCTCAACAGGAATATGATGTAAAATGTGTTGTACAGTCTGAACCTGTCAGCAGCAGTAATAACAGGGGATTGGTCATCAGCCCTGTCACTCTGAACAAGTCCCCCCTTCAAATCTACCACTTAGTGTTGGAGCTAAAACCAGGTTCCACAGTGAGACACAGGAAGTCCTCTCTGGTCACTGGAGCTCATAGTTACTGAACAGAAGAGCTATGAGCTTCCTGCTCATCTCACTCCTGTTGGCTGCTATGTGCTTTGGTAGGACACAACTCTTTGTTTGCTTGTTATTAATCTGAACTTTGTCTTGTGGATTCTTTTCCTCACACTGACACCGTCTGTTGTTGTCCCACAGAATGCAGAGCTCAAAAAGACAACGTGCTCCAACCCAAAGGAGATGTGACTGTTAGTGAGGGAGAGACAGTAACACTGGACTGTCACTATAACACCAGTCAATCAAGTCCATATCTTTTCTGGTACAGACAGGCTGCAGACGACAAGCCCACATTCATTCTGAGCCGCTTTACTTTTGGATCAGGGAACACAGCGGACGGGTTCAAGGAGAGATTTGATTCCAGCCTGGATTCCAGCTCAAGATCAGTTCCTCTGAAGATCCAGAGTCTGCAGCTGTCTGACTCTGCTGTGTACTACTGTGCTCTGAGGCCCACAGTGACAGGAAACTGCAAGACGTACTACAAAAACCTTTGGAGTGTCTATCAAGAATCCAGAGAAAACGCAACGATAAACCAGATCCACTAGAGGGCAGTATTCACATTTTAATCTCATAGTCACCTTGTTGAAGAAAAACTCATTGGACAGGTTGACAAGCCAGCTTCCTACAACTGCTGATTTGTCCAGTGTCACTGCCAACACTACAATAACACATCTTCATCTGCACTCCAGCTTCCAAGATGAGCTGTGGTTAATTGTTCCCTACGTGTCAAATCTTAATGTTGTTAAACATTTTGTTATTATATAAATGATGCTTCTTAAATGAAATGAAGAAAATCAATATTGAACAATTAGTAAAATACAAATTTAATAGAATGCTATATTTAGATTAATGTTAATACATTGTGAAATAAGTTACAAATAAAACTTTCAAGGCAGCAAAAACTCCGTGCTGTCCAAATCTGGTTGAGGTTAAGTCCTCATTTTAACAAAATTTGTAATATGCGATTTTATTTTGCAATATTATATACGTGTTATTCAATATTTAATTGTTTTGGGAAGAAAACAGCTTTCAATCCAATACCGTCTCCCATATAATGATAGACAGAAAGAAAGAAAGAAAGAAAGAAAGAGAGAAAGGCACTTTATTTTGTCATTGTACAGGTTATAATGAATGTGTTATTTGCATGTAATCACCCTATTGTATAGGAGCAGTGGGCAGCTGCAACACCCGGGGACCAACTCCAATTCTTCTTTCCATTGCCTTGCTCAGGGGCAGAGACAGCAGTATTAACCCTAACATTTCTTTTTGATGGTGGGAGGAAACCAGAGCACCCATAGGAAACCCACACAGAACATGCAAACTCCACACAGAAACGACCTGGTACGGCCTGGGGTTCGAACCCAGGACCTTCTTGCTGTGAGGCACAGTGCTAAACACTGGGCCACTGTGCTGCCCCAAACCCACCCATATGAGATGAATGGAGTAAATGAAGGCAGCAGCAGCAGCAGAAGAGCCATGTGGACATGCAGTAAAACAGCTGCTAGTGGGTCTAGTGAAGAACAAAGAGGTTGGCTGGCATGTGAGGAGTAGTGAGGAGGTTGGTGTGAACAGTGGGTGAATAGGAGGAGCCAGACACACTATGAGGGGAGGACGTTAGCAGGAAGGACTGGTAAAGTCCACAGTGCAACTAAAGAGACAGCTGAACTAACAGCAGCATGCTGCTCCATCTCATCTGGTTCCTTTCTGTACTAACAGGTGAGTCTGCTGTCACCATGACACCCTGCTGCACACTGACTCTGACCATACAGGCTGACAAGCAGACACACACATTTACCATCACCAGCAGGCACAGTATGGACAACAACCAACACACAAAGCCCACACTAACTCACTGAATTACCACAACGACACCTTTTCACTGCAAAGACTTCTTGGATATTTCCAAAATTTTCAGGTAGTAGTTTGGAAGAAGAAATCAACCCCATGACCCTTTCAGTCCAAAGTGTAGAAGGAGCCAAAGTTATTCTATCCTGTATTTACACCGGCTCACCTTACAACCTTCAGTGGTATCGTCAGTCACCAGGATCTACAGCCCAATTCCTCCTCTCTGCATCACCCAGCAGTCAGCAGTCAGTGGTCAGAGGACAACCTGAAGATCTCAGACTGTCAATCAGCTTCAACGGAGAACAGAAACGAGTGGATCTGGAGATGTCCTCTGCTGCAGTGACAGACTCTGCTGTGTACTACTGTGCTGTGAGGCCCACAGTGACAGGAAACCCAGAGTCACTGTACACAAACCTGACAGTGTCTGACAGAACATTTACACACTTCAGCTCGAGTTACAATTCAACTTTATTGTCATGTGTATTTAAACATAATTACATCCTTGTGCTCGGCTCTCTCTGCCTTAAAGTGATTTCTGAGATATTGTTAAGATTGTAGAAGGCTGATCTTGTGAGATGATGGATGTGGCTCTTGACATTCAGATCCCTGTCTATGATTACACTGAGATTTCTAGCTTCACTTCTGCCCTCCAGAGACAGAGAGCTGAGACGAGCTGCCATTCTCTGTCTCTGAGTCTTTGCACCAAACATAAGCATTTCATCAAAGCATACAAAAATCTATCTATCTATCTATCTATCTATCTATCTATCTATCTATCTATCTATCTATCTATCTATCTATCTATCTATCTATCTATCTATCTATCTATCTATCTATCTACACTGCTCAAAAAAATAAAGGGAACACATAAGCAATGCAATGTAGCTCCAAGTCAATCACACTTTTGAGATATCAACCTGTCCAGTTAGGAAGCAACACTGATTTGTGAATCAATTTCACCTGTTGGTAAATTGTCTAATTTCCACCTGGTGGAAATTAGACAATTTGCAAGACAACCCCTATAAAAGGAATGGATTTGCAGGTGGTGGCCACAGACCATTTGCCTGTCCTCATCTTTTCTGGCCGATCTTTGGTTAGTTTTTCATTGTGCTAGTGCCCTCACCACTAGAGGTGGCATGAGGCGGTATCTGCAACCTACAGAAGTTGCTCAGGTAGTGCAGCTCATCCAGGATGGCACATCAATGCGTGCTGTGGCAAGAAGATTTGATGTGTCTCCCAGCACAGTGTCCAGAGCATGGAGGAGGTACCAGGAGACAGGCCAGTACACCAGGAGACGTGGAGGGGGCCGCAGGAGGACAACAACCCCGCAGCAGGACCGCTATCTGGTCCTTTGTGCAAGGAGGAACAGGAGGAGCACTGCCGGAGCCCTACAAAACGACCTTCAACAGGCCACTAATGTGCAGGTTTCTGCTCAAACAGTGAGAAACAGAATGCATGAGGATGGTATGAGGGCCCGACGTCCACAATTGGGGCCTGTGCTCACAGCCCAACACCGTGCAGCCCGATTGACCTTTGCCAGAGAACATCTTGGTTGGCAGATTCGCCATTGGCGCCCTGTGCTCTTCACAGATGAGAGCAGGTTCACACTGAACACATGTGACAGACGTGAGAGAGTCTGGAGACGCTGTGGAGAACGTTCTGCTGCATGCAACATCCTCCAGCATGACCGGTTTGGCGGTGGGTCAGTGATGGTCTGGGGAGGCATATCCTTGGAGGGCCGCACAGACCTGTACGTGCTAGCCAGAGGTACCATGACTGCCATTAGGTACCGGGATGAGATCCTCAGACCCATTGTCAGACCATATGCTGGTGCAGTGGGCCCTGGGTTCCTGCTCATGCATGACAATGCTCGTCCTCATGTGGCCAGAGTGTGTCAGCAGTTCCTGTATGTCGAGGGCATTGATGCTATGGACTGGCCTGCACGTTCCCCAGACCTGAATCCAATCGAGCACCTCTGGGACATCATGTCTCGTACCATCCGCCAATGCCATGTCGCACCACAGACTGTCCAGGAGTTGACCGATGCCCTGATCCAGGTCTGGGGGGAGATCCCTCAGGAGACCATCCGTCGTCTCATCAGGAGCATGCCCAGACGTTGTAGGGAGTGCATACAGGCACGTGGAGGCCACACACACTACTGAGCCTCATTTTGAATCGTCTTGAAGAATTTCCACAGAAGTTGGATCAACCTATGTTCTCATTTTCCACTTTGATTTTGAGTATGATTCTGAATCCAGACCTTAATAAGCTAATGATTTTGATTTCCATTGATCATTCTTAGGTTATTTTGCTCTAAACACATTCCTCTGTCTAATAAATAAAGATTTTCAGCTGAAATATTTCATTCATCGAGGTCTATATTGTGTTTTTAGGTGTTTTTTGAGCAGTATATTTAACACACTTGTATTTCAATAAACACTCATTCCAAGATAGGTAAAAACTTCCAGTTTTGATTTCTGCAATTTACGTTCCAGTCTCCTGCAGGCCCACTTAAGAGCACGTGTCTCATCTTAAACCAGGGTGTAGGCCTCTTTAGTCACCTAGCTCTGGTAGTGAGAGGTGCAACTGAACCGAGGAGACTAGAGAGGGCCACATTTAATTCACTAGTGAAATCTTCAAGAGTGACTCACTACGGTGAAAGGAGCCAAGACTTTAGGCAGCTGCTTGCTAAATGCAGCTACAGTGGAGGGACCAATGTGGCGAGTGGCAACTACATCTGCGCCGACATTACCTGGATAAGCCAATAATGCATGAGAAAATGATCTGACACAGCAGATGTGGTCTGCAAGTAATTCAGATCAGAAACAGGTATCACTTTAGATAAAACCAAATCAAGGGTGTCACCAATGAGTCGACTCTTGAACAAACTGAGCGAACCCAACAGTATCAGCTTGTGCCAGAGAGGCTTTTCTTAGCGGATCAGCAGCCTTATTCAGATGAATATCTAAATCACCAAGAATTACAATCACATCATAATGAGTAACAAGCCCTGAGACAAATTCTTCATATTCTTTAAGAAACACTGAGTTGGTGTCCAGGTAGTGTCGCGGTCTATTCCGTTGCCTACCAACACGGGTTATCTCCGGTTCGAATCCCCGTGTTACCTCCGGATTGGTCGGGCGTCCCTACAGACACAATTGGCTGTTTCTGCAGGTGGCAAGCCAGATGTGGGTATGTGTCCGGGTTGCTGCACTAGCACCTCCTCTGGTCGGTCAGGGCGTCTGTTCAGGGGGGAAGGAGAACTGGGGATAATAGCGTGATCCTCCCACATGCTACATCCTGCTGGTGAAACTCCTCACTGTCAGGTGAAAAGAAGCGGCTGGTGACTCCACATGTACCGGAGGAAGCAGGTGGAGTAAGAGCCAGGAGGTCGATAGAGTATCACAACCTGGACTGAGGTGAGTCTATTCATGGCTGAGAGAGATGAAACCACAAGGTCCTCAAATGATTGGAATTTAGATTCAAGAAACGAAGAAAGATTGAAAATAGATTTATATATGAGGGCGACACCCCCACCTTGTTTATTTGCCTGAGCTACATGGGCATATGTATAGTCGGGTGGAGAAGTTTCATATAAGGGAAGGAAAATGTTTTGTTTCAGCAATGTTTTACATAAACCAATCATATCGAAACTATGTTCAAGAACCAGATCGTTTATTTGTAAGGCTTTGGTACACAGTGATCTGATACTTATGAAACCAAAGTTAAGCATCGTGTGGAAGTGATCAGTAGTAGGCAGGACTTTAGATCTACCAATAGGTGAAATACTGTCTGAACCTGTCAGCAGCAGTAATAACAGGGGATTGGTCATCAGCCCTGTCACTCTGAACAAGCCCCGCCTTTGAATCTACCACTTAGTGTTGGAGCTAAAACAAGGTTCCACAGTGAGACACAGGAAGTCCTCTCTGGTCACTGGAGCTCATAGTTACTGAACAGAAGAGCTATGAGCTTCCTGCTCATCTCACTGCTGTTGGCTGCTATGTGCTTTGGTAGGACACAACTCTTTGTTTGCTTGTTATTAATCTGAACTTTGTCTTGTTGATTCTTTTCCTCACACTGACACCGTCTGTTGTTGTCCCACAGAATGCAGAGCTCAAAAAGACAACGTGCTCCAACCCAAAGGAGGTGTGACTGTTAGTGAGGGAGAGACAGTAACACTGGACTGTCACTATAACACCAGTCAATCAAATCCATCTCTTTACTGGTACAGACAGGCTGCAGACGACAAGCCCACATTCATTCTGAGCCGCTTTACTGTTGGATCAGGGAACACAGCGGACGGGTTCAAGGAGAGATTTGATTCCAGCCTGGATTCCAGCTCAAGATCAGTTCCTCTGAAGATCCAGAGTCTGCAGCTGTCTGACTCTGCTGTGTACTACTGTGCTCTGAGGCCCACAGTGACAGGAAACTGCAAGATGTACTACACAAACCATTGGAGTGTCTATCAAGAATCCAGAGACAAAACAATGTTAAACCACATCCAATAGAGGGCAGTATTCACATTTTAATCTCATCGGCTCCTCGTTGAAGAAAAACACATGGACAGTTTGACAGGTCACCTTCCTACAACTGCTGATTCATCCAATGTGTCAATCCAACATTCAAAAACATTTTAATCTGCATTGAAACATTAAACTGTCTTGAAGAAAATTATTAATGTCTTATGTAGTTTTATTTAACAAATGGTACAGTCCTGTATCGTATTCTAGTGTTAGAAGAAAAATAACTGTAAATCCCATACTGTCTCACATATAAACCAAAAGAAATAAAATAAAAGAATAAACCAAAAAACTAAATGACGTAAAGACAAAACGGCCCATTTAAAGGTAATATAAAATATGAAATTATGATATTAATGCTATTCAATTCATTAAAGATTAGATTAACCTTAAACCAGGATATTTTGATTGTTTTATTTGTATATTCTTGCTAAACCGATCTGGCCAGTGAATTGTAATGAGCGATCAAAGGGAGAGATCAGGACCTAAACTCGAAGGCCTCACACAGGAAGGCAAGGCCTTCACGAGATACTTTACTGAACAAAGGATGGGTTTTGTTTTCAAGTGACTGGTGAGTCCTACTCTATTAATTATCTATAGAGTTGATTAAGATTGTTGTTGACAGTGCTTGAATTTGCAGCTGTGAGATTTATCACCTAATTTTTGCAGCACGCCCTACACACTTCTCTATGTGACTGACTGTTTAAATCCCTCATTTCAATCCCATAGCCTCTGTTTCCACCGGTGGTTGCACCCCACAGTACTGTTTTCTCCGATAGCTCCCCCCACTGGCCTCATCAGTCATTAACCCTCTTACCAGGAGTTTTCCCCATACAGACTACTATTAGGCACCGGGCCTCTTATCCACATGACATATTACGACTTGACCTGGATGTGGACCACAGTGTGCTAACTCCACTAGTTAAATCAGGTGTTTATACGTGCACAACCTGTCAGAAGTTTGCCCTTTACAATATCCCATCTATTCCCAACAAAGCCCCTCAGGTCAATAACGCCATCACAGAGCACAAACTGGACTATGTATGTCTGACGGAAACCTGCCAGTCACAGAATGACTTTCTAGAACTAAATTCAGCAAATTTGTTTACATATGCAAACCTCGGTCTTCAGGCAGAGGAGGCGGCCTTGTGCAGATTTATTGTGATAGTATAAAACCAACACCACTCTCTCTACTTGATCACTCTTCCTTTGAACTGCTGGCTGTTAAGCTCTATGGACCTTCACCCGCCATTGTTGCTGCTCTGTACAGACCACCTAAGGCTGGAATGTTTTTATCACTAAACACTCAACAGTTTTAACCACCTTAGTACAACGTCTCCCTATTTAATCCTAATGGAGGGTTTATAAATGTTCATTTTGATAACACTGCGTGGTGATGCTAAGGGACCACTCGAAGACACACGTCTGTTAGCATACACTTCTTTACTGGAACAACCCACGTCACACTCCTCCTCCCCTCTTACAGTCACTTACATCCTATCTTGTCCTCTAGCTCCCCCTACTGTCCTCCAACTGCATCAACTTAAGACGTCACATATCCCCTTTGCAAAAGATAACATTTATATCATCACCAACTATACAATCACTGTGGTGCTACGCTGAACTGCATTAGCTATAAACACTCTTACAATAACAACAGAATACCACCTTGACCATAAAACCAATAACAGTTTTGAAATAACAGTCTCATGCAGGCAATACTAGGTCATTAAAAAATAACAGATTTGAAATAACAGTTTCACACAGACAGTACTAGGTCTATAAGAAATAACAGTCTCAAAATAACAGTTTCATACCAACAATAGGCTATTCTTGTTTTAGTTTACCGTCCCCACATAGCATAGCCCTGTGCCCAAGCAGGCGGCCTCCTGACCCTGAACTCTCGCAGAGGGGGCTGAGCATGTAGTGGGTCAGGCTGGACTCAGCTACAGTCTATGTCAGGCCCCTGACCCTGAAGGGGTAGGGCAGACACGAGATAGGATGCATTCCATGTGCGCCCATGAGACAGCCTGTAAGTGTACTGGCCTCTTTGCTCATGCACCTGAAGAGGGGAAGAGTACTTTGACTGTCTCTTGCGTAGTTTACCTGGTCTCCTAACTCTGACCCAAGACCCAGGAGGAAAGTGCACTGCTTTTGCTCCTCTCTTCATGTCTGCATACTCCTTCATCTTCCTCTGCTTCTCTTTCACTGTTTGTGCTGTGTTTTGTGCTTGTAGGGATGTGACAGGCTGTGGTTTGTGGAGGCCTGTCACATGGAGTTTGGTGTGAGTCTGAAGACCGTGCAACAGCTCTGCAGGGGAGCATTGAGTGGTGGCATGCCTGGTTGCCCTGCAGACCTGGAGAAAGTCTCTGGTTGATGCTGTCCACTCCTTTCCATCTATTTTCGCAGTCAGTAGACTATACTTCAGACATCGATTAAATCTCTCAATTTCCCCATTGGCCTGGGGGTAGTAGAGTGAGGAGTGTTTGTGTGCAATTCCCCTGTCCTTGTGAAAGGATTCAAATTCCTGTGAAATCAGTTGACTACCATTGTATGAGATGAACTCTTTTGGGTTTCCTACCCTGCTGAACACTGTAGACAGGAAGTGGATCACTGGATTAATGGCGTATGACACAGTGGCATGTAGAGTTCCACTCAGACACAGTGCTCTCTACTTGTTCCACATCATCTGTAATTCCACTTACTCTCTTTGCCCCCCTACACATCTTTGCAAAATGCCCCTGTTTCCCGCAGTTATTACAGCGGGCCAACCTGGTGGGGCAAGATGGGTAGGAAGCTTTATGGTGGCGTGCTCCACATCTGAAGCATGTTAGCCCTTGTCTCGTGGCATTGTCTCTCGTGGACACTGGCGGTCCCCTGGTTGTGTCCACCGGCTGCACACCCACAGCTGCCGCGGGCGGCGCTGCAGCCGCAGTTCCCCGGTCCATGATTTTAGCGTTCGATGTGACGGATTCAATTAGTCCAGCAATAGTCACAGCCTTTTCCAGAGTTAGGGGCACCTCCAGCAGCAAACGCTCTCTTATCTGATTGGAGTTAGTCTTTTCCACCAACTGGTCCCGTAGCACGTCATCCTCAAACGTTTTAGAGTCGCACGTAGCAGCAAGTTCTCTCAGCGCGGACACGTACTGTGCCAATGATTCTCCGTGATGCTGACTCCGTTGTCTAAACTTATATCTTTCAGCCACCACCTTAACAGCAGTGTAGCACTGTAGATGTTGACAGTTGACTAGGACCAGTTCTAGGTACGTAGGAGCAGTTTATAACTAGCATCAAATGATTGCAGACCACAGACCAGGGAATAAAGTTTGAACTGCCGGCTTGTTTTTATATAAAGAATTGTAAACATAGACAGAGAAACATACACAATTACACAATAACACAGTAAGAATGGATAAATTCCTTGAAACCTCTTGTTTTATGATTTAACCCTTATTAAACCACTATTTTGAGTTTCAGATATTTTAGATAGATATTTTAGTTCTAATTTAGGATCCTTAATTCTAATTTGAAGTTATCGCTTGTTTGAGTTGACAAATTATGTTAATTTGTTTTATGTTCTATTTTTCTCCATTGGGCCTTTAAGTTTCAGATCTAATTTCCATTAACCTAAGTTACTTAACCAGTAAATCAGAATGCCAAAAGTAACACACAACTGCATTACCCCATGAACAGTATAATGAGCAATAAACTCAGCCGATACTGCGATTAACAATACAATATCAGATCAAAAATCAAAATCAATAATCAATGTAGGCTATAATCGGTCCTTTTTGGAAAGTCCGTTGTTGCTCCAATGAGCCCAACTACGTTTTGCTGTAACAAACTGGAAGTTTCTGTCCTACCACAATCCAGGTGCTCGAAACTGTAGGCTGCTGTCCTGAGAATGAGCTGTGTGAAGCCGCAGACAGACCACGTGGATCCAGCAGGGCTCCTATAGGTGGCTCGCCATCTTGTTTCCAGCTTGGGGTAAGAAACACCAAGCGCGATCTTCCCAATCCAAGAAAAACCTGGCCTGGATTATAACAGGCGCATCACACACGCAAAGACGTTAGTTTACATATCTCTCAATAAAAGAATCAAAAGAAAACAACAAAAGTACCGACTGACATGGTCAATCTACCCACCGCTAAAACGTGACGCAGTTTAATTTCTGTGCTAATACGCCATGCTGCTGCTGCTGCGGCCTAGCTGGAAGGAGCTAGCTTAGCAACTCGGTTTGCACAAAAGAGAAACACATTCTGAGTTCGGTTCACAAAAGAAAAACACATTCTGAATTCGGTTCACAAAAGAAAAACACATTCTGAATTCGGTTCACAAAAGAAAAACACATTCTGAGTTCGGTTCACAAAAGAAAAACACATTCTGAATTCGGTTCACAAAAGAAAAACGTGGCTCCTCAACAATCTTTACACAAATTATGATCCACAACATAACGGAGCTACTTATAGCTTTAACTAGCCTATGCACACAGACATTGTAAACGGACAAGTTCGGCTAGTTAGCATCGGCTAGTTAGCATCGGCTAGTTAGCAGTTGACTCACCAAGTCCTGGACGACACTCGGACACAACACAAACCCAGGGCCCGGAGGAGGACCAGACCAACAAAACACTCAGCTTGGATAAAGAAAGAACCAACTGTAGCTCGCTGCCATTTCAAAGCAGAATCTTCTATCTCTCGTTCCAGCGGCTTCTCTCAAGCGTCTGCCTGGCGTTCTGAAACCGGGCTGCTTCTGGGACGTCCTCCCTCTCGAGCAAGGCAGCTGATTGGCTAATCGGCACTGCACGCGCTGCGTTCATGAAATAGCAATCTGAACCAACAATATGAATATGAATTTATCGGTACCATGAATTACTTATCTGCGGTTTACTATTTATTTGCAAAATTAATAATTATGATTATTTATTATTGTAAACTACTAATAAGACACGTTAGCCCCCTAGCTAACGGGTCTGACCCTTTAGCCGAGAGGTTAGTAACGTCGCCTTGTGGTGCAGTACACCACAAGGCGACATCATTATTAATTTTGTCTTAATGACATTGAGAGAGAGGTCGTTATCATGGCACCATATGGTTAAATCTTCCACTTCCCTCCTATAGGCCGTCTCATCACTGTCACTTATTACTCCAATCACTGTGGTGTCATCTGTGAATTCAATGATGCTGTTGTTGTCATGTTTGGCTACACAGTCGTGTGTAAACAGACCGTACATTAGGGGGCCTAGACATCAGCCCTGAGGTGTGCCAGTCTGAAGAACTAATGTGGATGATTATGTTTTACCTATTCTCACAGTCTTGGACGGGCCTCTCAGGAAATCAAATGAGCAATTAAAGATAGAGTTGCCCAGACCAAGACCTCTGAGTTTCAACACCAGTTTGGATGGTACAATGATATTGAAAGCAGAGCTGTAATCAATAACTTTGTCTAAAACTTCATGGAGATGGTTTCACATAAACCCTTCATGTAACAATTGTTACATTACATGAACATTTGACTGGTTCACTACAAATCTTTAAGATTAGTTCTGAAGTTGGTTGGAGTTTGGTTTGATAACTCATGTCTTAGTTTGTTTCTGTCCATATAATCCAGACATTTGCAAAAGGCAACATTTTTCTTATAAAAATTTCACAAAAACTTTATGCACAGTGTTGACTGTACTTTTTTTTAAATGTCCATGTTATTCACAACATATTGCACTTGGTTCACATCCACTCAAGTAAAAACAGACAACCTACTCTACTACTTTCGGCTGCTCCCGTTAGGGGTCGCCACAGCGGATCATCCGTTTCCATTTCTTCCTGTCTTCTGCGTCTTCCTCTGTCACATCAGCCACCTGCATGTCTTCCCTCACCACATCCATAAACCTCCTCTTTGGCCTTCCTCTTCTCCTCTTCCCTGGCAGCTCCATATTCAGCATCCTTCTCCCAATATACTCAGCATCTCTCCTCCACACATGTCCAAGCCATCTCAATCTTGCCTCTCTTGCTTTGTCTCCAAACCGTCCAACCTGAGCGGTCCCTCTAATATAATCGTTCCTAATCCTGTCCTTCTTCGTTACTCCCAGTGAAAATCTTAGCATCTTCAACTCTGCCACCTCCAGCTCCGCCTCCTGTCTTTTCGTCAGTGCCACTGTCTCCAAACCATATAACATAGCTGGTCTCACAACCATCTTGTAAACTTTCCCTTTAACTCTTGCTGGTACCCTTCTGTCGCAAATCACTCCTGACACACTTCTCCACCCACTCCAACCTGCCTGCACTCTCTTTTTCACCTCTCTACTGCACTCCCCGTTACTTTGGACAGTTGACCCCAAGTATTTAAACTCAGATGCCTTTGTCACCTCCACTCCTTGCATCCTGACCATTCCACTGTCCTCTCTCTCATTCACGCATAGGTATTCCGTCTTGCTCCTACTGACTTTCATTCCTCTTCTCTCTAGTGCATACCTCCACCTCTCCAGGCTCTCCTCGACCTGCACCCTACTCTCGCTACAGATCACAATGTCATCCGCGAACATCATCGTCCATGGAGACTCCTGCCTGATCTTGTCCGTCAACCTGTCCATCACCATTGCAAACAAGAAAGGGCTAAGAGCCGATCCTTGATGTAATCCCACCTCCACCTTGAACCCATCTGTCATTCCAACCGCACACCTCACCATTGTCACACTTCCCTCATACGTATCCTGCACCACTCCTACATACTTCTCTGCAACTCCTGACTTCCTCATACAATACCACACCTCCTCTCTCGGCACTCTGTCATAAGCTTTCTCTAAATCTACAAAGACACAATGCAACTCTTTCTGGCCTTCTCTATACTTCTCAATCAACATTCTCAAAGCAAACATCGCATCTGTGGTGCTCTTTCGTGGCATGAAACCATACTGCTGCTCGCTGATCGTCACCTCTCCTCTTAACCTAGCTTCTATTACTCTTTCCCAAATCTTCATGCTGTGGCTGATCAACTTTATACCTCTGTAGTTGTTACAGTTCTGCACATCGCCCTTGTTCTTGAAAATCGGTACCAGTATGCTTCTTCTCCACTCCTCAGGCATCCTCTCACTTTCCAGGATTGTGTTAAACAATCTAGTTAGAAACTCCACTGCCATCTCTCCTAAACATCTCCATGCCTCCACAGGTATGTCATCAGGACCAACTGCCTTTCCATTCTTCATCCTCTTCATAGCTGCCCTCACTTCCTCCTTGCTAATCCGCTGAACTTCCTGATTCACTATCCCTACATCATCCAACCTTCTCTCTCTCTCATTTTCTTCATTCATCAGCCCCTCAAAGTATTCCTTCCACCTTCTTAGCACACTCTCCTCGCTTGTCAGCACATTTCCATCTCTATCCTTGATCGCCCTAACTTGCTGCACATCCTTTGCAGCTTGGTCCCTCTGTCTAGCCAATCGGTACAAGTCCTTTTCTCCTTCCTTAGTGTCTAACCTGTCATACAACTCACCATACGCCTTTTCCTTTGCCTTTGCCACCTCTCTCTTTGCTTTACGCTGCATCTCCTTGTACTCCTGTCTACTTTCTTCATCTCTCTGACTATCCCACTTCTTCTTTGCCAACCTTTTCCTCTGTATAATTTGCTGTACTTCCTCATTCCACCACCAAGTCTCCTTGTCTTCCTTCCTCTGTCCTGATGACATACCAAGTACCTTCCTAGCTGTCTCCCTCACTATTTCTGCAGTGGTTTTCCAGCCATCTGGCAACTCTTCACTACCACCCAGTGCCTGTCTTAACTCCTGCCTGAACTCCACACAACCGTCTTCCTTCTTCAACTTCCACCATTTAATCTTCGGCTGTGTCTTCACTCGCTTCCTCTTCTTGGTCTCCAAAGTCATCCTACAGACCACCATCCGATGCTGCCTGGCTACGCTCTCCCCTGTCACCACCTTGCAGTCTCCAATCCCTTTTAGATGGTGCCTTCTACATAAGATATAGTCCACCTGTGTGCACTTTCCTCCACTCTTGTACGTCACCCTGTGTTCCTCCCTCTTCTTGAAATATGTATTCACCACAGCCATTTCCATCCTTTTCGCAAAATCGACCACCATCTGTCCTTCCACATTTCTCTTCTTGACTCCATACTTTCCCATCACCTCCTCATCACCTCTGTTCCCTTCACCAACATGTCCAGTAAAAACAGACAACCAAACAACCCAATTCATGACTTAAAAAGATAGGTAGACAAATGTTTGTTGCAACTGTAGAAGTTGAATAATAAGACGTGTTCATTGTTTTAAAGGCAATTCCCCTCAACAGGAATATGATCTAAAATGTGTTTACTGTCTGAACCTGTCAGCAAGCCCCTCCTTCAAATCTACCATGTTAGTGTTGGAGCTAAAACAAGGTTCCACAGTGAGACACAGGAAGTCCTCTCTGGTCACTGGAGCTCATAGTTACTGAACAGAAGAGCTATGAGCTTCCTGCTCATCTCACTGCTGTTGGCTGCTATGTGCTTTGGTAGGACACAACTCTTTGTTTGCTTGTTATTAATCTGAACTTTGTCTTGTTGATTCTTTTCCTCACACTGACACCATCTGTTGTTGTCCCACAGAATGCAGAGCTCAAAAAGACAACGTGCTCCAACCCAAAGGAGATGTGACTGTTAGTGAGGGAGAGACAGTAACACTGGACTGTCACTATAACACCAGTGCATCAAGTGCATCTCTTTACTGGTACAGACAGGCTGCAGACGACAAGCCCACATTCATTCTGAGCCGCTCTACTTTTGGATCAGGGGACACAGCGGACGGGTTCAAGGAAAGATTTGATTCCAGCCTGGATTCCAGCTCAAGATCAGTTCCTCTGAAGATCCAGAGTCTGCAGCTGTCTGACTCTGCTGTGTACTACTGTGCTCTGAGGCCCACAGTGACAGGAAACTGCAAGACGTACTACAAAAACCTTAGAGTGTCTATCAAGAATCCAGAGACAACGCAACGATAAACCAGATCCACTAGAGGGCAGTATTCACATTTTAAAGTCATTGGTTCTTGTTGAAGATAAACACATTGGACAGTTTGACAAGCCAGCTTCCTATAACTGCTGATTTGTCCAATGTTTCAATCCAACATTCAAAAACATTTGATTCTGCATTGAAACGTTAAACTGTGTTGATAAAGAAAATTATTTATGTCATATGTGGTTTTGTTTAACAAATGGTACATTCCTGTATCGTACTCTAGTGTTAGAAGAAAAATAACTGTAAATGCCATACGGTCTCACATAAAAAAAAAAAACCCGAAAAAACTAGGTGACTAAAGGAGAAAAAGGCCCATTTAAAGGTAATACAAAATATTAACTTATAATTTGCTATTCAATTCATTAAAGATTAGATTAACCTTAAACCAGGATATCTTGATTGTTTTATTTGTATATTCTTGCTAAACCGATCTGGCCAGTGAATTGTAATGAGCAATCAAAGGGAGAGATCAGGACCTAAACTCGAAGGCCTCACACAGGAAGGCAAGGCCTTCACGAGATACTGTACTGAATGAAGGATGGGTTTTGTTTTCAAGTGACTGGTGAGTCCTACTCTATTAATTATCTATAGAGTTGATTAAGATTGTTGTTGACAATGCTCAAATTTGTAGCTACGAGATTTATCACCTAATTTTTGCAACATGCAGTACAGACTTCTGTACGTGACTGATGATTTACACCCCACATTTCCCTCCCAGAGCCTTTGTTTCCGCCTACAGTGGAACCCCACAGTATTGTTTTGTCCGATAGCTCCCCCCACTGGCCTCATCTGTCATTAACCCTCTTACCAGGAGTTTTCCCCATACAGACTACTATTAGGCACCGAGCCTCTTATCCACACGACATATTACGACTTGACCTGGATGTGGACCACAGTGTGCTAACTCCACTAGTTAAATCAGGTGTTTATACGTGCAAAACCTGTCAGAAGTTTGCCCTCTACAATATCCGATCTATTACCAACAAAGCCCCTCAGGTCAATAACGCCATCACAGAGCACAAACTGGACTATTTATGTCTGACGGAAACCTGCCAGTCACAGAATGACTTTCTACAGCTAAATTAAACAAATGTGTTTAATATCCAAACCTTGGTCTTCGGGCAGAGGAGGCGGCCTTGTGCAGATTTATTGTGATAGTATAAAACCAACACCACTCTCTCTACTTGATCACTCTTCCTTTGAACTGCTGGCTGTTAAGCTCTATGGACCTTCACCCACCATTGTTGCTGCTCTCTACAGACCGCCTAAGGCATCGGATATTTTTATCATTGAACGCTCAACAGTTTTAACCACCCTTAGTACAATGTCTCCCTATATAATCCTAATGGTGGATTTAAATATTAATTTTCACAACACTGACAAGATATTCACCACATGTTTTAACGTGATGTTAGATTGCTTTGATCTAATGAAATATGGCAACTTTGCAACCCACACCAAGGGTCATATCTTTGACTTGGTTTGCTGTTCCGGCATCGCACCATATAACATCACCTCTGCTGAACTACCCACCTCCTGTCCTTCGGAAGAGATTTTAAACTGAGGTCCTGACTCACTGTGGTCATTAAAGATCCCATGGCACTTATCGGAAGAGTAGGGTTCCTCGGGGTCCTGGCAAAATTCCCAAACTGGCTCTTTATCTGGCCACCTAATCACCCCCCCATGTAATTGACTGAATGATTCCTCCCTCTCCTGCTCAAGCTGGTCAGTAGAGGCACCTGATAAGGAGATCCTTTCTCTCCACTGTTTTTGTCTCTGTCATGGTTGATGAGACTTATCGATATCGGGTCATGTTCAGAAACCATTTAATAATTATAATGATTAATCTTATTCATAGTCATGCTGTTGAGATCAACACATTTATCATTTCTTAAAATGTAATAATACCATTGTTTCTATTTTTTCTGAGTAAATAGAACAAAGAGATGATACATCATGACAATCGTTTCTAAACCTCCATCTCCATAAAAGTAAACAGACCAAGACAAGGGGAGGAGTTAGAGAACTGAATGTCAAAGACTTCATGTTGGAACTGAAGAGGTGCTGAGTTATTTTCACTTGGTGATTCAACACACTTCAGTCATGATGTTACTCCATTTAATCTGGCTGATGATATGTACATTTCAACCTGGTAAATATGAAGTGGAAGAACATACATCATAATATTATCCATAAGGTATTTCCATGAACTATTGTGTTTGTAAAAACCCATGTGTCTATCTAGGGCTCTCTGAGGATTCAGTTACACCATTTCATGATAGTATTCTGGCTTTGGAAGGAGACAGGGTCACTCTCTCCTGCAACTACTCTGTCTCTACAGAGAACCTCTACTGGTATCGACAGTACTCCAGCTCACCTCCACAGCTTCTCATCACGGACTATTCAGAGAAAGTACCAGGGTTGACTCTTAAGCATGAGAGAGAAAGAAAAGCGTTTCATCTGGAGATGTCCTCTGCTGCAGTGACAGACTCTGCTGTGTACTACTGTGCTGTGAGGCCCACAGTGACAGGAAACCCAGTCACTGTACAAAAACCTGACCGTGTCTGACAGAACATTTACACACTTCAGCTGCTTCTGTCATTTAACAGCAGAACAATCAAGTAGAGTTTTCATACCCACATAATGAAAATAATGTATCAGAGTTCATAACTGGACTAATGTTTTGCCCTTTGTTAAAATACAACCATCTTTATATTTAAGTTTAACTAAATATAACTTCTTGTTCATTCAGTGGAATTGGATTAGTGTTTTCTTTCCCTCATCTATGTATTTTGTTACTATAACTGTGGATGAGATGTGGTCATGGCTTTGATGCATCTTCAGGACACCATCAGGATACTATTTGACAATGTTCCTGATAAATGTTTCTCATTAACTTGATAGAGACGGTTGGACCTCCACCTTCCTATGACATTAGTTACATCACATGAATGACTGACTTCAAGCCTTTAACTTTAGTTTTCATGTTGGCTGGAGCCTGGTTTCAGGACTCATATCTTTGTTTACTTGTTGTCATTTAGTCCATTCAGGTTCTTCATAGTGATGAAGAGTCATGTAGAGCTGAGTGGAATCACAGCTGAATCCTCAGAGATACACTGAGATGCTAAAAGTTCTTCAAATTATGAAAACAGATCAACAGTCTGAGGATGAGTTTAGGTTTCAGCCATCTACAATTAAAATGATGAGGGAAAAACAAACCTTTATTTCTTTCCAAATACTCCATCAACTTTGCTGTGATTCCATCAGTTTATTAGCACATCACACCCACACTCTTTAATGAAGCAGGATGAATGTACTTTTGCAAAATAACGATTTCTGCATTGTTATTATCAATGTTATTCATAAGACAATGCAATTATTCTTCAGGTTTTCTCCATAAAAGGCAAAAGAAAAAAAAAACAAAAACAAAAACAAAACAAAACAAAAGCAAAAACAAAATCCAAATAATAAATAGCTCAAATTTTAAATATTTGAATATTAAATGTCTTTCATTTTCAAAGATGAACCAAAATGGATTCAACTTTATACGAATCACATAAATAATATTAACATAACACTTGTTCATTGTTTTAAAGACAATTCCCCTCAACAGGAATATGATGTAAAATGTGTAAACAGAACGTATGTTAGGGGACCTAGACATCAGCCCTGAGGTGTGCCAGTCTGAAGAGCTAATGTGGATGAATCTGTTTTAGCTATTCTCACAGTCTTGGGCGTGTATCTCAGGAAATCAAATGACCAATTACAGATAGAGTTTCCCAGACCAAGAACTCTGAGTTACCACACCAGTTTAGTTGGTACAGTTGTATTGAAAGCAGAGCTATAATCAATAAACCACATTCTGACATAGGTATCCATGCTGATGTAACCTGCACTTTGTGTTCGGCCGTCGTCTCCCTACACGCCCTGGGACTCTGCGTTGTGTTTGTTGTAGTATGATGTTTGCGTGGAAAAGGAAGGAGGCGGAGGCTTGGGATCGTGGCTGAGACCTGGACACTTTACTGGCACTCGCTTACACTTCACCTCTCATCAATCAGCTGGCCGCTGGCCTCATCATACTCACAGCTTCCGGCAGACAAACAAAAAACATTTCTTTCTTTCTCAATAAAATTAAAATAAAAAGTGCAAATAAACACATCTCATATCAAAATGCTACCTTATGGCAAAACCACAGCAAATGTCATCCATTATAAATTAAATAAGGCACTTATTACCCATAAAATTAAACAAAAAAACCATGGATAATCTGCTCAAATAATACTGCATCCTGCGTTATATGCCATACTAATGCTCAACAGGCTAGCCAACACTTTTTGTCACATTTCTCTTGCCAAATACAATGTTCGACATCAAACTTTAACTAGGTTATAAGCAAACTTGTCTATTAACACCACAGAATAAACAGTTAGACAATATGTGCGATATAAATCAATATTTTTATGATAATGCAGACCGCCAGTAACACTGCTCACCTTCCGGCAGACAAACAAAAAACATTTGATCAACGTAGCCTTTTGCCCAGGACAAGAACTAGGGGTACGGTGTTGCAAGAGGGACAAACATCGCCATTTGCGGCATTCCCAGGGGAACATACAGCGTAACAGTGCCACCCTGTGGCGGATTTACATTACTACCTTACACTGACATAGATCCTTCTGTCATTTAACATAAGATTCATCAAATAAGGTTTCATATATAAATAATGACAATATTGTATCAGCGGTAATAATCAGTTTGATGTATTTGCCCTTTGTAAAAATACGCGACGACCCATTTTAAAATTTCACAAAACTTTATGACTTGTTCAATCAGAGGAGGTGGATAACTTTGTCGACAGCTTTATGGACATGGTTTCACATAAACCCTTCATGTAACAATAGTTACATTACATGAACATTTGACTGGTTGACTACAAATCTTTAAGATTAGTTGTGATGTTGGTTGGAGTTTGGTTTGATAACTCATGTCTTAGTTCCCTCTTCATTTATGTCCGTTTGTTTCTGTCCAGATAATCCCGACATTTGCAAAAGGCAGCATTTTTCTTATAAAAATTTCACAACAACTTTATGCACAGTGTTGACTGTACTTTTTTTTAAATGTCCATGTTATTCACAACATATTGCACTTAGTTCACATCCACTCAAGTAAAAACAGACAACCAAACAACCCAATTCATGACTTAAAAAGATAGGTAGACAAATGTTTGATGCAACTGTAGAAGTTGAATAATAAGACGTGTTCATTGTTTTAAAGGCAATTCCCCTCAACAGCAATATGATCTAAAATGTGTTTTACTGTCTGAACCTGTCAACAAGCCCCTCCTTCAAATCTACCATCTTAGTGTTGGAGCTAAAACAAGGTTCCACAGTAAGACACAGGAAGTCCTCTCTGGTCACTGGAGCTCATAGTTACTGAACAGAAGAGCTACGAGCTTCCTGCTCATCTCACTGCTGTTGGCTGCTATGTGCTTTGGTAGGACACAACTCTTTGTTTGCTTGTTATTAATCTGAACTTTGTCTTGTTGATTCTTTTCCTCACACTGACACCGTCTGTTGTTGTCCCACAGAATGCAGAGCTCAAAAAGACAACGTGCTCCAACCCAAAGGAGATGTGACTGTTGGTGAGGGAGAGACAGTAACACTGGACTGTCACTATAACACCAGTGACCCAAATCCATATCTTTTCTGGTACAGACAGGCTGCAGACGACAAGCCCACATTCATTCTGAGCCGCTCTACTTTTGGATCAGGGGACACAGCGGACGGGTTCAAGGAGAGATTTGATTCGAGCCTGGATTCCAGCTCAAGATCAGTTTCTCTGAAGATCCAGAGTCTGCAGCTGTCTGACTCTGCTGTGTACTACTGTGCTCTGAGGCCCACAGTGACAGGAAACTGCAAGACGTACTACAAAAACCTTTAGAGTGTATATCAAGAATCCAGAGACAACGCAACGATAAACCAGATCCACTAGAGGGCAGTATTCACATTTTAAAGTCTTTGGTTCTTGTTGAAGAAAAACACATTGGACAGTTTGACAAGCCAGCTTCCTACAACTGCTGATTTGTCCAAATGTGTCAATCCAACATTCAAAAACATTTTATTCTGCATTGAAACGTTAAACTGTCTTGATAAAGAAAAGTATGAATGTCTTCTGTAGATTCGTTTAACAAATTCTGCATTGTATTCTAGTCTTAGAAGAAAAATAACTTGATGGAAGTCAGAGCTTGGTGGTTCCTTGATGGAAGCGAGACTGCTTGACTAATCCATGGGACAAGTAGCAGTGTGTATGGTGACAGGTGAGTGGTGGTGTTTAGTCCTGCTTATTTAACAGCTATTCTTTCAAGACTCATTATTTTAGCTCCCTGTCTTACTTTTGAACACGCATACAAAACATGGTGTTCCCTGGTCGTCACTATAAACCGTTCACCACTGTGATGAGAGTCATCACTTCTGTTCACTTGACAGTGAGGAGTTCCACCAGGGGGAGTTAGTGCGTGGGAGGATCACGCTAATCCCCCCCGACCAGGCGCCCCGATCGACCAGAGGGGGCGCTAGTGCAGCGACCAGGACACATACCCACATCCGGCTTCCCACTCGCAGACACGGCCAATTGTGTCTGTAGGGAGCAAGCCGGAGGTAACACGGGGACTCGAACCGGCGATCCCCGTGTTGCTAAGCAACGGAATAGTCCGCTACGCTACCCGGATGCCCTGAGAGTAGTCATTTTAAATGAAGGCTTGATTTGGTTTTAAACCACAATAGTTGGTTTCTACCTTGTCTGTTCTTCACATGGCTTGTGGGCCTGTACGTTCACTGAATGTTGTGCTGGAATGTAACGTGCAATGTCTCTTAGGATGCTTTATTTGTTTGTTTGTTTATTTGTTTCTTCATTTATTTCTTCTTTTAATTTGTAATTTGTGATATTGGGCTATACAAACCAAATTGACTTGACTTGACTGTGCATATTTATCTTTCGCCTGGTCCTCGTGTGAGTCTGCTTGGATGGCCACACGATGGCGCCAGTGTGCATCTCTTGCCCATGTACTGTTCTGTCTCTTGTCTCTGACATACTGCTGCTTGCTGCTTGTGTGTGAGCTTGTGTATGGTCTGGGTAGATTGTGGAACTGAATTGTCCTTCTGGGGGAATAAAGTTGTCTGAATGTGAATCTGAAGTACACAGTGCAGACAAACCTTATGGCTCTGCTGAGAGTGAGCATCAGGTATTTTAAGTACACATTGGGTCAGCACATGTTCAACAGGTTGATTTTACACTTGGCCCAGCAAATGCCCCTATTCATAATGTACCCCCCCACCCCCAAAACAAAAGAAAAAAGAAAAAGAAGAGTGGCTGATAACACTGGAGGGTGAACATTTTCAGCATGATGGGGGAGATGTTGGGGGAGGAGAGGGGGGAGAGTAAGTCAGCAGGTCTGCTGTTTCATCTGATAGTGAAAAAACGTGTGATTCAGTGTAGATATGCAACTGCATCCACTTTGGACATCAGCCGGTTGGTTTCTTCAGTCATGACGTCATCAAAGTGACTTCGTCAGCCTCTGAGACAAAGAGACTGACAGTCTCCTAGATGAATGATGACACGTTTCTCCCATGAAACCTTGTGTCCAGATGAACTGATTCAACTTTTCTGGGATTCTACACCTGGATGATTGAGCAGGCATCAACATATTCATGTGTAGTATTCTAGTTTTAGAAGAAACACAACAATAAATCCCATACTGTCTCACATATAAACCCAACCACAAAGATAAACTACATGATGACAGGAGAAGAAAGCCAACCTGAAGGTAATATAAAATATTTAATGATAATAACTCTATTCTATCAACATTCCTTTAAGGTGAGATTATCCTTAAACCATGATTAATTGATAGTTTTATTTGAATATTCTTGCTAAACCTATCTGGACAGTGACTTGTAATAAGCTGTCAGAGTTGATCCAGTCATTGTTTCCTCTTCAGCAGGAAGTGGAGTTTGACAGACAGGGAAACAGATCAGATCTCTGAAACCAGCACATCTTTAACTAGGTGATTGTTGCTGTGCCACAGTTTCTGTTTGACGTCTGACATCAGCCATGCAGTTCCTCCTACCACTTGTTTTATTCACTGGCTTTACTGGTAAGAAACACTTTGGCAGCTCCGTATTTGTTAAACTATGAATCCCTTTTTAACAGAAAAAACAATGAGATAGATTCAATATATGACATGATTATTGACTTTTTAATCATTTCTTCCCATCTGCAGGTTCCAGTTATCAGCAAACCATCCAGTCCCTCCAAGACAGAGTACATGGTCTGGAAGGTTCCAAAGTTACTCTCTCCTGTAAATACTCCTCAGCAGACTACTTATTTTGGTATCGCCAGGACGCAGGAGAACCACCACAGTTTCTAATATCCTCCTATAAATCAGGTTCATCAATAAACAGAGCAGATACAGAGTCCAGACTGTCTGTTAAAGTGAATGAGACTCAAATGGACGTGGAGATGTCCTCTGCTGCAGTGACAGACTCTGCTGTGTACTACTGTGCTGTGAGGCCCACAGTGACAGGAAACCCAGAGTCACTGTACACAAACCTGACAGTGTCTGACAGAACATTTACACACTTCAGCTGCTTCTGTCCTTTAACAGCTGATCAATCAAGTGGAGTTTTCATACCCACATAATGAAAATAATGTATCAGAGTTCATAACTGGACTAACGTTTTTGGACTTTGTTAAAATGTAGCCGTCTTTATTTTTAAGTTTAATTAAATATAATTTAATGTTATGGAACTGGATTAGTGTTTTCTTTCCCTCCTCTATGTATTTTGTTACTATAACTGTGGATGAGATGTGGTCATGGCTTTGATGCATCTTCAGGACACCATCAGGATACTATTTGACAATGTTCATGATCAATGTTTCTCATTAACTTGATAGAGACGGTTGGACCTCCACCTTCCTATGACATTAGTTACATCACATGAACAACTGACTTCAAGCCTTTAACTTTAGTTTTCATGGTGGCTGGAGTCTGGTTTCAGGACTCATGTCGTTGTTTACTTGTTGTCATTTAGTCCACTCAGGTTCTTCATAGTGATGAAGAGTCATGTAGAGCTGAGTGGAATCACAGCTGAATCCTCAGAGATACACTGAGATGCTAAAAGTTCTTCAAATTATGAAAACAGATCAACAGTCTGAGGAGGATTTTAGGTTTCAGCCATCTACAATTAAAATGATGAGGAAAAACAAACCTTTATTTCTTTCCAAATACTCCATCAGCTTTGCTGTGATTCCATCAGTTCATTAGCACATCACACCCCACACTCTTTAATGACACAGGATGAATGTACTTTTCCAAAATAACGATTTCTGCATTTTTGTTTATTGTCAATGTTATTCATAACACAATGCAATTCTTCTTCAGTTTTTCTCCATAAAAGTAAAAAAAAAAACATGAACAAATAGTAAAAATCTCCAATATTAAATGTGTGATTCATTTGCAAAGACGAACAAAGATGAAATCACTCAAATAATAATAACGTAACACTTGTTCATTGTTTTAAAGACAATTCCCCTCAGCAGGAATATGATGTAAAATGTGTTGTACTGTCTGAATCTGTCAGCAGCAGTAATAACAGGGGATTGGTCATCAGCCCTGTCACTCTGAACAAGCCCCTCCTTCAAATCTACCACTTAGTGTTGGAGCTAAAACCAGGTTCTACAGTGAGACACAGGAAGTCCTCTCTGGTCACTGGAGCTCATAGTTACTGAACAGAAGAGCTATGAGCTTCCTGCTCATCTCACTGCTGTTGGCTGCTATGTGCTTTGGTAGGACACAACTCTTGGTTTGCTTGTTATTAATCTAAACTTTGTCTTGTTGATTCTTTTCCTCACACTGACACCGTCTGTTGTTGTCCCACAGAATGCAGAGCTCAAAAAGACAACGTGCTCCAACCCAAAGGAGATGTGACTGTTAGTGAGGGAGAGACAGTAACACTGGACTGTCACTATAACACCAGTGGCTCAAATACATATCTTTACTGGTACAGACAGGCTGCAGACCACAAGCCCACATTCATTCTGAGCCGCTCTAGGTTTGGATCAGGGAACACAGCGGACGGGTTCAAGGAGAGATTGGATTCCAGCCTGGATTCCAGCTCAAGATCAGTTCCTCTGAAGATCCAGAGTCTGCAGCTGTCTGACTCTGCTGTGTACTACTGTGCTCTGAGGCCCACAGTGACAGGAAACTGCAAAACGTACTACAAAAACCTTTAGAGAGTCTATCAAGAATCCAGAGACAGCGCAATGATAATCCAGATCCACTAGAGGGCAGTATTCACATTTTAAAGACTTTGGTTCCTTGCTGAAGAAAAACACCTTGGACAGTTTGACAAGCCAGCTTCCTACAACTGCTGATTTGTCCAATGTGTCAATACAACATTCAAAAACATTTTATTCTGCATTGAAACGTTAAACTGTGTTGATAAAGAAAAGTATGAATGTCTTCTGTAGATTCGTTTAACAAATTCTGCATTGTATTCTAGTGTTAGAAGAAAAATAACTTGATGGAAGTCAGAGCTTGGTGGTTCCTTGATGGAAGCGAGACTGCTTGACTAATCCATGGGACAAGTAGCAGTGTGTATGGTGACAGGTGAGTGGTGGTGTTTAGTCCTGCTTATTTAACAGCTATTCTTTCAAGACTCATTATTTTAGCTCCCTGTCTTACTTTTGAACCCGCATACAAAACATGGTGTTCCCTGGTCGTCACTATAAATCGTTCACCACTGTGATGAGAGTCATCACTTCTGTTCACTTGACAGTGAGGAGTTCCACCAGGGGGAGTTAGTGCGTGGGAGGATCACGCTAATCCCCCCCCCCCCCGACCAGGCGCCCCGATCGACCAGAGGAGGCGCTAGTGCAGCGACCAGGACACATACCCACATCCGGCTTCCCACTCGCAGATACGGCCAATTGTGTCTGTAGGGAGCAAGCCAGAGGTAACACGGGGACTCGATCCGGCGATCCCCGTGTTGCTAAGCAACGGAATAGTCCGCTACGCTACCCGGACGCCCCGAGAGTAGTCATTTTAAATGAAGGCTTTATTTGGTTTTAAACCACAATAGTTGGTTTCTACCTTGTCTGTTCTTCACATGGCTTGTGGGCCTGTACGTTCACTGAATGTTGTGCTGGAATGTAACGTGCAATGTATCTTAGGATGCTCTATTTATTTATTTGTTTGTTTGTTTCTTCATTTATTTCTTCTTTTAATTTGTAATTTGTGATATTGGGCTATACAAACCAAATTGACTTGACTGTGCATTTTTATCTTTCGCCTGGTCCTCGTGTGAGTCTGCTTGGATGGCCACACGATGGCGCCAGTGTGCATCTCTTGCCCATGTACTGTTCTGTCTCTTGTCTCTGACATACTGCTGCTTGCTGCTTGTGTGTGAGCTTGTGTATGGTCTGGGTAGATTGTGGAACTGAATTGTCCTTCTGGGAGAAATAAAGTTGTCTGAATGTGAATCTGAAGTACACAGTGCAGACAAACCTTATGGCTCTGCTGAGAGTGAGCATCAGGTATTTTAAGTACACATTGGGTCAGCACATGTTCAACAGGTTGATTTTACACTTGGCCCAGCAAATGCCCCCATTCATAATGTACCCCCCCACCCCCAAAACAAAAGAAAAAAGAAAAAGAAGAGTGGCTGATAACACTGGAGGGTGAACATTTTCAGCATGATGGGGGAGATGTTGGGGGAGGAGAGGGAGGAGAGTAAGTCAGCAGATCTGCTGTTTCATCTGATAGTGAAAAAACGTGTGATTTAGTGTAGATATGCAACTGCATCCACTTTGGACATCAGCCGGTTGGTTTCTTCAGCCATGACGTCATCAAAGTGACTTCGTCAGCCTCTGAGACAAAGAGACTGACAGTCTCCTAGATGAATGATGACACGTTTCTCCCATGAAACCTTGTGTCCAGATGAACTGATTCAACTTTTCTGGGATTCTACACCTGGATGATTGAGCAGGCATCAACATATTCATGTGTAGTATTCTAGTTTTAGAAGAAACACAACAATAAATCCCATACTGTCTCACATATAAACCCAACCACAAAAGATAAACTACATGATGACAGGAGAAGAAAGACAACCTGAAGGTAATATAAAATATTTAATAATAATAACTCTATTCTATCAACATTCCTTAAAGATTAGATTATCCTTAAACCATCATTAATTGATTGTTTTATTTGAATATCCTTGCTAAACCTATCTGGAGAGTGGATTGTAATAAGCTGTCAGAGTTGATCCAGTCATTGTTTCCTCTTCAGCAGGAAGTGGAGTTTGACAGACAGGGAAACAGATCAGATCTCTGAAACCAGCACATCTTTAACTAGGTGATTGTTGCTGTGCCACAGTTTCTGTTTGACGTCTGACATCAGCCATGCAGTTCCTCCTACCACTTGTTTTATTCACTGGCTTTACTGGTAAGAAACACTTTGGCAGCTCAGTATTTGTTAAACTATGAATCCCTTTTTAACAGAAAAAACAATGAGATAGATTCAATATATGACATGATTATTGACTTTTTAATCATTTCTTCCCATCTGCAGGTTCCAGTTATCAGCAAACCATCCAGTCCCTCCAAGACAGAGTACATGGTCTAGAAGGTGCCAAAGTTACTCTCTCCTGTAAATACTCCTCAGCAGACTACTTATTTTGGTATCGCCAGGACGCAGGAGAACCACCACAGTTTCTAATATCCTCCACTAGATCAGGTTCAATAATGAACAGAGCAGATACAAACTCCAGACTGTCTGTTAAAGTGAATGAGACTCAAATGGAAGTGGAGATGTCCTCTGCTGCAGTGACAGACTCTGCTGTGTACTACTGTGCTGTGAGGCCCACAGTGACAGGAAACCCAGAGTCACTGTACACAAACCTGACAGTGTCTGACAGAACATTTACACACTTCAGCTGCTTCTGTCATTTAACAGCAGAACAATCAAGTAGAGTTTTCATACCCACATAATGAAAATAATGTATCAGAGTTCATAACTGGACTAATGTATTTGCACTTTGTGCAAATAAAGTTATCTTTATATTTAAGTTTAATTAAATATAACTTCTTGTTCATTCGGTTGGAACTGGATTAGTGTTTTCTTTCCCTCCTCTATGTATTTTGTTACTATAACTGTGGATGAGATGTGGTCATGGCTTTGATGCATCTTCAGGACACCATCAGCATACTATTTGACAATGTTCATGATCAATGTTTCTCATTAACTTGATAGAGACGGTTGGACCTCCACCTTCCTATGACATTAGTTACATCACATGAATGACTGACTTCAAGCCTTTAACTTTAGTTTTCATGTTGGCTGGAGTCTGGTTTCAGGACTCATATCTTTGTTTACTTGTCATTTAGTCCACTCAGGTTCTTCATAGTGATGAAGAGTCATGTAGAGCTGAGTGGAATCACAGCTGAATCCTCAGAGATACACTGAGATGCTAAAAGTTCTTCAAATTATGAAAACAGATCAACAGTCTGAGGATGATTTTAGTGTTCAGACATCTACAATTAAAATGATGAGGGAAAAACAAACCTTCATTTCTTTCCAAACACTCCATCAACTTTGCTGTGATTCCATCAGTTTATTAGCACATCACACCCCACACTCTAAAATGAAACAGGATGAATGTACCTTTCCAAAACAATGAATTCTGCATTTGTTTATTGTCAATGTTTTTCATAACACGATGCAATTCTTCTTCAGGTTTTCTCCATAAAAGACAAACTAGCAAAAAAAAAATCTATATAATAAATATCTCTAATATTAAATGTGTGATTCATTAGCAAGGATTCATCAGCATGCATTCAACTGTACATAAATCACACAAATAATAATAACATAACACTTGTTCATTGTTTTAAAGAACATTCCCCTCAACATGAATATGATGTACAATGTGTTGTACTGTCTGAACCTGTCAGCAGCAATAATAACAGGGGATTGGTCATCAGCCCTGTCACTCTGAACAAGCCCGCCTTCAAATCTACCACTTAGTGTTGGAGCTAAAACAAGGTTCCACAGTGAGACACAGGAAGTCCTCTCTGGTCACTGGAGCTCATAGTTACTGAACAGAAGAGCTATGAGCTTCCTGCTCATCTCACTGCTGTTGGCTGCTATGTGCTTTGGTAGGACACAACTCTTTGTTTGCTTGTTATTAATCTGAACTTTGTCTTGTTGATTCTTTTCCTCACACTGACACCGTCTGTTGTTGTCCCGCAGAATGCAGAGCTCAAAAAGACAACGTGCTCCAACCCAAAGGAGGTGTGACTGTTAGTGAGGGAGAGACAGTAACACTGGACTGTCACTATAACACCAGTGGCTCAGGTCCATATCTTTACTGGTACAGACAGGCTGCAGACGACAAGCCCACATTCATTCTTAGCCGCTCTACTTTTGGATCAGGGGACACAGCGGACGGGTTCAAGGAGAGATTTGATTCCAGCCTGGATTCCAGCTCAAGATCAGTTCCTCTGAAGATCCAGAGTCTGCAGCTGTCTGACTCTGCTGTGTACTACTGTGCTCTGAGGCCCACAGTGACAGGAAACTGCAAAACCTACTACAAAAACCTTTCGAGCGTCTATCAAGAATCCAGGGACAAAGCAACGATAAACCAGATCCACTAGAGGGCAGTATTCACATTTTAAAGTCATTGGTTCCTTGCTGAAGAAAAACACATTGGACAATTTGACAAGTCAGTTTCCTACAACTGCTGATTTGTCCAATGTGTCAATCCAACATTCAAAAACATTTGATTCTGCATTGAAACGTTAAACTGTCTTGATAAAGAAAAGTATGAATGTCTTCTGTAGATTCGTTTAACAAATTCTGCATTGTATTCTAGTCTTAGAAGAAAAATAACTTGATGGAAGTCAGAGCTTGGTGGTTCCTTGACGGAAGCGAGACTGCTTGACTAATCCATGGGACAAGTAGCAGTGTGTATGGTGACAGGTGAGTGGTGGTGTTTAGTCCTGCTTATTTAACAGCTATTCTTTCAAGACTCATTATTTTAGCTCCCTGTCTTACTTTTGAACCCGCATACAAAACATTGTGTTCCCTGGTCGTCACTATAAACCGTTCACCACTGTGACGAGAGTCATCACTTCTGTTCACTTGACAGTGAGGAGTTCCACCAGGGGGAGTTAGTGCGTGGGAGGATCACGCTAATCCCCCCCCCCCCCAACCAGGCGCCCCGATCGACCAGAGGAGGCGCTAGTGCAGCGACCAGGACACATACCCACATCCGGCTTCCCACTCGCAGACACGGCCAATTGTGTCTGCAGGGAGCAAGCCGGAGGTAACACGGGGACTCGATCCGGCGATCCCCGTGTTGCTAAGCAACGGAATAGTCCGCTACGCTACCCGAACGCCCTGAGAGTAGTCATTTTAAATGAAGGGATTATTTTGTTTAAAACCACAATAGTTGGTTTCTACCTTGTCTGTTCTTCACATGGCTTGTGGGCCTGTACGTTCACTGAATGTTGTGCTGGAATGTAACGTGCAATGTGTCTTAGGATGCTTTATTTATTTGTTTATTTGTTTGTTTGTTTGTTTCCTCATTTATTTCTTCTTTTAATTTGTAATTTGTGATATTGGGCTATACAAACCAAATTGACTTGACTTGACTGTGCATTTTTATCTTTCGCCTGGTCCTCGTGTGAGTCTGCTTGGATGGCCACATGATGGCGCCAGTGTGCATCTCTTGCCCATGTACTGTTCTGTCTCTTGTCTCTGACATACTGCTGCTTGCTGCTTGTGTGTGAGCTTGTGTATGGTCTGGGTAGATTGTGGAACTGAATTGTCCTTCTGGGAGAAATAAAGTTGTCTGAATGTGAATCTGAAGTACACAGTGCAGACAAACCTTATGGCTCTGCTGAGAGTGAGCATCAGGTATTTTAAGTACACATTGGGTCAGCACATGTTCAACAGGTTGATTTTACACTTGGCCCAGCAAATGCCCCCATTCATAATGTACCCCCCCACCCCCAAAACAAAAGAAAAAAGAAAAAGAAGAGTGGCTGATAACACTGGAGGGTGAACATTTTCAGCATGATGGGGGAGATGTTGGGGGAGGAGAGGGAGCAGAGTAAGTCAGCAGGTCTTCTGTTTCATCTGATAGTGAAAAAACGTGTGATTCAGTGTGGATATGTAACTGCATCCACTTTGGACATCAGCCAGTTGGTTTCTTCGGTCATGACGTCATCAAAGTGACTTCGTCAGCCTCTGAGACAAAGAGACTGACAGTCTCCTAGATGAATGATGACACGTTTCTCCCATGAAACCTTGTGTCCAGATGAACTGATTCAACTTTTCTGGGATTCTACACCTGGATGATTGAGCAGGCATCAACATATTCATGTGTAGTATTCTAGTTTTAGAAGAAACACAACAATAAATCCCACACTGTCTCACATATAAACCCAACCACAAAAGATAAACTACATGATGACAGGAGAAGAAAGACAACCTGAAGGTAATATAAAATATTTAATAATAATAACTCTATTCTATCAACATTCCTTAAAGATTAGATTATCCTTAAACCATCATTAATTGATTGTTTTATTTGAATATCCTTGCTAAACCTATCTGGAGAGTGGATTGTAATAAGCTGTCAGAGTTGATCCAGTCATTGTTTCCTCTTCAGCAGGAAGTGGAGTTTGACAGACAGGGAAACAGATCAGATCTCTGAAAGCAGCACATCTTTAACTAGGTGATTGTTGCTGTGCCACAGTTTCTGTTTGACGTCTGACATCAGCCATGCAGTTCCTCCTACCACTTGTTTTATTCACTGGCTTTACTGGTAAGAAACACTTTGGCAGCTCAGTATTTGTTAAACTATGAATCCCTTTTTAACAGAAAAAACAATGAGATAGATTCAATATATGACATGATTATTGACTTTTTAATCATTTCTTCCCATCTGCAGGTTCCAGTTATCAGCAAACCATCCAGTCCCTCCAAGACAGAGTACATGGTCTAGAAGGTGCCAAAGTTACTCTCTCCTGTAAATACTCCTCAGCAGACTACTTATTTTGGTATCGCCAGGACGCAGGAGAACCACCACAGTTTCTAATATCCTCCACTAGATCAGGTTCAATAATGAACAGAGCAGATACAAACTCCAGACTGTCTGTTAACGTGAATGAGACTCAAATGGAAGTGGAGATGTCCTCTGCTGCAGTGACAGACTCTGCTGTGTACTACTGTGCTGTGAGGCCCACAGTGACAGGAAACCCAGAGTCACTGTACACAAACCTGAGTGTCTGACAGAACATTTACACACTTCAGCTGCTTCTGTCATTTAACAGCAGAACAATCAAGTAGAGATTTAATATCAGCTCATTAGAAACAAGGTGAGATATTTAGTATCTCTAATCATAGCATGGCCATGGAGGATCCTTGTTTCTGGTTGATGGAAGGTTTGCGTCAAAACCTTTTAATACACACATAGTTCAGCTCAAGGTTAAATATTGTTATAAATTCACACGCAGGACAAGAAGTTGCTGCACAACATGTTGAATTAGTATTGAGTCCAATTAACATTCAACATTTTAGCTTAACGGCTAACTTTTTGTTCATAATATTTTACTGCTGAGTTCAAAACATTCATTACTAAAAATTAAATGTTTTTCTTCTAATATCTTGCCAAGTGATCATTCTTTAAGCAGAATATTTCAATCCAAGTTGCGTGATAAAGAATTTTTACATTCTCCGCTTTGTGTCATGTGGTTATTTATTTGGTATTGTAGTTTAAAATACTTTCACACATAACTTGACATGGGTTACCACTTGCTAATTCTGTCCCTCCTTTGTTATTTCTTAGGAAAATATTACTGATGGCCATGGTCTGTTTAAATAGAGGCACTTGACAAGGAGGACCTTTCTTTCCACAGTTTTTGACTCTGTCATGGTTGGTGAGACTTATTGACTTTGGGTCATGTTCAGAACCATTTAATAATTATAATGACTAATCTTATTCTATGTCGTCCTGTTTAGATCAACACATTTATCATTTCTTAAAATGTAAGAATCCCCTTATTTAAAAAATAATTTTGTAAAGAGAACAAAGAGGTGAAGGGTCCATCATGACATTAATTTCTAAACCTCCACCACTATAACACTACACAGACCAAGACAAGGGGAGGAGTTAGAGAACTGAATGTCAGAGACTTCATGTTGGAACTGAAGAGCTGCTGAGTTATTTTCACTTGGTGATTCAATACACTTCAGTCATGATGTTACTCCATTTAATCTGGCTGATGATATCTACCTTTCATACTGGTAAATATGAAGTGGAAGAACATACATCCAATTATTATGCATAAGGTATTTCCATGAACTACTGTGTTTGTAAAAATCCATGTGTCTATCTAGGGCTCTCTGAGGATTCAGTTACACCATTTCATGATAGAATTCTGGCTTTGGAAGGAGACAGGGTCACTCTCTCCTGCAACTACTCCGTCTCTCCACAGTACCTCTACTGGTATCGACAGTACTCCAGCTCACCTCCACAGCTTCTCATCACGGACTATTCAGAGAAAGTACCAGGGTTGACTCTTAAGCATGAGAGAGAAAGAAAAGCGTTTCATCAGAGTCACTGTACAAAAACCTGACAGTGTCTGACAGAACATTTACACACTTCAGCTGCTTCTGACCTTTAATAGCTGATCAATCAGCAGATCAAACAAGGTCACTAAAAACAGTAGTTAGTATCGTATCTAGTAGTTAGTATCTCTAATCATAGCATGGCCATGGAGGATCCTTGTTTCTGGTTGATGGAAGGTTCGCGTCAAAACCTGTTAATGCACACATAGTTCAGCTCAAGGTTAAATATTGTTATAAATTCACACGCAGGACAAAATGTCGGTGTTAAACATCTTGATTTAGTATTGAGCCCAATTAACATTCAACATTTTAGCTTAACGGCTAACTTTTTGTTCATAATATTTTACTGCTGAGTTCAAAACATTCATTACAAAAAATTAAATGTTGTTCTTCTAATATCTTGCCAATTGTTCATTGTATAGGCAGAATATTTCAATCCAAGTTGTGTGATAAAGAATTTTTACATTCTCCGCTTTGTGTCATGTGGTTCTTTATTTTGTATTGTAGTTTAAAATACTTTCACGCATAACTTGACATGGATTATGTCTTGCTAATTCTGTCCCTCCTTTGTTATATCTTAGGAAAATATTACTGATGGTTTAAATAGGGGCACTTGACAAGGAGGACCTTTCTTTCCACAGTTTTTGTCTCTGTCATGGTTGGTGAGACTTATTGACTTTGGGTCATGTTCAGAAACCATTTAATAATTATAATGACTTATCTTATTCTATGTCGTCCTGTTTAGATCAACACATTTATCATTTCTTAAAATGTAAAAATCACCTTATTTATTTATTTATTTATTTATTTTTTTAGTAAAGAGAACAAAGAGGTGAAGGGTCCATCACGACATTAATTTCTAAACCTCCACCACTATAACACTACACAGACCAAGACAAGGGGAGGAGTTAGAGAACTGAATGTCCAAGACTTCATGTTGGAACTGAAGAGCTGCTCAGTTATTTTCACTTGGTGATTCAATACACTTCAGTCATGATGTTACTCCATTTAATCTGGCTGATGATATCTACCTTTCATACTGGTAAATATGAAATGGAACAACATATATCCTAATATTATCCATAAGGTATTTCCATGAACTATTGTGTTTGTAAAAATCCATGTGTCTGTCTAGGGCTCTCTGAGGATTCAGTTACACCATTTCATGATAGAATTCTGGCTTTGGAAGGAGACAGGGTCACTCTCTCCTGCAACTACTCCGTCTCTTCACCGAACCTTTTCTGGTATCGACAGTACTCCAGCTCACCTCCACAGCTTCTCATCACGGACTATTCAGAGAAGGTACCAGGGTTGACTCTTAAGCATGAGAGAGAAAGAAAAGCGTTTCATCTGGAGATGTCCTCTGCTGCAGTGACAGACTCTGCTGTGTACTACTGTGCTGTGAGGCCCACAGTGACAGGAAACCCAGAGTCACTGTACACAAACCTGACAGTGTCTGACAGAACATTTACACACTTCAGCTGCTTCTGTCATTTAACAGCAGAACAATCAAGGAGAGTTTTCATACCCACATAATGAAAATAATGTATCAGAGTTCATAACTGGACTACTGCTTTTGGACTTTGTTATGATACAGCCGTATTTATATTTAAGTTTAACTAAATATAACTTGTTGTTCATTCAGTGGAACTGGATTAGTGTTTTCTTTCCCTTCTCTATGTATTTTGTTACTATAACTGTGGATGAGATGTGGTCATGGCTTTGATGCATCTTCAGGACACCATCAGGATACTATTTGACAATGTTCAAGATCAATGTTTCTCATTAACTTGATAGAGACGGTTGGACCTCCACCTTCCTATGACATTAGTTACACCACATGAATGACTGACTTCAAGCCTTTAACTTTAGTTTTCATGTTGGCTGGAGTCTGGTTTCAGGACTCATATCTTTGTTTACTTGTTGTCATTTAGTCCATTCAGGTTCTTCATAGTGATGAAGAGTCATGTAGAGCTGAGTGGAATCACAGCTGAATCCTCAGAGATACACTGAGATGCTAAAAGTTCTTCAAATTATGAAAACAGATCAACAGTCTGAAGATGATTTTAGGTTTCAGACATCTACAATTAAAATGATGAGGAAAAACAAACCTTTATTTCTTTCCAAATACTCCATCAACTTTGCTGTGATTCCATCAGTTTATTAGCACATCACACCCCACACTCTTTAATGACACAGGATGAATGTACTTTTCCAAAACAAAGATTTCTGAATTTTTATTATCTATGTTATTCATAACACAACGCAATTATTCTTCAGGTGTTCTTCATAAAAGGCAAAAGAGAAAAAAACAAAAACAAAACACAAACAAAAACAAAATCCAAATAATAAATAGCTCAAATTTTAAACATTTGAATATTAAATGTCTTTCATTTTCAAAGATGAACCAAAATGGATTCAACTTTATAAGAATCACATAAATAAGAACAACATAATACGTATTGAATGTTTTAAAGGCAAGTCCCCTCAACAGGAATATGATGTATCTTATAACTTTTAACTTATTTTAAACTTATTTTTAGCTGGGTCTTCATGTGTGTATATCTTATACTGTGTTTGCTGTGTTTGTCTGTGTCTGTCTTGCACTGTTTGGTGAAGCCACAGCCCTCATTTCATTTTTAACATGTGCCTGCACATTGTTTTTAATGACAATAAAATTGAATTGAATGTAAAACGTGTTTTACTGTCTGAACCTGTCAGCAGCAGTAATAACAGGGGATTGGTCATCAGCCCTGTCACTCTGAACAAGCCCCGCCTTCAAATCTACCACTTAGTGTTGGAGCTAAAACCAGGTTCCACAGTGAGACACAGGAAGTCCTCTCTGGTCACTGGAGCTCATAGTTACTGAACAGAAGAGCTATGAGCTTCCTGCTCATCTCACTGCTGTTGGCTGCTATGTGCTTTGGTAGGACACAACTCTTTGTTTGCTTGTTATTAATCTGAACTTTGTCTTGTTGATTCTTTTCCTCACACTGACACCGTCTGTTGTTGTCCCACAGAATGCAGAGCTCAAAAAGACAACGTGCTCCAACCCAAAGGAGATGTGACTGTTAGTGAGGGAGAGACAGTAACACTGGACTGTCACTATAACACCAGTGGCTCAAATACAAATCTTTACTGGTACAGACAGGCTGCAGACGACAAGCCCACATTTATTCTGAGCCGCTTTACTTTTGGATCAGGGACCACAGTAGACGGGTTCAAGGAGAGATTTGATTCCAGCCTGGATTCCAGCTCAAGATCAGTTCCTCTGAAGATCCAGAGTCTGCAGCTGTCTGACTCTGCTGTGTACTACTGTGCTCTGAGGCCCACAGTGACAGGAAACTGCAAGACGTACTACACAAACCTTTGGAGTGTCTATCAAGAATCCAGAGACAACGCGATGTTAAACCACTCCCACTAGAGGGCAGTATTCACATTTTAATCTCATCGTCACCTTGTTGAAGAAAAACACATTGGACAGGTTGACAAGCCAGCTTCCTACAACTAGTGATTTGTCCAGTGTCACTGCCAACACTACAATAACACATCTTCATCTGCACTCCAGCTTCAAAGATGAGCTGTGGTTAATTGTTCCCTACGTGTCAAATCTTAATGTTGTTAAACATTTTGTTAATATGTAAATGATGCTTCTTAAATGAAATGAGGAAAATCAATATTGAACAATCAGTAAAATACAAATTTAATAGAATGCTATATTTAGATTAATGTTAATACATTGTGATATAAGTTACAAATAAAACTTTCAAGGCAGCAAAAACTCCTGTGCTGTCCAAATCTGGTTGAGGTTAAGTCCTCATTTTAACAAAATTTGTAATATGCAATTTTATTTTGCAATATTATATAAGTGTTATTCAATATTTAATTGTATTGGGAAGAAAACAGCTTTCAATCCAATACCGTCTCCCATATAACGATAGACAGAAAGAAAGAAAGAAAGAAAGAAAGAGAGAAAGGCACTTTATTTTGTCATTGTACAGGTTATAATGAATGTGTTCTTTGCATGTAATCACCCTATTGTATAGGAGCAGTGGGCAGCTGCAGCACCCGGGGACCAACTCCAATTCTTCTTTCCATTGCCTTGCTCAGCGGCAGAGACAGCAGTATTAACCCTAACATTTCTTTTTGATGGTGGGAGGAAACCAGAGCACCCATAGGAAACCAAGCAGAACATGCAAACTCCACACAGAAACGACCTGGTACGGCCTGGGGTTCGAACCCAGGACCTTCTTGCTGTGAGGAACAGTGCTAAACACTGGGCCACTGTGCTGCCCCAAACCCACCCATATGAGATGAATGGAGTAAATGAAGGCAGCAGCAGCAGCAGCAGAAGAGCCATGTGGACATGCAGTAAAACAGCTGCTAGTGGGTCTAGTGAAGGACACAGAGGTTGGCTGGCATGTGAGGAGTAGTGAGGAGGTTGGTGTGAACAGTGGGTGAATAGGAGGAGCCAGACACACTATGAGGGGAGGACGTTAGCAGGAAGGACTGGTAAAGTCCACAGTGCAACTAAAGAGACAGCTGAACTAACAGCAGCATGCTGCTCCATCTCATCTGGTTCCTTTCTGTACTAACAGGTGAGTCTGCTGTCACCATGACACCCTGCTGCACACTGACTCTGACCATACAGGCTGACAAGCAGACACACATATTTACCATCACCAGCAGGCTCAATATGGACAACAACCAACACACAAAGCCCACACTAACTCACTGAATTACCACCACGACACCTTTTCTCTGCAACACCTTCTTTGATATTTCCAAAATTTTCAGGTAGTAGTTTGGAAGAAGAAATCAACCCCACGACCCTTTCAGTCCAAAGTGTAGAAGGAGCCAAAGTTATTCTACCCTGTATTTAAACCGGCTCACCTTACAGCCTTCAGTGGTATCATCAGTCACCAGGATCTACAGCCCAGTTCCTCCTGTCTGCATCACCCAGCAGTCAGCAGTAAGTGGTCAGAGGACAACCTGAAGATCTCAGACTGTCAATCAGCTTCAACGGAGAACAGAAACGAGTGGATCTGGAGATGTCCTCTGCTGCAGTGACAGACTCTGCTGTGTACTACTGTGCTGTGAGGCCCACAGTGACAGGAAACCCAGAGTCACTGTACACAAACCTGACAGTGTCTGACAGAACATTTACACACTTCAGCTCGAGTTACAATTCAACTTTATTGTCATGTGTATTTAAACACAATTAAATCCTTGTGCTCGGGCTCTCTGACTTAAAGAGTGTGGGTGTGATGTGCTAATAAACTGATGGAATCACAGCAAAGCTGATGGAGTGTTTGGAAAGAAATAAAGGTTTGTTTTTCCTCATCATTTTAATTGTCGATGTCTGAAACCTAAAATCATCTTCAGACTGTTGATCTGTTTTCATAATTTGAAGAACTTTTAGCATCTCAGTGTATCTCTGAGGATTCAGCTGTGATTCCACTCAGCTCTACATGACTCTTCATCACTATGAAGAACCTGAATGGACTAAATGACAACAAGTAAACAAAGATATGAGTCCTGAAACCAGACTCCAGCCAACATGAAAACTAAAGTTAAAGGCTTGAAGTCAGTCATTCATATGATGTAACTAATGTCATAGGAAGGTGGAGGTCCAACCGTCTCCAAGTTAATGAGAAACATTGATCATGAACATTGTCAAATATGCTGGCTTGTAAGTAATGAGCATGTCTTTTATATAGTGTGGTGCAAGACTATTTAGCACTTTGTGGACAATTAACACAAGTTTAAAATGGATTCTAGTTTTGACGCGGAGCCAATACAGAGATGTAAGAACAGGTGTAATGGCCTCATACTTTCTACTTCCGGTGAGAACACGTGCTGCCGCGTTTTGAATTAATTGTGGTTGGCGTACAAGTGATTTTGGGAGGCCGGTGAATTTTCCAGTAAAGTAGTCTAGTCTACTTGTTATAAAAGCATGGGTTAATTTCTCACAGTCTGATTTTGAAAGAAAGCCCTTAGTTCTGAGATGTTGTTAAGATGGTGGAAGGCTGATCTTGTGAGATGATGGATGTGGCTCTTGACATTCAGATCCCTGTCTATGATTACACTGAGATTTCTAGCTTCACTTCTGTACTCCAGAGACAGAGAGCTGAGACGAGCTGCCATTCTCTGTCTCTGAGTCTTTGCACCAAACATAAGCATTTCATTAAAGCATACAAAAATCTATCTATCTATCTATCTATCTATCTATCTATCTATCTATCTATCTATCTATCTATCTATCTATCTATCTATCTATCTATCTATCTATCTATCTATCTATCTATCTATCTATCTATCTATCTATCTATCTATCTATCTATCTATCTATCTATCTATCTATCTATCTATCTATCTATCTATCTATCTATCTAACACACTTGTATTTCAATAACCACTCATTCCAAGATAGGTAAAAACTTCCAGTTTTGATTTCTGCCATTTACGTTCCAGTCTCCTGCAGGCCCACTTAAGAGCACGTGTCTCATCTTAAACCAGGGTGTAGGCCTCTTTAGTCACCTAGCTCTGGTAGTGAGAGGTGCAACTGAATCGAGGAGACTAGAGAGGGACACATTTAATTCACTAGTGAAATTTTCAAGAGTGACTCACTACGGTGAAAGGAGCCAAGACTTTAGGCAGCTGCTTGCTAAATGCAGCTCCAGTGGAGGGACCAATGTGGCAAGTGGCAACTACATCTGTGCTGACATTACCTGGATAAGCCAATAATGCATGAAAAAATGATCTGACACAGCAGATGTGGTCTGCAAGTAATTCAGATCACAAACAGGTATCACTTTAGATAAAACCAAATCAAGGGTGTCACCAATGAGTCGACTCTTGAACAAACTGAGCGACCCCAACAGTATCAGCTCGTGCCAGAAAGGCTTTTCTTAGCGGATCAGCAGCCTTATTCAGATGAATATCTAAATCACCAAGAATTATAATCACATCATAATGAGTAACAAGCCCTGAGACAAATTCTTCATATTCTTTAAGAAACACTGAGTAGGTGTCCAGGTAGTGTAGCGATCTATTCCGTTGCCTACCAACACGGGTTATCTCCGGTTCGAATCCCCGTTTCACCTCCGGTTTGGTCGGGCGTCCCTACAGACACAATTGGCTGTTTCTGCGGGTGGCAAGCCGGATGTGGGTATGTGTCCTGGTTGCTGCACTAGGACCTCCTCTGGTCGGTCAGGGCGTCTGTTCAGGGGGGAAGGAGAACTGGGGATAATAGCATGATCCTCCCACGTGCTACATCCTGCTGGTGAAACTCCTCACTGTCAGGTGAAAAGAAGTGGCTGGTGACTCCACATGTACTGGAGGAAGCATGTGGTAGTCTGCAGCTTTACCCGGGCCGGCAGAGGGGGTGGAGCAGTGACCGGGACGGCTCGTAAAATAGGGTAATTGGCAAAGTACAATTGGGGAGAAAAAAGAAGGGGGGGGGGTCCAAAAAGAAAAAAAGAAAAAGAAACAGTGAGTAAGAGCCAGGAGGTCGATAGAGTATCACAACCTGGACTGAGGTGAGTCTATTCATGGCTGAGAGAGATGAACCCACAAGGTCCTCAAATGATTGGAATTTAGATTCAAGAATAGAAGAAAGATTGAAAATAGATTTATATATGAGGGCGACACCCCCACCTTGGTTATTTGCCTGAGCTACATAGGCATATGTATAGTCGGGTGGAGAAGTTTCATATAAGGGAAGAAAAATATTTTGTTTCAGCAATGTTTTACATAAACCTACTACTACTACTACTTTCGGCTGCTCCCGTTAGGGGTCGCCACAGCGGATCATCCGTTTCCATTTCTTCCTGTCTTCTGCGTCTTCCTCTGTCACACCAGCCACCTGCATGTCTTCCCTCACCACATCCATAAACCTCCTCTTTGGCCTTCCTCTTCTCCTCTTCCCTGGCAGCTCCATATTCAGCATCCTTCTCCCAATATACTCAGCATCTCTCCTCCACACATGTCCAAGCCATCTCAATCTTGCCTCTCTTGCTTTGTCTCCAAACCGTCCAACCTGAGCGGTCCCTCTAATATAATCGTTCCTAATCCTGTCCTTCTTCGTTACTCCCAGTGAAAATCTTAGCATCTTCAACTCTGCCACCTCCAGCTCCGCCTCCTGTCTTTTCGTCAGTGCCACTGTCTCCAAACCATATAACATAGCTGGTCTCACAACCATCTTGTAAACTTTCCCTTTAACTCTTGCTGATACCCTTCTGTCGCAAATCACTCCTGACACACTTCTCCACCCACTCCAACCTGCCTGCACTCTCTTTTTCACCTCTCTACTGCACTCCCCGTTACTTTGGACAGGTGACCCCAAGTATTTAAACTCAAATGCCTTTGTCACCTCCACTCCTTGCATCCTGACCATTCCACTGTCCTCTCTCTCATTCACGCATAGGTATTCCGTCTTGCTCCTACTGACTTTCATTCCTCTTCTCTCCAGTGCATACCTCCACCTCTCCAGGCTCTCCTCAACCTGCACCCTACTCTCGCTACAGATCACAATGTCATCCGCAAACATCATCGTCCATGGAGACTCCTGCCTGATCTTGTCTGTCAACCTGTCCATCACCATTGCAAACAAGGAAGGGCTCAGAGCCGATCCTTGATGTAATCCCACCTCCACCTTGAACCCATCTGTCATTCCAACCGCACACCTCACCATTGTCACACTTCCCTCATACGTATCCTGCACCACTCCTACATACTTCTCTGCAACTCCTGACTTCCTCATACAATACCAAACCTCCTCTCTCGGCACTCTGTCATAAGCTTTCTCTAAATCTACAAAGACACAATGCAACTCTTTCTGGCCTTCTCTATACTTCTCAATCAACATTCTCAAAGCAAACATCGCATCTGTGGTGCTCTTTCGTGGCATGAAACCATACTGCTGCTCGCTGATCATCACCTCTCCTCTTAACCTAGCTTCTATTACTCTTTCCCAAATCTTCATGCTGTGGCTGATCAACTTTATACCTCTGTAGTTGTTACAGTTCTGCACATCGCCCTTGTTCTTGAAAATCGGTACCAGTATGCTTCTTCTCCACTCCTCAGGCATCCTCTCACTTTCCAGGATTGTGTTAAACAATCTAGTTAAAAACTCCACTGCCATCTCTCCTAAACATCTCCATGCCTCCACAGGTATGTCATCAGGACCAACTGCCTTTCCATTCTTCATCCTCTTCATAGCTGCCCTCACTTCCTCCTTGCTAATCCGCTGAACTTCCTGATTCACTATCCCTACATCATCCAACCTTCTCTCTCTCTCATTTTCTTCATTCATCAGCCCCTCAAAGTATTCCTTCCACCTTCTTAGCACACTCTCCTCGCTTGTCAGCACATTTCCATCTCTATCCTTGATCGCCCTAACTTGCTGCACATCCTTTGCAGCTTGGTCCCTCTGTCTATCCAATCGGTACAAGTCCTTTTCTCCTTCCTTAGTGTCTAATCTGTCATACAACTCACCATACGCCTTTTCCTTTGCCTTTGCCACCTCTCTCTTTGCTTTACGCTGCATCTCCTTGTACTCCTGTCTACTTTCTTCATCTCTCTGACTATCCCACTTCTTCTTTGCCAACCTTTTCCTCTGTATAATTTGCTGTACTTCCTCATCCCACCACCAAGTCTCCTTGTCTTCCTTCCTCTGTCCTGATGACACACCAAGTACCTTCCTAGCTGTCTCCCTCACTATTTCTGCAGTGGTTTTCCAGCCATCTGGCAACCCTTCACTACCACCCAGTGCCTGTCTTAACTCCTGCCTGAACTCCACACAACAGTCTTCCTTCTTCAACTTCCACCATTTGATCTTCGGCTGTGTCTTCACTCGCTTCCTCTTCTTGGTCTCCAAAGTCATCCGACAGACCACCATCCGATGCTGCCTAGCTACGCTCTCCCCTGTCACCACCTTGCAGTCTCCAATCCCTTTTAGATGGTGCCTTCTACATAAGATATAGTCCACCTGTGTGCACTTTCCTCCACTCTTGTACGTCACCCTGTGTTCCTCCCTCTTCTTGAAATATGTATTCACCACAGCCATTTCCATCCTTTTCGCAAAATCGACCACCATCTGTCCTTCCACATTTCTCTTCTTGACTCCATACCTTCCCATCACCTCCTCATCACCTCTGTTCCCTTCACCAACATGTCCATTGAAGTCCGCTCCAATCACCACTCTCTCCTCCTTGGGTACCCTCTCCACCATGTCGTCCAACTCATTCCAGAATTCTTCTTTTTCATCCATCTCACACCCAACTTGCGGGGCATATGCGCTGATAACATTCAGCAATAAACCTTCAATTTCCAGCTTCATACTCATCACTCTGTCTGACACTCTCTTCACCTCCAGCACGCTCTTGACATACTCTTCCTTCAGAATTACCCCTACCCCATTTCTCCTCCCATTCACACCATGGTAGAAGAGTTTGAACCCACCTCCGATACTCCTGGCCTTACTCCCCTTCCACCTGGTCTCTTGCACACACAGTATGCCTACCTTTCTTCTTTCCATCATGTCAGCCAGCTCTCTCCCTTTACCAGTCATAGTGCCAACATTCAAAGTTCCAACTCTCACCTCCACATGCCTACCCTTCCTCCTCTCTAGCTGCCTCTGGACATGCTTTCCCCCTCTCCTTCTCCTTCGCCCAACAGTAGCATAGTTTCCACCGACACCCTGCTGGTTAACAGTACCGGTGGCGGTCGTTGGTAACCCGGGCCTCGACCGATCCGGTATGTAAGTCTTATTTATGATCCGCATATTTGATTTGGCAAAGATTTTACGCCGGATGCCCTTCCTGACGCAACCCTCCCTAATTGGCAGGGCTTGGGACTGGCACTAAGGATGTACTGGCTTGTGCATCCTCAGTGGCTGGGTTAATGTTTTACATAAACCAATCGTATCGAAACTATGTTCAAGAACCAGATCGTTTATTTGTAAGGCTTTGGTACACAGTGATCTGATACTTATGAAACCAAAGTTAAGCATCGTGTGGAAGTGATCAGTAGTAGGCAGGAGTTTAGATCTACCAATAGGTGAAATACTGTCTGAACCTGTCAGCAGCAGTAATAACAGGGGATTGGTCATCAGCCCTGTCACTCTGAACAAGCCCCGCCTTTGAATCTACCACTTAGTGTTGGAGCTAAAACAAGGTTCCACAGTGAGACACAGGAAGTCCTCTCTGGTCACTGGAGCTCATAGTTACTGAACAGAAGAGCTATGAGCTTTCTGCTCATCTCACTGCTGTTGGCTGCTATGTGCTTTGGTAGGACACAACTCTTTGTTTGCTTGTTATTAATCTGAACTTTGTCTTGTTGATTCTTTTCCTCACACTGACGCCGTCTGTTGTTGTCCCACAGAATGCAGAGCTCAAAAAGACAACGTGCTCCAACCCAAAGGAGATGTGACTGTTAGTGAGGGAGAGATAGTAACACTGGACTGTCACTATAACACCAGTGACACAAGTGCATATCTTTTCTGGTACAGACAGGCTGCAGACGACAAGCCCACATTCATTCTGAGCCGCTTTACTTTTGGATCAGGGAACAAAGCGGACGGGTTCAAGGAGAGATTTGATTCCAGCCTGGATTCCAGCTCAAGATCAGTTCCTCTGAAGATCCAGAGTCTGCAGTTGTCTGACTCTGCTGTGTACTACTGTGCTCTGAGGCCCACAGTGACAGGAAACTGCAAGACCTACTACACAAACCTTTGGAGTGTATATCAAGAATCCAGAGACAAAACAATGTTAAACCACATCCACTAGAGGGCAGTATTCACATTTTAATCTCATCGGCTACTTGCTGAAGAAAACACATTGGAAAGTTTGACAGGTCACCTTCCTACAACTGCTGATTTGTCCAATGTGTCAATCCAACATTCGAAAACATTTTAATCTGCGTTGAAACATTAAACTGTCTTGATGAAGAAAATTATTAATGTCTTATGTAGTTTTATTTAACAAATGGTACAGTCCTGTATTGATTCTAGTGTTAGGAGAAAAATAACTGTAAATCCCATACTGTCTCACATATAAACCAAAAGAAATAAAATAAAATTAAAATAAAAGAATAAACCAAAAAACTAAATAACGTAAAGACAAAACGGCCCATTTAAAGGTAATATAAAATATGAAATTATAATATTAATGCTATTCAATTCATTAAAGATTAGATTAACCTTAAACCAGGATATTTTGATTGTTTTATTTGTATATTCTTGCTAAACCGATCTGGCCAGTGAATTGTAATGAGCGATCAAAGGGAGAGATCAGGACCTAAACTCGAAGGCCTCACACAGGAAGGCAAGGCCTTCACGAGATACTTTACCGAACGAAGGATGGGTTTTGTTTTCAAGTGACTGGTGAGTCCTACTCTATTAATTATCTATAGAGTTCATTAAGATTGTTGTTGACAGTGCTTGAATTTGCGGCTGTGAGATTTATCACCTAATTTTTGCAGCATGCCCTACACACTTCTCTATGTGACTGACTGTTTAAATCCCTCATTTCCATCCCATAGCTTCTGTTTCCACCGATGGTTTCACCCCACAGGACTGTTTTGTGCGATAGCTCCCCCCACTGGCCTCATCAGTCATTAACCCTCTTTTTTTTTTTTTTTTAATTTATTTCTGATTTTTCCCTTTCTTCTCCCAATTTTAGTGGCCAATCGATCCCTATTTTAATTCAAACACCCACCCTCGCACTGTATGCGTTCGCCAACTGCATCTCTCTGGCCGGCAGTCTCGAAGGAGACCGCCTCGCCACTTTCGTGACAAGGCGACTCCAAGCCGAACCACTGTTTTTCCGACACACACAGAGACGCATTCACGTGACGAACACAAGCCGACTCCGCCCCCCTCCCGAAGACAGCGTTGCCAATGATCGCTGCTTCGTCGAGTCCGGCCATAGTCGGATCTGACGAGACCGGGGCGCGAACCCCAGTCCCCAGTGGGCAACTGCATCGACACAGAGCCGATGCTTAGACCGCTACACCACCGCGGACCAGTCATTAACCCTCTTACCAGGAGTTTTCCCCATACAGACTACTATTAGGCACCGGGCCTCTTATCCACATGACATATTACGACTTGACCTGGATGTGGACCACAGTGTGCTAACTCCACTAGTTAAATCAGGTGTTTATACGTGCACAACCTGTCAGAAGTTTGCCCTCTACAATATCTGATCTATTCCCAACAAAGCCCCTCAGGTCAATAACGCCATCACAGAGCACAAACTGGACTATGTATGTCTGACGGAAACCTGCCAGTCACAGAATGACTTTCTTGAGCTAAATTCAGCAAATTTGTTTACATATGCAAACCTCGGTCTTCAGGCAGAGGAGGCGGCCTTGTGCAGATTTATTGTGATAGTATAAAACCAACACCACTCTCTCTACTTGATCACTCTTCCTTTGAACTGCTGGCTGTTAAGCTCTATGGACCTTCACCCACCATTGTTGCTGCTCTGTACAGACCACCTAAGGCTGGAATATTTTTATCACTAAACACTCAACAGTTTTAACCACCCTTAGTACAACGTCTCCCTATTTAATCCTAATGGAGGGTTTATAAATGTTCATTTTGATAACACTGCGTGGTAGGCCTGTCAGATAGCATTTGAAATTCGAATGTACATTCGAATTATGGTAATAATATTCGAATTTGAATATGAAAATATGAAATTCGATTTTTTGTAATAAATTTTTTTAATATATTTTTCCCCCTTATTAATATTATTATTATTAATGCACACACGTTTAAATGGAAATAAATGATGGTTTCGTGAAACGTATTTTATGAAAATAAGCATAGCCTACATCCGTAGTAAAACCGGAAATTATAAAGCTCTTGTCAGTTCCCACGCCGAGCGGGCGGGCTCATAGAACACAGGAAATGGCGGAATCCGAAAAGAACGTTGGCTGTGACCCAAGCGCTAGCGCTAGCACTAGCACATCTCCTGCGAGAGTCATTCATACTCCACAACATCTGAGAAGTTACGTATGGAAATTCTTTGGGTTTTGGGCTGTTAATGGGAAAATCGAAGAGAGAATATATCCACACCTCGGGAAGATGGCTCATAGATACCTCGCCGTGCCAGGGACATCCGTGCGCTCTGAGCGTGTCTTTTCTGATGCGGGAAACATAGTCACCAAAAAAAGGAGCGCTCTCGAGTCTGAACACGTGGACGCTTTGGTTTTTCTCGCAAACCACTATTAGCACAACTTCTTATACTACTACAGTGAGTAGGACTCTTGATTTTATTTTTTTAAGCCCCGTGGGTCATGGATAATTTACTATGCCTATGTTACTTACGGTAAATTCGTTAACACCATCTGGCCTTTTCCTAGTCAGATTTATTTTACCTGTATGTTACTTAGAGCAGGCCCTAGTTAACACCATCTGGCCTTTTCCTAGTCAGATTTATTTTACTTGTATGTTACTTAGAGTAGGCCCTAGTTAACATCATCTGGCCTTTTCCTAGTCAGATTTATTTTATGTTTAGGGGTGCTCAACAACAGTTTTTGGACTAATATGTGCGGACAATGTGCTGGAGTTGTATGTTGTCATAAATATGCTGTTAATAAAAACACGGGCTACAATAGACTTACTCTCTCTGTATTGATTTTTGGGGGTGATATGCAAATTCAAGGTATTCGAATGCCATTCGAACCTCAGTGTGTAATATTCGTTATTCGTTCGAGGCCTATTTTTGGCATTCGTTCACAGCTCTACTGCGTGGTGATGCTAAGGGACCACTCGAAGACACACGTCTGTTAGCATACACTTCTTTACTTGAACAACCCACGTCACAGTCCTCCTCCCCTCTTACAGTCACTTACATCCTATCTTGTCCTCTAGCTCCCCCTACTGTCCTCCAACTGCATCAACTTAAGACGTCACATATCCCCTTTGCAAAAGATAACATTTATATCATCACCAACTATACAATCACTGCGGTGCTTACGCTGAACTGCATTAGCTATAAACACTCTTACAATAACAACAGAATACCACCTTGACCATAAAACAAATAACAGTTTCGAAATAACAGTCTCATGCAGGCAATACTAGGTCATTAAAAAATAACAGATTTGAAATAACAGTTTCACACAGACAGTACTAGGTCTATAAGAAATAACAGTATCAAAATAACAGTTTCATACCAACAATAGGCTATTCTTGTTTTAGTTTACCGTCCCCACATAGCATAGCCCTGTGCCCAAGCAGGCGGCCTCCTGACCCTGACCTCTTGCAGAGGGGGCTGAGCATGTAGTGGGTCAGGCTGGACTCAGCTACAGTCTATGTCAGGCCCCTGACCCTGAAGGGGTAGGGCAGACACGAGATAGGATGCATTCCATGTGCGCCCATGAGACAGCCTGTAAGTGTACTGGCCTCTTTGCTCATGCATCTGAAGAGGGGAAGTGTACTTTGACTGTCTCTTGCGTAGTTTACCTGGTCTCCTAACTCTGACCCAAGACCCAGGAGGAAAGTGCACCGCTTTTGCTCCTCTCTTCATGTCTGCATACTCCTTCATCTTCCTCTGCTTCTCTTTCACTGTTTGTGCTGTGTTTTGTGCTTGTAGGGATGTGACAGGCTGTGGTTTGTGGAGGCCTGTCACATGGAGTTTGGTGTGCGTCTGAAGTCCGTGCAACAGCTCTGCAGGGGAGCATTGAGTGGTGGCATGCCTGGTTGCCTTGCAGACCTGGAGAAAGTCTCTGGTTGATGCTGTCCACTCCTTTCCTTCTATTTTCGCAGTCAGTAGACTATACTTCAGACGTCGATTAAATCTCTCAATTTCCCCATTGGCCTGGGGGTAGTAGAGTGAGGAGTGTTTGCGTGCAATTCCCCTGTCCTTGTGAAAGGATTCCAATTCCTGTGAAATCAGTTGACTCCCATTGTATGAGATGAACTCTTTTGGGTTTCCTACCCTGCTGAACACTGTAGACAGAAGTGGGTCACTGGATTAATGGCGTATGACACAGTGGCATGTAGAGTTCCACTCAGAGGAATAGGATTGCCTCCGTAACTCACAAGTTTCAGTGTCGGGTGTACTCAGTGGGGCGTTTGGGAAAAGTTGCATTAACATTGCACTTGGAAGGATTGAAACGGCAGAGCCCGTGTCCAGCAAAAGTTCCACATTTTGTGTTGTCTGCCCCTCAACAGCCATCTGTACTGTGCACATTATTTTATTCCCAGTGTGAGCTACAGTGTCTACATTTAATGTAGTCACTTCAGACACAGTGCTCTCTACTTGTTCCACATCATCTGTAATTCCACTTACTCTCTTTGCCCCCCTACACACCTTTGCAAAATGCCCCTGTTTCCTGCAGTTATTACAGCAGGCCGTCCTGGCGGGGCAAGATGGGTAGGAAGCTTTATGGTGGCGTGCTCCACATCTGAAGCATGTTAGCCCTTGTCTCGTGGCGTTGTCTCTCGTGGACACTGGCGGTCCCCTGGTTGTGTCCACCGGCTGCACACCCACAGCTGCCGCGGGCGGCGCTGCAGCCGCAGTTCCCCGGTCCATGATTTTAGCGTTCGATGTGACGGATTCAATTAGTCCAGCAATAGTCACAGCCTTTTCCAGAGTTAGGGGCACCTCCAGCAGCAAACGCTCTCTTATCTGATTGGAGTTAGTCTTTTCCACCAACTGGTCCCGTAGCACGTCATCCTCAAACGTTTTAGAGTCGCACGTAGCAGCAAGTTCTCTCAGCGCGGACACGTACTGTGCCACTGATTCTCCGTGATGCTGACTCCGTTGTCTAAACTTATATCTTTCAGCCACCACCTTAACAGCAGTGTAGCACTGTAGATGTTGACAGTTGACTAGGACCAGTTCTAGGTACGTAGGAGCAGTTTATAACTAGCATCAAATGATTGCAGACCACAGACCAGGGAATAAAGTTTGATCTGCCGGCTTGTTTTTATATAAAGAATTGTAAACATAGACAGAGAAACATACACAATTACACAATAACACAGTAAGAATGGATAAATTCCTTGAAACCTCTTGTTTTATGATTTAACCCTTATTAAACCACTATTTTGAGTTTCTGATATTTTAGATAGATATTTTAGTTCTAATTTAGGATCCTTTAATTCTAATTTGAAGTTATCGCTTGTTTGAGTTGACAAATTATGTTAATTTGTTTTATGTTCTATTTTTTTCCATTGGGCCTTTAAGTTTCAGATCTAATTTCCATTAACCTAAGTTACTTAACCAGTAAATCAGAATGCCAAAAGTAACAAACAATTGCATTACCCCATGAACAGTATGAATGAGTCATAAACTCAGCCGATACTGCGATTAACAATACAATATCAGATCAAAAATCAAAATCAATAATCAATGTAGGCTATAATCGGTCCTTTTTGGAAAGTCCGTTGTTGCTCCAATGAGCCCAACTACGTTTTGCAGTAACAAACTGGAAGTTTCTGTCCTACCACAATCCAGGTGCTCGAATCTGTAGGCTGCTGTCCTGAGAATGAGCTGCCTGCAGCCGCAGACAGACCACGTGGATCCAGCAGGGCTCCTATAGGTGGCTCGCCATCTTGTTTCCAGCTTGGGGTAAGAAACAGCAAGCGCGATCTTCCCAATCCAAGAAAAACCTGGCCTGCATTATAACAGGCGCATCACACACGCAAAGACGTTAGTTTACGTATCTCTCAATAAAATAATCAAAAGAAAACAACAGAAGTAGCGACTGACATGGTCAATCTACCCACCGCTAAAACGTGACGCAGTTTAATTTCTGTGCTAATACGCCATGCTGCTGCTGCTGCGGCCTAGCTGGAAGGAGCTAGCTTAGCAACTCGGTTTGCACAAAAGAAAAACACATTCTGAATTCGGTTCACAAAAGAAAAACACATTCTGAATTCGGTTCACAAAAGAAAAACACATTCTGAATTCGGTTCACAAAAGAAAAACGTGGCTCCTCAACAATCTTTACACAAATTATGATCCGCAACATAACGGAGCTACTTATAGCTTTAACTAGCCTATGCACACAGACATTGTAAACGGACAAGTTCGGCTAGTTAGCATCGGCTAGTTGGCATCGGCTAGTTAGCAGTTGACTCACCAAGTCCTGGACGACACTCGGACACAACACAAAACCCAGGGCCCGGAGGAGGACCAGACCAACAAAACACTCAGCTTGGATAAAGAAAGAACCAACTGTAGCTCGCTGCCATTTCAAAGCAGAATCTTCTATCTCTCGTTCCAGCGGCTTCTCTCAAGCGTCTGCCTGGCGTTCTGAAACCGGGCTGCTTCTGGGACGTCCTCCCTCTCGAGCAAGGCAGCTGATTGGCTAATCGGCACTGCACGCGCTGCGTTCAAGAAATAGCAATCTGAACCAACAATATGAATATGAATTTATCGGTACCATGAATTACTTATCTACTGTTCACTATTTATTTGCAAAATGAATAATTATGATTATTTATTATTGTAAACTACTAATAAGACACGTTAGCCCCCTAGCTAACGGGTCTGACCCTTTAGCCGAGCGGTTAGTGACGTCGCCTTGTGGTGCAGTACACCACAAGGCGACGTCATTATTTATTTTGTCTTATTGACATTTAGAGAGAGAGGTCGTTATCATGGCACCATATGGTTAAATCTTCCACTTCCCTCCTATAGGCCGTCTCATCACTGTCACTTATTACTCCAATCACTGTGGTGTCATCTGTGAATTCAATGATGCTGTTGTTGTCATATTTGGCTACACAGTCGTGTGTAAATAGACTGTACATTAGGGGGCCTAGACATCAGCCCTGAGGTGTGCCAGTCTGAAGAACTAATCTGGATGATTATGTTTTACCTATTCTCACAGTCTTGGACGGGCCTCTCAGGAAATCAGATGAGCAATTAGAGATAGAGTTGCCCATACCAAGACCTCTGAGTTTCAACACCAGTTTGGATGGTACAATGATATTGAAAGCAGAGCTGTAATCAATAACTTTGTCTACAACTTTATGGAGATGGTTTCACATAAACCCTTCATGTAACAATTGTTACATTACATGAACATTTGACTGGTTGACTACAAATCTTTAAGATTAGTTCTGAAGTTGGTTGGAGTTTGGTTTGATAACTCATGTCTTAGTTTGTTTCTGTCCAGATAATCCAGACATTTGCAAAAGGCAGCATTTTTCTTATAAAAATTTCACAACAACTTTATACACAGTGTTGACTGTACTTTTTTTAAATGTCCATGTTATTCACAACATATTGCACTTAGTTCACATCCACTCAAGTAAAAACAGACAACCAAACAACCCAATTCATGACTTAAAAAGATAGGTAGACAAATGTTTGATGCAACTGTAGAAGTTGAATATTAAGACGTGTTCATTGTTTTAAAGTCAATTCCCCTCAACAGGAATATGATCTAAAATGTGTTTACTGTCTGAACCTGTCAGCAAGCCCCTCCTTCAAATCTACCACTTAGTGTTGGAGCTAAAACAAGGTTCCACAGTGAGACAGAGGAAGTCCTCTCTGGTCACTGGAGCTCATAGTTACTGAACAGAAGAGCTATGAGCTTCCTGCTCATCTCACTGCTGTTGGCTGCTATGTGCTTTGGTAGGACACAACTCTTTGTTTGTTTGTTATTAATCTGAACTTTGTCTTGTTGATTCCTTTCCTCACACTGACACCGTCTGTTGTTGTCCTACAGAATGCAGAGCTCAAAAAGACAACGTGCTCCAACCCAAAGGAGGTGTGACTGTTAGTGAGGGAGAGACAGTAACACTGGACTGTCACTATAACACCAGTGGCACAAATACATATCTTTTCTGGTACAGACAGGCTGCAGACGACAAGCCCACATTCATTCTGAGCCGCATTACTGCTGAATTAGGGAACACAGTGGACGGGTTCAAGGAGAGATTTGATTCCAGCCTGGATTCCAGCTCAAGATCAGTTCCTCTGAAGATCCAGAGTCTGCAGCTGTCTGACTCTGCTGTGTACTACTGTGCTCTGAGGCCCACAGTGACAGGAAACTGCAAAACCTACTACAAAAACCTTTAGAGCATCTATCAAGAATCCAGGGACAACGCAACGATAAACCAGATCCACTAGAGGGCAGTATTCACATTTTAAAGTATTTGGTTCCTTGCTGAAGAAAAACACATTGGACAGTTTGACAAGTCAGTTTCCTACAACTGCTGATTTGTCCAATGTGTCAATACAACATTCAAAAACATTTGATTCTGCATTGAAACGTTAAACTCTCTTGATAAAGAGAAGTATGAATGTCTTCTGTAGATTCGTTTAACAAATTCTGCATTGTATTCTAGTCTTAGAAGAAAAATAACTTGATGGAAGTCAGAGCTTGGTGGTTACTTGATGGAAGCGAGACTGCTTGACTAATCCATGGGACAAGTAGCAGTGTGTATGGTGACAGGTGAGTGGTGGTGTTTAGTCATGCTTATTTAACAGCTATTCTTTCAAGACTCATTATTTTAGCACCCTGTCTTACTTTCGAACATGCATACAAAACATTGTGTTCCCTGGTCGTCACTATAAATCGTTTACCACTGTGATGAGAGTCATGACTGAGCTGGACTGGTGCATTTTCTGCAAGGCAAATGTTTTGTTCCTGATTCATTTGGCTGCCCTGGAGGAGTCGTGTCGAGAAGGAAGGGAGAGGCGGGGAACACACTCTTCTGTCGAGCTGTCAGGTTGCTTGAAAGACGAAGCGATGACAGCAAGTAGGAGAAGAACAAGCGTGCTCCTGCTGTGAAAGCACAGAGGCCTGGCTGCAATGGAAGGAGCTGTGGAGTCAAGACAAATGACATTTCTCCCAAAACTAATAGACTTTTACCCCCCCCCCTCTCTCCCTCTCTCTCTCCGCTTCTTCATCTGTGGATTGGGTACACAGAGTTTATAGCATATCGATAACATCCAGCAAAAACATGACTTTATCAATGACATTAGCACACAAAACAGATAATATATGATGCATATCAATAGAAGGTTGATTCTGCAACTGTATGACTGTATTATGAAAAATAAACATTACTGATTTAAATGAACGGCACCTAATGTAAAATATCAGATAGAAGCATATTATGCCCAATCAGAAGCATATTCTGCATATGCGACTCGTGGTTGGGGGGGGGGGGGGCAGCAGGGGGCCCAGGAATAGTATTGGGGTGGCCGTGGCCACCCCTGGCCACCCCTTGGGGGCGCCATTGTGCTAATTCTGTCCCCCCGTTGTTATTTCTTCGGAAAATATTACTGATGGCCGTTGTCTGTTTAAATAGAGGCACTTGATAAGGAGGACCTTTCTTTCCACAGTTTTTGTCTCTGTCATCGTTGGTGAGACTTGTTGACTTTGGGCCATGTTCAGAAACCATTTAATAATTATAATGACTAATCTTATTCTATGTTGTCCTGTTTAGATCAACACATTTATCATTTCTTATAATGTAAGAATCCCCTTATATATATATAATATTTTAGTAAAGAGAACAAAGAGGTGAAGGGTCCATCACAAGGGGAGGAGTTAGAGAACTGAATTTTAAAGACCTAATGTTGGAACTGAAGAGCAGCTGAGTTCTTTTCACTTGGTGATTCAATACACTTCAGTCACAATGCTACTCCATTTAATCTGGCTGATGATATCTACCTTTCATTCTGGTAAATATGAGATGGAAGAACATACATCTTAATATTATCCATAAGGTATTTCCATGAACTATTGTGTTTGTAAAAATCCATGTGTCTATCTAGGGTTCTCTGAGGATTCAGTTACATCATTTCATGATAGAATTCTGGCTTTGGAAGGAGACAGGGTCACTCTCTCCTGCAACTACTCTGTCTCTACAGAGAACCTCTACTGGTATCGACAGTACTCCAGCTGACCTCCACAGCTTCTCATCATGGAATATTCAGAGAAAGTACCAGGGTTGACTCTTAAGCATGAGAGAGAAAGAAAAGCGTTTCATCTGGAGATGTCCTCTGCTGCAGTGACAGACTCTGCTGTGTACTACTGTGCTGTGAGGCCCACAGTGACAGGAAACCCAGAGTCACTGTACAAAAACCTGACAGTGTCTGACAGAACATTTACAAACTTCAGCTGCTTCTCATTTAACAGCAGATCAATCAAGTAGAGTTTTCATACCCACATAATGAAAATAATTTATCAGAGTTCATAACTGGACTAATGTTTTTGCACTTTGTGCAAATATAGTTATCTTTATATTTAAGTTTGATAAAATATAACTTCTTGTTCATTCAGTGGAACTGGATTAGTGTTTTCTTTGCCTCCTCTTTGTATTTTTTTACTATAACTGTGGATGAGATGTGGTCATGGCTTTGGTGCATCTTCAGGACACCATCAGGATACCATTTGACAATGTTCATGATCAATGTTTCTCATTAACTTGATAGAGACGGTTGGACCTCCACCTTCCTATGACATTAGTTACATCACATGAATGACTGACTTCAAGCCTTTAACTTTAGTTTTCATGGTGGCTGTAGTCTGGTTTCATGACTCATACCTTTATTTACTTGTTGTCATTTAGTCCATTCAGGTTCTTCATAGTGATGAAGAGTCATGTAGAGCTGAGTGGAATCACAGCTGAATCCTCAGAGATACACTGAGATGCTAAAAGTTCTTCAAATTATGAAAACAGATCGACAGTCTGAGGATGATTTTAGGTTTCAGCCATCTACAATTAAAATGATGAGGGAAAAACAAACCTTTATTTCTTTCCAAATACTCCATCAACTTTGCCGTGATTCCATCAGTTTATTAGCACATCACACCCACACTCTTTAATGACACAGGATGAATGTGCTTTTCCAATACAAAGATTTCTGCATTTTTATTATCTATGTTATTCACAACACAATGCAATTATTCTTCCGGTTTTCTCCATAAAATGCAAAAGAAAAAAACAAAAACAAAAACAAAAAACAAAACAAATCAAAAACAAAAACAAAATCCAAATAATAAATAGCTCAAATTTTAAATATTTGAATATTAAATGTCCTTCATTTCCAAAGATGAACCAAAATGGATTCAACTTTATACGAATCACATAAATAAGAACAACATAATACGTGTTGATTGTTTTAAAGACAATTCCCCTCAACAGGAATATGATGTAACTTATACATTTTAACTTATTTTAAACTTATTTTTAGCTGGGTCTTCATGTGTGTATATCTTATACTGTGTTTGCTGTGTTTGTCTGTGTCTGTCTTGCACTGTTTGGTGAAGATACAGCCCTCATTTCATTTTTAACATGTGCCTGCACATTGTTTTTAATGACAATAAAATTGAATTGAATTAAATTGAAAGTAAAATGTGTTTTACTGTCTGAATCTGTCAGCAGCAGATAACAGGGGATTGGTCATCAGCCCTGTCACTCTGAACAAGCCCCGCCTTCAAATCTACCACTTAGTGTTGGAGCTAAAACCAGGTTCCACAGTGAGACACAGGAAGTCCTCTCTGGTCACTGGAGCTCATAGTTACTGAACAGAAGAGCTATGAGCTTCCTGCTCATCTCACTGCTGTTGGCTGCTATGTGCTTTGGTAGGACACAACTCTTTGTTTGCTTGTTATTAATCTGAACTTTGTCTTGTTGATTCTTTTCCTCACACTGACACCGTCTGTTGTTGTCCCACAGAATGCAGAGCTCAAAAAGACAACGTGCTCCAACCCAAAGGAGGTGTGACTGTTAGTGAGGGAGAGACAGTAACACTGGACTGTCACTATAACACCAGTGACAGAAGTCCATCTCTTTACTGGTACAGACAGGCTGCAGACGACAAGCCCACATTCATTCTGAGCCGCTCTACTTTTGGATCAGGGAACACAGGGGACGGGTTCAAGGAGAGATTTGATTCCAGCCTGGATTCCAGCTCAAGATCAGTTCCTCTGAAGATCCAGAGTCTGCAGCTGTCTGACTCTGCTGTGTACTACTGTGCTCTGAGGCCCACAGTGACAGGAAACTGCAAGATGTACTACAAAAACCTTTAGAGTGTCTATCAAGAATCCAGAGACAACACAATGTTAACCCACATCCACTAGAGGGCAGTATTCACATTTTAATCTCATCGCTCCTTGTTGAAGAAAAACAAATTGGACAGTTTGACAAGCCAGCTTCCTACAACTGCTGATTTATCCAATGTGTCAATACAACATTCAAAAACATTTGATTCTGCATTGAAACATTAAACTGTCTTGATAAATAGACTGTACATTAGGGGGCCTAGACATCAGCCCTGAGGTGTGCCAGTCTGAAGAACTAATCTGGATGATTATGTTTTACCTATTCTCACAGTCTTGGGTGTGCATCTCAGGAAATTAAATGAGCAATTACAGATAGAGTTGCCCAGACCAAGACCTCCGAGTTTCCACACCAGTTTAGATGGTACAGTTGTACTGAAAGCAGAGCTGTAATCAATAAACCACATTCAGACATAGGTATCCATTCTGACATAGCTCCTTCTGTCATTTAACATAAGATTAATCAAATAAGGTTTCATATCTAAATAATGACAATATTGTATCAGCGGTAATATTCAGTTTGATGTATTTGCCCTTTGTAAAAATACACGACGACCCATTTTAAAATTTCACAAAACTTTATGACTTGTTCAATCAGAGGAGGTGGATAACTTTGTCGACAGCTTAATGGAGATGGTTTCACATAAACCCTTCATGTAACAATAGTTACATTACATGAACATTTGACTGGTTGACTACAAATCTTTAAGATTAGTTGAGATGTTGGTTGGAGTTTGGTTTGATAACTCATGTCTTAGTTCCCTCTTCATTTATGTCCGTTTGTTTCTGTCCAGATAATCCAGACATTTGCAAAAGGCAGCATTTCTCTTATAAAAATTTCACAACGACTTTATGCACAGTGTTGACTGTACTTTTTTTTTAAAATGTCCATGTTATACACTACATATTGCATTTAGTTCACATCCACTCAAGTAAAAACAGACAACCAAACAACCCAATTCATGACTTAAAAAAATAGGTAGACACATGTTTGATGCAACTGTAGAAGTTGACTAATAAGATGTGTTCATTGTTTTAAAGGAGATTCCCCTCAACAGGAATATGATCTAAAATGTGTTGTACTGTATGAACCTGTCAACAAGCCCCTCCTTCAAATCTACCACTTAGTGTTGGAGCTAAAACAAGGTTCCACAGTGAGACACAGGAAGTCCTCTCTGGTCACTGGAGCTCATAGTTACTGAACAGAAGAGCTATGAGCTTCCTGCTCATCTCACTGCTGTTGGCTGCTATGTGCTTTGGTAGGACACAACTCTTGGTTTGCTTGTTATTAATCTGAACTTTGTCTTGTTGATTCTTTTCCTCACACTGACACCGTCTGTTGTTGTCCCACAGAATGCAGAGCTCAAAAAGACAACGTGCTCCAACCCAAAGGAGGTGTGACTGTTAGTGAGGGAGAGACAGTAACACTGGACTGTCACTATAACAGCAGTGGCTCAAATACATATCTTTTCTGGTACAGACAGGCTGCAGACGACAAGCCCACATTCATTCTGAGCCGCATTACTGCTGAATCAGGGGACACAGCGGACGGGTTCAAGGCGAGATTGGATTCCAGCCTGGATTCCAGCTCAAGATCAGTTCCTCTGAAGATCCAGAGTCTGCAGCTGTCTGACTCTGCTGTGTACTACTGTGCTCTGAGGCCCACAGTGACAGGAAACTGCAAGACGTACTACAAAAACCTTTGGGGTGTCTATCAAGAATCCAGAGACAGCGCAATGATAATCCAGATCCACTAGAGGGCAGTATTCACATTTTAAAGACTGGTTCCTTGCTGAAGAAAAACACATTGGACAGTTTGACAAGCCAGCTTCCTACAACTGCTGATTTGTCCAATGTGTCAATACAACATTCAAAAACATTTGATTCTGCATTGAAACGTTAAACTATCTTGATAAAGAAAAGTATTAATGTCTTCTGTAGATTCGTTTAACAAATTCTGCATTGTATTCTAGTCTTAGAAGAAAAATAACTTGATGGAAGTCAGAGCTTGGTGGTTCCTTGATGGAAGCGAGACTGCTTGACTAATCCATGGGACAAGTAGCAGTGTGTATGGTGACAGGTGAGTGGTGGTGTTTAGTCCTGCTTATTTAACAGCTATTCTTTCAAGACTCATTATTTTAGCTCCCTGTCTTACTTTTGAACACGCATACAAAACATGGTGTTCCCTGGTCGTCACTATAAATCGTTCACCACTGTGACGAGAGTCATCACTTCTGTTCACTTGACAGTGAGGAGTTCCACCAGGGGGAGTTAGTGCGTGGGAGGATCACGCTAATCTCCCCCCCCCCGACCAGGCGCCCCGATCGACCAGAGGAGGCGCTAGTGCAGCGACCAGGACACATACCCACATCCGGCTTCCCACCCGCAGACACGGCCAATTGTGTCTGCAGGGAGCAAGCCGGAGGTAACACGGGGACTCGATCCGGTGATCCCCGTGTTGCTAAGCAACGGAATAGTCCGCTACGCTACCCGGACGTCCTGAGAGTAGTCATTTTAAATGAAGGCTTTGTTTTGTTTTAAACCACAATAGTTGGTTTCTACCTTGTCTGTTCTTCACATGGCTTGTGGGCCTGTACGTTCACTGAATGTTGTGCTGGAATGTAACGTGCAATGTATCTTAGGATGCTTTATTTATTTATTTATTTGTTTGTTTCTTCATTTATTTCTTCTTTTAATTTGTAATTTGTGATATTGGGCTATACAAACCAAATTGACTTGACTTGACTGTGCATTTTTATCTTTCGCCTGGTCCTCGTGTGAGTCTGCTTGGATGGCCACATGATGGCGCCAGTGTGCATCTCTTGCCCATGTACTGTTCTGTCTCTTGTCTCTGACATACTGCTGCTTGCTGCTTGTGTGTGAGCTTGTGTATGGTCTGGGTAGATTGTGGAACTGAATTGTCCTTCTGGGAGAAATAAAGTTGTCTGAATGTGAATCTGAAGTACACAGTGCAGACAAACCTTATGGCTCTGCTGAGAGTGAGCATCAGGGATTTTAAGTACACATTGGGTCAGCACATGTTCAACAGGTTGATTTTACACTTGGCCCAGCAAATGCCCCCATTCATAATGTACCCCCCCACCCCCAAAACAAAAGAAAAAAGAAAAAGAAGAGTGGCTGATAACACTGGAGGGTGAACATTTTCAGCATGATGGGGGAGATGTTGGGGGAGGAGAGGGAGGAGAGTAAGTCAGCAGGTTTTCTGTTTCATCTGAGAGTGAAGGAGAGTAAAAAGCCGTGAGAGATGTCCCCCCAGTTCTAACATCCATCCGTCCCCATACTTTTACACTTCCTGCTGAATATGAGAGTGATGACCTCATTCATCAGGAATAAAATCAGATGTCATAGTTTCAAGTAAAATAAAACTGCCGGGAGCTTTGGGGACATCACGTTCATCAGAAACAGTCAGAGAAGTGTTGGATGGGGGTGTTGGGGGAGGAGAGGGAGGAGAGTAAGTCAGCAGATCTGCTGTTTCAACTGATAGTGAAAAAACGTGTGATTCAGTGTAGATATGCAACTGCATCCACTTTGGACATCAGCCGGTTGGTTTCTTCAGTCATGACGTCATCAAAGTGACTTCCTCAGCCTCTGAGACTAAGAGACTGACAGTCTCCTAGATGAATGATGACATGTTTCTCCCATGAAACCTTGTGTCCAGATGAACTGATTCAACTTTTCTGGGATTCTACACCTGGATGATTGAGCAGGCATCAACATATTCATGTGTAGTATTCTAGTTTTAGAAGAAACACAACAATAAATCCCATACTGTCTCACATATAAACCCAACCACAAAAGATAAACTACATGATGACAGGAGAAGAAAGCCAACCTGAAGGTAATATAAAATATTTAATAATAATAACTCTATTCTATCAACATTCCTTAAAGATTAGATTATTCTTAAACCATGATTAATTGATTGTTTTATTTGAATATTCTTGCTAAACCTATCTGGACAGTGGATTGTAATAAGCTGTCAGAGTTGATCCAGTCATTGTTTCCTCTTCAGCAGGAAGTGGAGTTTGACAGACAGGGAAACAGATCAGATCTCTGAGAGCAGCACATCTTTAACTAGGTGATTGTTGCTGTGCCACAGTTTCTGTTTGACGTGTGACATCAGCCATGCAGTTCCTCCTACCACTTGTTTTATTCACTGGCTTTACTGGTAAGAAACACTTTGGCAGCTCAGTATTTGTTAAACTATGAATCCCTTTTTAACAGAAAAAATAATGAGATAGATTCAATATATGACATGATTATTGACTTTTTAATCATTTCTTCCCATCTGCAGGTTCCAGTTATCAGCAAACCATCCAGTCCCTCCAAGACAGAGTACATGGTCTAGAAGGTGCCAAAGTTACTCTCTCCTGTAAATACTCCTCAGCAGACTACTTCTTTTGGTATCGCCAGGACGCAGGAGAACCACCACAGTTTCTAATATCCTCCACTAAATCAGGTTCAATAATGAACAGAGCAGATACAAACTCCAGACTGTCTGTTAAAGTGAATGAGACTCAAATGGAAGTGGAGATGTCCTCTGCTGCAGTGACAGACTCTGCTGTGTACTACTGTGCTGTGAGGCCCACAGTGACAGGAAACCCAGAGTCACTGTACACAAACCTGACAGTGTCTGACAGAACATTTACACACTTCAGCTGCTTCTGTCCTTTAACAGCTGATCAATCAAGTAGAGTTTTAATATCAGCTCATTAGAAACAAGGTGAGATATTTAGTATCTCTAATCATAGCATTACCATGGAGGATCCTTGTTTCTGGTTGATGGAAGGTTTGCGTCAAAACCTTTTAATACACACATAGTTCAGCTCAAGGTTAAATATTGTTATAAATTCACACGCAGGACAAGAAGTTGCTGCACAACATGTTGAATTAGTATTGAGTCCAATTAACATTCAACATTTTAGCTTAATGGCTAACTTTTTGTTCATAATATTTTACTGCTCACTTCAAAACATTAGTTACAAAAAATTAAATGTTTTTCTTCTAATATCTTGCCAAGTGATCATTCTATAAGCAGAATAATTCAACCGAAGTTATGTGATAAAGAATTTTTACATTCTGCACTTTGTGTCATGTGGTTCTTTATTTTGTATTGTAGTTTAAGATACTTTCACGCATAACTTGACGTGGATTATCTCTTGCTAATTCAGTCACGCCCCCAGAGAATGTTCATAGGGGTGGCCAAATGGGGCCACTGAAAATCTTGGGGTGGCACACCAAAACCAAAAGCCATGACTGAATTTCAGGAATTCTATTATGCTGTTGTAGTATACTGTATAGGCTAATTGAAAACTGCCAACATGAGAGTTAAGGAATCGCCTACTGAAATACTTTGGTTTCTTGTTTTTTACAGTTAATGTTACTACATATCTGATGTGCATAGACTAATACTGGTACAGTTAACATTTTGAGTTCCACAACAGTTCTGTTTTAATGTGTTATGTATCTGTATATATTGTAAAGTGTTAGATGATTCATTGTTGGATGGTATATGTGTGACGCAGTGACGGACGATCAGAAGCGACTGGCTGCCTGGCTATGCATTTGTTACTTTCTTTGACATGAATTATTATGAAAAATATACATTATTGATTTAAATGAACGGCACCTAATGTAAAATATCAGATAGAAGGATATTATGGTTAATCAGAAGCATATTCTGCAAATGCGACTTGTGGCTGGGGGGGAGGGGGGCAGCAGGGGGGCCAGGGATAGTATCAGGGTGGCCGTGGCCACCCCTGGCCACACCTTGGGGGCGCCACTGTGCTAATTCTGTCCCCCCGTTGTTATATCTTAGGAAAATATTACTGATGGCCATTGTCTGTTTAAATAGAGGCACTCTATAAGGAGGACCTTTCTTTCCACAGTTTTTGTCTCTGTCATGGTTGGTGAGACTTATTGACTTTGGGTCATGTTCAGAAACCATTTAATAATTATAATGACTAATGTTATTCTATGACGTCCTGTTTAGAACAACACATTTATCATTTCTTATAATGTAAGAATTCCCTTATATATATTTTAGTAAAGAGAACAAAGAGGTGAAGTGTTTGTTGTCAATGTTTTTCATAACACAATGCAAATCTTCTTCAGGTTTCCTCCATAAAAGACAAAAAAAAATCTAAATACTTTAATATCTACAATATTAATTTTGTGATTCATTTGCAAGGATTCAACAACATGCATTCAACTTTACATGAATCACACAAACAATAATAACATAACACTTGTTCATTGTTTCAAGACAATTCCCCTCAACAGGAATATGGTGTAAAATGTGTTGTACTGTCTGAACCTGTCAGCAGCAGTAATAACAGGGGATTGGTCATCAGCCCTGTCACTCTGAACAAGCCCCGCCTTCAAATCTACCACTTAGTGTTGGAGCTAAAACCAGGTTCCACAGTGAGACACAGGAAGTCCTCTCTGGTCACTGGAGCTCATAGTTACTGAACAGAAGAGCTATGAGCTTCCTGCTCATCTCACTGCTGTTGGCTGCTATGTGCTTTGGTAGGACACAACTCTTTGTTTGCTTGTTATTAACTTGAACTTTGTCTTGTTGATTCTTTTCCTCACACTGACACCGTCTGTTGTTGTCCCGCAGAATGCAGAGCTCAAAAAGACAACGTGCTCCAACCCAAAGGAGGTGTGACTGTTAGTGAGGGAGAGACAGTAACACTGGACTGTCACTATAACACCAGTGACACAGGTCCATATCTTTACTGGTACAGACAGGCTGCAGACGACAAGCCCACATTCATTCTGAGCCGCTCTAGTTTTGGATCAGGGAACACAGCGGACGGGTTCAAGGAGAGATTTGATTCCAGCCTGGATTCCAGCTCAAGATCAGTTCCTCTGAAGATCCAGAGTCTGCAGCTGTCTGACTCTGCTGTGTACTACTGTGCTCTGAGGCCCACAGTGACATGAAACTGCAAGACGTACTACAAAAACCTTAGAGTGTCTATCAAGAATCCAGAGACAGCGCAACGATAATCAGATCCACTAGAGGGCAGTATTAACATTTTAAAGTCATTGGTTCTTGTTGAAGAAAAACACCTTGGACAGTTTGACAAGCCAGCTTCATACAACTGCTGATTTGTCCAATGTGTCAATACAACATTCAAAAACATTTGATTCTGCATTGAAACGTTAAACTGTCTTGATAAAGAAAAGTATGAATGTCTTCTGTAGATTCGTTTAACAAATTCTGCATTGTATTCTAGTCTTAGAAGAAAAATAACTTGATGGAAGTCAGAGCTTGGTGGTTCCTTGATGGAAGCGAGACTGCTTGACTAATCCATGGGACAAGTAGCAGTGTGTATGGTGACAGGTGAGTGGTGGTGTTTAGTCCTGCTTATTTAACAGCTATTCTTTCAAGACTCATTATTTTAGCTCCCTGTCTTACTTTTGAACCCGCATACAAAACATGGTGTTCCCTGGTCGTCACTATAAATCGTTCACCACTGTGATGAGAGTCATCACTTCTGTTCACTTGACAGTGAGGAGTTCCACCAGGGGGAGTTAGTGCGTGGGAGGATCACGCTAATCCCCCCCCCCCGACCAGGCGCCCCGATCGACCAGAGGAGGCGCTAGTGCAGCGACCAGGACACATACCCACATCCGGCTTCCCACTCGCAGACACGGCCAATTGTGTCTGTAGGGAGCAAGCCGGAGGTAACACGGGGACTCGATCCGGCGATCCCCGTGTTGCTAAGCAACGGAATAGTCCGCTACGCTACCCGGACGCCCTGAGAGTAGTCATTTTAAATGAAGGCTTTATTTGGTTTTAAACCACAATAGTTGGTTTCTACCTTGTCTGTTCTTCACATGGCTTTTGGGCCTGTACGTTCACTGAATGTTGTGCTGGAATGTAACGTGCAATGTCTCTTAGGATGCTTTATTTATTTATTTATTTGTTTATTTGTTTGTTTGTTTCTTTCTTCATTTATTTCTTCTTTTAATTTGTAATTTGTGATATTGGGCTATACAAACCAAATTGACTTGACTTTGCATTTTTATCTTTCGCCTGGTCCTCGTGTGAGTCTTATTGGATGGCCACACGATGGCGCCAGTGTGCATCTCTTGCCCATGTACTGTTCTGTCTCTTGTCTCTGACATACTGCTGCTTGCTGCTTGTGTGTGAGCTTGTGTATGGTCTGGGTAGATTGTGGAACTGAATTGTCCTTCTGGGAGAAATAAAGTTGTCTGAATGTGAATCTGAAGTACACAGTGCAGACAAACCTTATGGCTCTGCTGAGAGTGAGCATCAGGTATTTTAAGTACACATTGGGTCAGCACATGTTCAACAGGTTGATTTTACACTTGGCCCAGCAAATGCCCCCATTCATAATGTACCCCCCCACCCCCAAAACAAAAGAAAAAAGAAAAAGAAGAGTGGCTGATAACACTGGAGGGTGAACATTTTCAGCATGATGGGGGAGATGTTGGGGGAGGAGAGGGAGCAGAGTAAGTCAGCAGGTCTTCTGTTTCATCTGATAGTGAAAAAACGTGTGATTCAGTGTAGATATGTAACTGCATCCACTTTGGACATCAGCCGGTTGGTTTCTTCGGTCATGATGTCATCAAAGTGACTTCGTCAGCCTCTGAGACAAAGACACTGACAGTCTCCTAGATGAATGATGACACGTTTCTCCCATGAAACCTTGTGTCCAGATGAACTGATTCAACTTTTCTGGGATTCTACACCTGGATGATTGAGCAGACATCACAATATTCATGTGTAGTATTCTAGTTTTAGAAGAAACACAACAATAAATCCCATACTGTCTCACATATAAACCCAACCACAAAAGATAAACTACATGATGACAGGAGAAGAAAGACAACCTGAAGGTAATATAAAATATTTAATAATAATAACTCTATTCTATCAACATTCCTTAAAGATTAGATTATCCTTAAACCATGATTAATTGATTGTTTTATTTGAATATCCTTGCTAAACCTATCTGGACAGTGGATTGTAATAAGCTGTCAGAGTTGATCCAGTCATTGTTTCCTCTTCAGCAGGAAGTGGAGTTTGACAGACAGGGAAACAGATCAGATCTCTGAAAGCAGCACATCTTTAACTAGGTGATTGTTGCTGTGCCACAGTTTCTGTTTGACGTCTGACATCAGCCATGCAGTTCCTCCTACCACTTGTTTTATTCACTGGCTTTACTGGTAAGAAACACTTTGGCAGCTCAGTATTTGTTAAACTATGAATCCCTTTTTAACAGAAAAAATAATGAGATAGATTCAATATATGACATGATTATTGACTTTTTAATCATTTCTTCCCATCTGCAGGTTCCAGTTATCAGCAAACCATCCAGTCCCTCCAAGACAGAGTACATGGTCTAGAAGGTTCCAAAGTTACTCTCTCCTGTAAATACTCCTCAGCAGAATACTTATATTGGTATCGCCAGGACTCAGGAGAACCACCACAGTTTCTAATATCCTCCACTAAATCAGGTTCAGCAATAAAAAGAGCAGCTTCAAACTCCAGACTGTCTGTTAAAGTGAATGAGACTCAAATGGAAGTGGAGATGTCCTCTGCTGCAGTGACAGACTCTGCTGTGTACTACTGTGCTGTGAGGCCCACAGTGACAGGAAACCCAGAGTCACTGTACACAAACCTGACAGTGTCTGACAGAACATTTACACACTTCAGCTGCTTCTGTCATTTAACAGCAGATCAATCAAGTAGAGTTTTAATATCAGCTCATTAGAAACAAGGTGAGATATTTAGTATCTCTAATCATAGCATGGCCATGGAGGATCCTTGTTTCTGGTTGATGGAAGGTTTGCGTCAAAACCTTTTAATGCACACATAGTTCAGCTCAAGGTTAAATATTGTTATAAATTCACACGCAGGACAAGAAGTTGCTGCACAACATGTTGAATTAGTATTGAGTCCAATTAACATTCAACATTTTAGCTTAATGGCTAACTTTTTGTTCATAATATTTTACTGCTCACTTCAAAACATTAGTTACAAAAAATTAAATGTTTTTCTTCTAATATCTTGCCAAGTGATCATTCTATAAGCAGAATAATTCAACCGAAGTTGTGTGATAAAGAATTTTTACATTCTGCACTTTGTGTCATGTGGTTCTTTATTTTGTATTGTAGTTTAAAATACTTTCACGCATAACTTGACGTGGATTATCTCTTGCTAATTCAGTCACGCCCCCAGAGAATGTTCATAGGGGTGGCCAAATGGGGCCACTGAAAATCTTGGGGTGGCACACCAAAACCAAAAGCCATGACTGAATTTCAGGAATTCTATTATGCTGTTGTAGTATACTGTATAGGCTAATTGAAAACTGCCAACATGAGAGTTAAGGAATCGCCTACTGAAATACTTTGGTTTCTTATTTTTTTACAGTTAATGTTACTACATAGCTGATGTGCAAAGACTAACACTGGTACAGTTAACATTTTGAGTTCCACAACAGTTCTGATTTAATGTGTTATGTATCTGTATATATTGTAAAGTGTTAGATGATTCATTGTTAGATTGTGTATGTGTGATGCAGTGACGGACGATCAGAAGCGACTGGCTGCCTGGCTATGCATTTGTTACTTTCTTTGACATGAATTATTATGAAAAATATACATTATTGATTTAAATGAACGGCACCTAATGTAAAATATCAGCTAGAAGGATATTATGGTTAATCAGAAGCATATTCTGCATATGCGACTCGTGGCTGGGGGAGGGGGGGGCAGCAGGGGGGCCAGGGATAGTATCAGGGGGCCGTGGCCACCCCTGGCCACCCCTTGGGGGCGCCACTGTGCTAATTCTGTCCCCCTTTGTTATATCTTAGGAAAATATTACTGATGGCCATTGTCTGTTTAAATAGAGATAAGGAGGACCTTTCTTTCCACAGTTTTTGTCTCTGTCATGGTTGGTGAGACTTATTGACTTTGGGTCATGTTCAGAAACCATTTAATAATTATAATGACTAATCTTATTCTATGTCGTCCTGTTTAGATCAACAAATTTATCATTTCTTATAATGTAAGAATTCCCTTATATATATATATATATATATATATATATATATATATATATATATATATATATATATTAGCAAAGAGAACAAAGAGGTGAAGGGTCCATCATGACATTAATTTCTAAACCTCCACCACTATAACACTACAAAGACCAAGACAAGGGGAGGAGTTAGAGAACTGAATGTCAAAGACTTCATGTTGCAACTGAAGAGCTGCTGAGTTATTTTCACTTGGTGATTCAATACACTTCAGTCATGATGTTACTCCATTTAATCTGGCTGATGATATCTACCTTTCATACTGGTAAATGTGAAGTGGAAGAACATACATCTTAATATTATCCATAAGGTATTTCTATCAACTATTGTGTTTGTAAAAATCCATGTGTCTATCTAGGGTTCTCTGAGGATTCAGTTACACCATTTCATGATAGAATTCTGGCTTTGGAAGGAGACAGGGTCACTCTCTCCTGCAACTACTCTGTCTCTACAGAGAACCTCTACTGGTATCGACAGTACTCCAGCTCACCTCCACAGCTTCTCATCATGGAATATTCAGAGAAAGTACCAGGGTTGACTCTTAAGCATGAGAGAGAAAGAAAAGCGTTTCATCTAGAGATGTCCTCTGCTGCAGTGACAGACTCTGCTGTGTACTACTGTGCAGTGAGGCCCACAGTGACAGGAAACCCAGAGTCACTGTACAAAAACCTGACAGTGTCTGACAGAACATTTACACACTTCAGCTGCTTCTGTCATTTAACAGCAGAACAATCCAGTAGAGTTTTCCTACCCACATAATGAAAATAATGTATCAGAGTTCATAACTGGACTAATGTTTTGCACTTTGTTAAAATGTAGCCGTCTTGATTTTTAAGTTGAATTAAATATAATTTAATGTTATGGAACTGGATTAGTGTTTTCTTTCCCTCCGCTATGTATTTTGTTACTATAACTGTGGATGAGATGTGGTCATGGCTTTGATGCATCTTCAGGACACCATCAGGATACCATTTGACAATGTTCATGATCAATGTTTCTCATTAACTTGATAGAGACGGTTGGACCTCCACCTTCCTATGACATTAGTTTCATCACATGCATGACTGACTTCAAGCCTTTAACTTTAGTTTTCATGTTGGCTGGAGTCTGGTTTCAGGACTCATATCTTTGTTTACTTGTTGTCATTTAGTCCATTCAGGTTCTTCATAGTGATGAAGAGTCATGTAGAGCTGAGTGGAATCACAGCTGAATCCTCAGAGATACACTGAGATGCTAAAAGTTCTTCAAATTATGAAGTTTCAGACGTCTACCATTGAAATGATGAGAGTAAAACAAATATTTATTTCTTTCCAAATACTCCATCAGCTTTGCTATGATTCAATCAGTTTATTAGCACATCACAGCATTACTGTTTAATGAAACAGGATGAATGCACTTTTCCAAAATAACGATTTCTGCATTTTTATTGTCAATGTTATTCATAACACAATGCAATTATTCTTTAGGTTTTCTCCATAACAGACAAACTAACAACAACAAAAAAAGTCCAAATAATAAAAATCTCCAACATTAAATGTGTGAATTATTTGCAGATTCACCAAAATAGAATCACACAAATAATAATAACATAACACTTGTTCATTGTTTTAAAGACAATTCCTCTCAACAGGAATATGATGTAAAATGTGTTGTACTGTCTGAACCTGTCAGCAGCAGTAATAACAGGGGATTGGTCATCAGCCCTGTCACTCTGAACAAGCCCCTCCTTCAAATCTACCACTTAGTGTTGGAGCTAAAACAAGGTTCCACAGTGAGACACAGGAAGTCCTCTCTGGTCACTGGAGCTCATAGTTACTGAACAGAAGAGCTACGAGCTTCCTGCTCATCTCACTGCTGTTGGCTGCTATGTGCTTTGGTAGGACACAACTCTTGGTTTGCTTGTTATTAATCTGAACTTTGTCTTGTTGATTCTTTTCCTCACACTGACACCGTCTGTTGTTGTCCCACAGAATGCAGAGCTCAAAAAGACAACGTGCTCCAACCCAAAGGAGGTGTGACTGTTAGTGAGGGAGAGACAGTAACACTGGACTGTCACTATAACACCAGTGACACAGGTGCATATCTTTACTGGTACAGACAGGCTGCAGACGACAAGCCCACATTCATTCTGAGCCGCTCTAGGTTTGGATCAGGGAACACAGCGGACGGGTTCAAGGAGAGATTGGATTCCAGCCTGGATTCCAGCTCAAGATCAGTTCCTCTGAAGATCCAGAGTCTGCAGCTGTCTGACTCTGCTGTGTACTACTGTGCTCTGAGGCCCACAGTGACAGGAAACTGCAAGACGTACTACAAAAACCTTTAGAGAGTCTATCAAGAATCCAGAGACAGCGCAATGATAATCCAGATCCACTAGAGGGCAGTATTCACATTTTAAAGACTTTGGTTCCTTGCTGAAGAAAAACACCTTGGACAGTTTGACAAGCCAGCTTCCTACAACTGCTGATTTGTCCAATGTGTCAATACAACATTCAAAAACAGTTTATTCTGCATTGAAACGTTAAACTGTCTTGATAAAGAAAAGTATGAATGTCTTCTGTAGATTCGTTTAACAAATTCTGCATTGTATTCTAGTCTTAGAAGAAAAATAACTTGATGGAAGTCAGAGCTTGGTGGTTCCTTGATGGAAGCGAGACTGCTTGACTAATCCATGGGACAAGTAGCAGTGTGTATGGTGACAGGTGAGTGGTGGTGTTTAGTCCTGCTTATTTAACAGCTATTCTTTCAAGACTCATTATTTTAGCTCCCTGTCTTACTTTTGAACCCGCATACAAAACATGGTGTTCCCTGGTCGTCACTATAAATCGTTCACCACTGTGATGAGAGTCATCACTTCTGTTCACTTGACAGTGAGGAGTTCCACCAGGGGGAGTTAGTGCGTGGGAGGATCACGCTAATCCCCCCCCCCCGACCAGGCGCCCCGATCGACCAGAGGAGGCGCTAGTGCAGCGACCAGGACACATACCCACATCCGGCTTCCCACTCGCAGACACGGCCCATTGTGTCTGTAGGGACCAAGCCGGAGGTAACACGGGGACTCGAACCGGCGATCCCCGTGTTGCTAAGCAACGGAATAGTCCGCTACGCTACCCGGACGCCCTGAGAGTAGTCATTTTAAATGAAGGCTTTGTTTTGTTTTAAACCACAATAGTTGGTTTCTACCTTGTCTGTTCTTCACATGGCTTGTGGGCCTTCACTGAATGTGGTGCTGGAATGTAACGTGCAATGTATCTTAGGATGCTTTATTTATTTATTTGTTTGTTTGTTTCCTCATTTATTTCTTCTTTTAATTTGTAATTTGTGATATTGGGCTATACAAACCAAATTGACTTGACTTGACTGTGCATTTTTATCTTTACTTTTATCTAACCCTAACCCTGGTCCTCGTGTGAGTCTGCTTGGATGGCCACACGATGGCGCCAGTGTGCATCTCTTGCCCATGTACTGTTCTGTCTCTTGTCTCTGACATACTGCTGCTTGCTGCTTGTGTGTGAGCTTGTGTATGGTCTGGGTAGATTGTGGAACTGAATTGTCCTTCTGGGGGAATAAAGTTGTCTGAATGTGAATCTGAAGTACACAGTGCAGACAAACCTTATGGCTCTGCTGAGAGTGAGCATATATATATATATATATATATATATTAGCAAAGAGAACAAAGAGGTGAAGGGTCCATCATGACATTAATTTCTAAACCTCCACCACTATAACACTACAAAGACCAAGACAAGGGGAGGAGTTAGAGAACTGAATGTCAAAGACTTCATGTTGCAACTGAAGAGCTGCTGAGTTATTTTCACTTGGTGATTCAATACACTTCAGTCATGATGTTACTCCATTTAATCTGGCTGATGATGATTATTTATTTGTTTATTTGTTTATTTCTTCATTTATTTATTCTTTTAATTTGTAATTTGTGATATTGGGCTATACAAACCAAATTGACTTGACTTGACTGTGCATTTTTATCTTTCGCCTGGTCCTCGTGTGAGTCTGCTTGGATGGCCACACGATGGCGCCAGTGTGCATCTCTTGCCCATGTACTGTTCTGTCTCTTGTCTCTGACATACTGCTGCTTGCTGCTTGTGTGTGAGCTTGTGTATGGTCTGGGTAGATTGTGGAACTGAATTGTCCTTCTGGGGGAATAAAGTTGTCTGAATGTGAATCTGAAGTACACAGTGCAGACAAACCTTATGGCTCTGCTGAGAGTGAGCATCAGGTATTTTAAGTACACATTGGGTCAGCACATGTTCAACAGGTTGATTTTACACTTGGCCCAGCAAATGCCCCCATTCATAATGTACCCCCCACCCCCAAAACAAAAGAAAAAAGAAAAAGAAGAGTGGCTGATAACACTGGAGGGTGAACATTTTCAGCATGATGGGGGAGATGTTGGGGGAGGAGAGGGAGGAGAGTAAGTCAGCAGGTCTTCTGTTTCATCTGAGAGTGAAGGAGAATAAAAAGCCGTGAGACATGTCCCCCCCAGTTCTAACATCCATCGGTCCCCATACTTTTACACTTCCTGCTGAATATGAGAGCAATCGTGTATGACAACTAAGTGATGACCTCATTCATCAGGAATAAAATCAGATATCAGAGTTTCAAGTAAAATAAAACTGCCAGGAGCTTTGGGGACGTCACGTTCATCAGAAACAGTCAGAGAAGTGTTGGATGGGGGTGTTGGGGGAGGAGAGGGAGGAGAGTAAGTCAGCAGATCTGCTGTTTCATCTGATAGTGAAAAAACGTGTGATTTAGTGTAGATATGCAACTGCATCCACTTTGGACATCAGCCGGCTGGTTTCTTCAGTCATGACGTCATCAAAGTGACTTCGTCAGCCTCTGAGACAAAGAGACTGACAGTCTCCTAGATGAATGATGACACGTTTCTCCCATGAAACCTTGTGTCCAGATGAACTGATTCAACTTTTCTGGGATTCTACAGCTGGATGATTGAGCAGGCATCAACATATTCATGTGTAGTATTCTAGTTTTAGAAGAAACACAACAATAAATCCCATACTGTCTCACATATAAACCCAACCACAAAGATAAACTACATGATGACAGGAGAAGAAAGACAACCTGAAGGTAATATAAAATATTTAATAATAATAACTCTATTCTATCAAATTTCCTTAAAGATTCGATTATCCTTAAACCATGATTAATTGATTGTTTTATTTGAATATCCTTGCTAAACCTATCTGAAGAGTGACTTGTAATAACCTGTCACAGTTGATCCAGTCATTGTTTCCTCTTCAGCAGGAAGTGGAGTTTGACAGACAGGGAAACAGATCAGATCTCTGAAACCAGCACATCTTTAACTAGGTGATTGTTGCTGTGCCACAGTTTCTGTTTGACGTCTGACATCAGCCATGCAGTTCCTCCTACCACTTGTTTTATTCACTGGCTTTACTGGTAAGAAACACTTTGGCAGCTCAGTATTTGTTAAACTATGAATCCCTTTTTAACAGAAATAATAATGAGATAGATTCAATATATGACATGATTATTGACTTTTTAATCATTTCTTCCCATCTGCAGGTTCCAGTTATCAGCAAACCATCCAGTCCCTCCAAGACAGAGTACATGGTCTAGAAGGTTCCAAAGTTACTCTCTCCTGTAAATACTCCTCAGCAGAATACTTATATTGGTATCGCCAGGACTCAGGAGAACCACCACAGTTTCTAATATCCTCCACTAAATCAGGTTCAGCAATAAAAAGAGCAGCTTCAAACTCCAGACTGTCTGTTGAAGTGAATGAGACTCTAATGGATGTGGCGATGTCCTCTGCTGCAGTGACAGACTCTGCTGTGTACTACTGTGCTGTGAGGCCCACAGTGACAGGAAACCCAGAGTCACTGTACACAAACCTGACAGTGTCTGACAGAACATTTACACACTTCAGCTGCTTCTGTCATTTAACAGCTGATCAATCAAGTAGAGTTTTAATATCAGCTCATTAGAAACAAGGTGAGATATTTAGTATCTCTAATCATAGCATTACCATGGAGGATCCTTGTTTCTGGTTGATGGAAGGTTTGCGTCAAAACCTTTTAATGCACACATAGTTCAGCTCAAGGTTAAATATTGTTATAAATTCACACGCAGGACAAGAAGTTGCTGCACAACATGTTGAATTAGTATTGAGTCCAATTAACATTCAACATTTTAGCTTAATGGCTAACTTTTTGTTCATAATATTTTACTGCTCACTTCAAAACATTAGTTACAAAAAATTAAATGTTTTTCTTCTAATATCTTGCCAAGTGATCATTCTATAAGCAGAATAATTCAACCGAAGTTGTGTGATAAAGAATTTTTACATTCTCCACTTTGTGTCATGTGGTTCTTTATTTTGTATTGTAGTTTAAAATACTTTCACGCATAACTTGACGTGGATTATCTCTTGCTAATTCAGTCACGCCCCCAGAGAATGTTCATAGGGGTGGCCAAATGGGGCCACTGAAAATCTTGGGGTGGCACACCAAAACCAACAGCCATGACTGAATTTCAGGAATTCTATTATGCTGTTGTAGTATACTGTATAGGCTAATTGAAAACTGCCAACATGAGAGTTAAGGAATCGCCTACTGAAATACTTTGGTTTCTTATTTTTTTACAGTTAATGTTACTACATAGCTGATGTGCAAAGACTAACACTGGTACAGTTAACATTTTGAGTTCCACAACAGTTCTGATTTAATGTGTTATGTATCTGTATATATTGTAAAGTGTTAGATGATTCATTGTTAGATTGTGTATGTGTGATGCAGTGACGGACGATCAGAAGCGACTGGCTGCCTGGCTATGCATTTGTTACTTTCTTTGACATGAATTATTATGAAAAATATACATTATTGATTTAAATGAACGGCACCTAATGTAAAATATCAGATAGAAGGATATTATGGTTAATCAGAAGCATATTCTGCATATGCGACTCGTGGCTGGGGGAGGGGGGGGCAGCAGGGGGGCCAGGGATAGTATCAGGGGGCCGTGGCCACCCCTGGCCACCCCTTGGGGGCGCCACTGTGCTAATTCTGTCCCCCTTTGTTATATCTTAGGAAAATATTACTGATGGCCATTGTCTGTTTAAATAGAGATAAGGAGGACCTTTCTTTCCACAGTTTTTGTCTCTGTCATGGTTGGTGAGACTTATTGACTTTGGGTCATGTTCAGAAACCATTTAATAATTATAATGACTAATCTTATTCTATGTCGTCCTGTTTAGATCAACAAATTTATCATTTCTTATAATGTAAGAATTCCCTTATATATATATATATATATATATATATTAGCAAAGAGAACAAAGAGGTGAAGGGTCCATCATGACATTAATTTCTAAACCTCCACCACTATAACACTACAAAGACCAAGACAAGGGGAGGAGTTAGAGAACTGAATGTCAAAGACTTCATGTTGCAACTGAAGAGCTGCTGAGTTATTTTCACTTGGTGATTCAATACACTTCAGTCATGATGTTACTCCATTTAATCTGGCTGATGATATCTACCTTTCATACTGGTAAATATGAAGTGGAAGAACATACATCTTAATATTATCCATAAGGTATTTCCATCAACTATTGTGTTTGTAAAAATCCATGTGTCTATCTAGGGTTCTCTGAGGATTCAGTTACACCATTTCATGATAGAATTCTGGCTTTGGAAGGAGACAGGGTCACTCTCTCCTGCAACTACTCTGTCTCTTCACCGAGCCTCTACTGGTATCGACAGTACTCCAGCTCACCTCCACAGCTTCTCATCACGGACTATTCAGAGAAAGAACCAGGGTTGACTCTTAAGCATGAGAGAGAAAGAAAAGCGTTTCATCTGGAGATGTCCTCTGCTGCAGTGACAGACTCTGCTGTGTACTACTGTGCTGTGAGGCCCACAGTGACAGGAAACCCAGAGTCACTGTACAAAAACCTGACAGTGTCTGACAGAACATTTACAAACTTCAGCTGCTTCTGTCATTTAACAGCAGAACAATCAAGTAGAGTTTTCATACCCACATAATGGAAATAATGTATCAGAGTTCATAACTGGACTAATGTTTTTGCACTTTGTGCAAATACAACCATCTTTATATTTAAGTTTATCTAACTATAACTTCTTGTTCATTCAGTGGAACTGAATTAGTGTTTTCTATACCTCCTCCATGTATTTTGTTACTATAACTGTGGATGAGATGGGGTCATGGCTTTGATGCATCTTCAGGACACCATCAGGATATTATTTGACAATGTTCATGATAAATGTTTCTCATTAACTTGATAGAGACGGTTGGACCTCCACCTTCCTATGACATTAGTTACACCACATGAATGACTGACTTCAAGCCTTTAACTTTAGTTTTCATGGTGGCTGGAGTCTGGTTTCAGGACTCATGTCTTTGTTTACTTGTTGCCATTTAGTCAATTCAGGTTCTTCATAGTGATGAAGAGTCAGGTAGAGCTGAGTGGAATCACAGCTGAATCCTCAGAGATACACTGAGATGCTAAAAGTTCTTCAAATTATGAAGTTTCAGACGTCTACAATTGAAATGATGAGAGTAAAACAAACATTTATTTATTTCCAAATACTCCATCAGCTTTGCTATGATTCCATCAGTTCATTAGCACATCACACCCCACACTCTTTAATGAAACAGGATGAATGCACTTTCCAAAATAACGATTTCTGCATTTTTATTGTCAATATTATTCATAACACAATGCAATTATTCTTTAGGTTTTCTCATTAAAAGACAAACTAACAACAACAAAACAAGTCCAAATAATAAAAATCTTCAATATTAAATGTGTGAATTATTTGCAGATTCACCAAAATAGAATCATACAAATAATAATAACATAACACTTGTTCATTGTTTTAAAGACAATTCCCCTCAACAGGAATATGATGTAAAATGTGTTGTACTGTCTGAACCTGTCAGCAGCAGTAATAACAGGGGATTGGTCATCAGCCCTGTCACTCTGAACAAGCCCCTCCTTCGAATCTACCACTTCGTGTTGGAGCTAAAACAAGGTTCCACAGTGAGACACAGGAAGTCCTCTCTGGTCACTGGAGCTCATAGTTACTGAACAGAAGAGCTACGAGCTTCCTGCTCATCTCACTGCTGTTGGCTGCTATGTGCTTTGGTAGGACACAACTCTTGGTTTGCTTGTTATTAATCTGAACTTTGTCTTGTTGATTCTTTTCCTCACACTGACACCGTCTGTTGTTGTCCCACAGAATGCAGAGCTCAAAAAGACAACGTGCTCCAACCCAAAGGAGGTGTGACTGTTAGTGAGGGAGAGACAGTAACACTGGACTGTCACTATAACACCAGTGACACAAGAGCATATCTTTACTGGTACAGACAGGCTGCAGACGACAAGCCCACATTCATTCTGAGACCCTATTCTTATGGATCAGGGAACACAGCGGACGGGTTCAAGGAGAGATTTGATTCCAGCCTGGATTCCAGCTCAAGATCAGTTCCTCTGAAGATCCAGAGTCTGCAGCTGTCTGACTCTGCAGTGTACTACTGTGCTCTGAGGCCCACAGTGACAGGAAACTGCAAGACGTTCTACCAAAACCTTAGGGGTGTCTATCAAGAATCCAGAGACAACACAACGATAAACCAGATCCACTAGAGGGCAGTATTCACATTTTAAAGTCATTGGTTCTTGTTGAAGAAAAACACCTTGGACGGTTTGACAAGCCAGCTTCCTACAACTGCTGATTTGTCCAATGTGTCAATACAACATTCAAAAACATTTGATTCTGCATTGAAACGTTAAACTGTCTTGATAAAGAAAAGTATGAATGTCTTCTGTAGATTCGTTTAACAAATTCTGCATTGTATTCTAGTCTTAGAAGAAAAATAACTTGATGGAAGTCAGAGCTTGGTGGTTACTTGATGGAAGCGAGACTGCTTGACTAATCCATGGGACAAGTAGCAGTGTGTATGGTGACAGGTGAGTGGTGGTGTTTAGTCCTGCTTATTTAACAGCTATTCTTTCAAGACTCATTATTTTAGCTCCCTGTCTTACTTTTGAACATGCATACAAAACATGGTGTTCCCTGGTCGTCACTATAAACCGTTCACCACTGTGATGAGAGTCATCACTTCTGTTCACTTGACAGTGAGGAGTTCCACCAGGGGGAGTTAGTGCGTGGGAGGATCACGCTAATCCCCCCCCCGACCAGGCGCCCCGATCGACCAGAGGAGGCGCTAGTGCAGCGACCAGGACACATACCCACCTCCAGCTTCCCACTCGCAGACACAGCCAATTGTGTCTGTAGGGAGCAAGCCGGAGGTAACACGGGGACTCGAACCGGCGATCCCCGTGTTGCTAAGCAACGGAATTGTCCGCTACGCTACCCGGATGCCCTGAGAGTAGTCATTTTAAATGAAGGCTTTATTTGGTTTTAAACCACAACAGTTGGTTTCTACCTTGTCTGTTCTTCACATGGCTTGTGGGCCTGTACGTTCACTGAATGTGGTGCTGGAATGTAACGTGCAGTGTATCTTAGGATGCTTTATTTATTTGTTTGTTTGTTTGTTTATTTCTTAATTTATTTATTCTTTTAATTTGTAATTTGTGATATTGGGCTATACAAACCAAATTGACTTGACTTGACTGTGCATATTTATCTTTCGCCTGGTCCTCGTGTGAGTCTGCTTGGATGGCCACACGATGGCGCCAGTGTGCATCTCTTGCCCATGTACTGTTCTGTCTCTTGTCTCTGACATACTGCTGCTTGCTGCTTGTGTGTGAGCTTGTGTATGGTCTGGGTAGATTGTGGAACTGAATTGTCCTTCTGGGAGAAATAAAGTTGTCTGAATGTGAATCTGAAGTACACAGTGCAGACAAACCTTATGGCTCTGCTGAGAGTGAGCATCAGGTATTTTAAGTACACATTGGGTCAGCACATGTTCAACAGGTTGATTTTACACTTGGCCCAGCAAATGCCCCCATTCATAATGTACCCCCCCACCCCCAAAACAAAAGAAAAAAGGAAAAGAAGAGTGGCTGATAACACTGGAGGGTGAACATTTTCAGCATGATGGGGGAGATGTTGGGGGAGGAGAGGGAGGAGAGTAAGTCAGCAGGTCTTCTGTTTCATCTGATAGTGAAAAAACGTGTGATTCAGTGTAGATATGCAACTGCATCCACTTTGGACATCAGCCGGTTGGTTTCTTCAGTCATGACGTCATCAAAGTGACTTCGTCAGCCTCTGAGACAAAGAGACTGACAGTCTCCTAGATGAACGATGACACGTTTCTCCCATGAAACCTTGTGTCCAGATGAACTGATTCAACTTTTCTGGGATTCTACACCTGGATGACTGAGCAGGCATCAACATATTCATGTGTAGTATTCTAGTTTTAGAAGAAACACAACAATACATCCCATACTGTCTCACATATAAACCCAACCACAAAAGATAAACTACATGATGACAGGAGAAGGAAGACAACCTGAAGGTAATATAAAATATTTAATAATAATAACTCTATTCTATCAACATTCCTTTAAGGTGAGATTATCCTTAAACCATGATTAATTGATTGTTTTATTTGAATATTCTTGCTAAACCTATCTGGACAGTGACTTGTAATAAGCTGTCAGAGTTGATCCAGTCATTGTTTCCTCTTCAGCAGGAAGTGGAGTTTGACAGACAGGGAAACAGATCAGATCTCTGAAACCAGCACATCTTTAACTAGGTGATTGTTGCTGTGCCACAGTTTCTGTTTGACGTCTGACATCAGCCATGCAGTTCCTCCTACCACTTGTTTTATTCACTGGCTTTACTGGTAAGAAACACTTTGGCAGCTCAGTATTTGTTAAACTATGAATCCCTTTTTAACAGAAAATAATAATGAGATAGATTCAATATATGACATGATTATTGACTTTTTAATCATTTCTTCCCATCTGCAGGTTCCAGTTATCAGCAAACCATCCAGTCCCTCCAAGACAGAGTACATGGTCTAGAAGGTGCCAAAGTTACTCTCTCCTGTAAATACTCCTCAGCAAACTACTTATTTTGGTATCGCCAGGACGCAGGAGAACCACCACAGTTTCTAATATCCTCCTATAAATCAGGTTCAATAATAAACAGAGCAGATACAAACTCCAGACTGTCTGTTAAAGTGAATGAGACTCAAATGGATGTGGAGATGTCCTCTGCTGCAGTGACAGACTCTGCTGTGTACTACTGTGCTGTGAGGCCCACAGTGACAGGAAACCCAGAGTCACTGTACACAAACCTGACAGTGTCTGACAGAACATTTACACACTTCAGCTGCTTCTGACCTTTAATAGCTGATCAATCAGCAGATCAAACAAGGTCACTAAAAACAGTAGTTAGTATCGTATCTAGTAGTTAGTATCTCTAATCATAGCATGGCCATGGAGGATCCTTGTTTCTGGTTGATGGAAGGTTTGCGTCAAAACCTGTTAATGCACACATAGTTCAGCTCAAGGTTAAATATTGTTATAAATTCAAACGCAGGACAAAATGTCGGTGTTAAACATCTTGATTTAGTATTGAGCCCAATTAACATTCAACATTTTAGCTTAACGGCTAACTTTTTGTTCATAATATTTTACTGCTGAGTTCAAAACATTCATTACAAAAAATTAAATGTTGTTCTTCTAATATCTTGCCAATTGTTCATTGTATAAGCAGAATATTTCAATCCAAGTTGTGTGATAAAGAAATTTTACATTCTCCGCTTTGTGTCATGTGGTTCTTTATTTTGTTTTGTAGTTTAAAATACTTTCACGCATAACTTGACATGGATTATGTCTTGCTAATTCTGTCCCTCCTTTGTTATATCTTAGGAAAATATTACTGATGGTTTAAATAGGGGCACTTGACAAGGAGGACCTTTCTTTCCACAGTTTTTGTCTCTGTCATGGTTGGTGAGACTTATTGACTTTGGGTCATGTTCAGAAACCATTTAATAATTATAATGACTTATCTTATTCTATGTCGTCCTGTTTAGATCAACACATTTATCATTTCTTAAAATGTAAAAATCACCTTATTTATTTTTTTTATTTATTTTTTTAGTAATGAGAACAAAGAGGTGAAGGGTCCATCACGACATTAATTTCTAAACCTCCACCACTATAACACTACACAGACCAAGACAAGGGGAGGAGTTAGAGAACTGAATGTCCAAGACTTCATGTTGGAACTGAAGAGCTGCTGAGTTATTTTCACTTGGTGATTCAATACACTTCAGTCATGATGTTACTCCATTTAATCTGGCTGATGATATCTACCTTTCATACTGATAAATGTGAAATGGAAGAACATATATCCTAATATTATCCATAAGGTATTTCCATGAACTATTGTGTTTGTAAAAATCCATGTGTCTGTCTAGGGCTCTCTGAGGATTCAGTTACACCATTTCATGATAGAATTCTGGCTTTGGAAGGAGACAGGGTCACTCTCTCCTGCAACTACTCCGTCTCTTCACCGAACCTTTTCTGGTATCGACAGTACTCCAGCTCACCTCCACAGCTTCTCATCACGGACTATTCAGAGAAAGTACCAGGGTTGACTCTTAAGCATGAGAGAGAAAGAAAAGCGTTTCATCTGGAGATGTCCTCTGCTGCAGTGACAGACTCTGCTGTGTACTACTGTGCTGTGAGGCCCACAGTGACAGGAAACCCAGAGTCACTGTACACAAACCTGACAGTGTCTGACAGAACATTTACACACTTCAGCTGCTTCTGTCATTTAACAGCAGAACAATCAAGGAGAGTTTTCATACCCACATAATGAAAATAATGTATCAGAGTTCATAACTGGACTACTGCTTTTGGACTTTGTTATGATACAGCCGTATTTATATTTAAGTTTAACTAAATATAACTTGTTGTTCATTCAGTGGAACTGGATTAGTGTTTTCTTTCCCTTCTCTATGTATTTTGTTACTATAACTGTGGATGAGATGTGGTCATGGCTTTGATGCATCTTCAGGACACCATCAGGATACTATTTGACAATGTTCAAGATCAATGTTTCTCATTAACTTGATAGAGACGGTTGGACCTCCACCTTCCTATGACATTAGTTACACCACATGAATGACTGACTTCAAGCCTTTAACTTTAGTTTTCATGTTGGCTGGAGTCTGGTTTCAGGACTCATATCTTTGTTTACTTGTTGTCATTTAGTCCATTCAGGTTCTTCATAGTGATGAAGAGTCATGTAGAGCTGAGTGGAATCACAGCTGAATCCTCAGAGATACACTGAGATGCTAAAAGTTCTTCAAATTATGAAAACAGATCAACAGTCTGAAGATGATTTTAGGTTTCAGACATCTACAATTAAAATGATGAGGAAAAACAAACCTTTATTTCTTTCCAAATACTCCATCAACTTTGCTGTGATTCCATCAGTTTATTAGCACATCACACCCCACACTCTTTAATGACACAGGATGAATGTACTTTTCCAAAACAAAGATTTCTGAATTTTTATTATCTATGTTATTCATAACACAACGCAATTATTCTTCAGGTGTTCTTCATAAAAGGCAAAAGAGAAAAAAACAAAAACAAAACACAAACAAAAACAAAATCCAAATAATAAATAGCTCAAATTTTAAACATTTGAATATTAAATGTCTTTCATTTTCAAAGATGAACCAAAATGGATTCAACTTTATAAGAATCACATAAATAAGAACAACATAATACGTATTGAATGTTTTAAAGGCAAGTCCCCTCAACAGGAATATGATGTATCTTATAACTTTTAACTTATTTTAAACTTATTTTTAGCTGGGTCTTCATGTGTGTATATCTTATACTGTGTTTGCTGTGTTTGTCTGTGTCTGTCTTGCACTGTTTGGTGAAGCCACAGCCCTCATTTCATTTTTAACATGTGCCTGCACATTGTTTTTAATGACAATAAAATTGAATTGAATGTAAAACGTGTTTTACTGTCTGAACCTGTCAGCAGCAGTAATAACAGGGGATTGGTCATCAGCCCTGTCACTCTGAACAAGCCCCGCCTTCAAATCTACCACTTAGTGTTGGAGCTAAAACCAGGTTCCACAGTGAGACACAGGAAGTCCTCTCTGGTCACTGGAGCTCATAGTTACTGAACAGAAGAGCTATGAGCTTCCTGCTCATCTCACTGCTGTTGGCTGCTATGTGCTTTGGTAGGACACAACTCTTTGTTTGCTTGTTATTAATCTGAACTTTGTCTTGTTGATTCTTTTCCTCACACTGACACCGTCTGTTGTTGTCCCACAGAATGCAGAGCTCAAAAAGACAACGTGCTCCAACCCAAAGGAGATGTGACTGTTAGTGAGGGAGAGACAGTAACACTGGACTGTCACTATAACAGCAGTGGCTCAAATACAAATCTTTACTGGTACAGACAGGCTGCAGACGACAAGCCCACATTTATTCTGAGCCGCTTTACTTTTGGATCAGGGACCACAGTAGACGGGTTCAAGGAGAGATTTGATTCCAGCCTGGATTCCAGCTCAAGATCAGTTCCTCTGAAGATCCAGAGTCTGCAGCTGTCTGACTCTGCTGTGTACTACTGTGCTCTGAGGCCCACAGTGACAGGAAACTGCAAGACGTACTACACAAACCTTTGGAGTGTCTATCAAGAATCCAGAGACAACGCGATGTTAAACCACTCCCACTAGAGGGCAGTATTCACATTTTAATCTCATCGTCACCTTGTTGAAGAAAAACACATTGGACAGGTTGACAAGCCAGCTTCCTACAACTAGTGATTTGTCCAGTGTCACTGCCAACACTACAATAACACATCTTCATCTGCACTCCAGCTTCAAAGATGAGCTGTGGTTAATTGTTCCCTACGTGTCAAATCTTAATGTTGTTAAACATTTTGTTAATATGTAAATGATGCTTCTTAAATGAAATGAGGAAAATCAATATTGAACAATCAGTAAAATACAAATTTAATAGAATGCTATATTTAGATTAATGTTAATACATTGTGATATAAGTTACAAATAAAACTTTCAAGGCAGCAAAAACTCCTGTGCTGTCCAAATCTGGTTGAGGTTAAGTCCTCATTTTAACAAAATTTGTAATATGCAATTTTATTTTGCAATATTATATAAGTGTTATTCAATATTTAATTGTATTGGGAAGAAAACAGCTTTCAATCCAATACCGTCTCCCATATAACGATAGACAGAAAGAAAGAAAGAAAGAAAGAAAGAGAGAAAGGCACTTTATTTTGTCATTGTACAGGTTATAATGAATGTGTTCTTTGCATGTAATCACCCTATTGTATAGGAGCAGTGGGCAGCTGCAGCACCCGGGGACCAACTCCAATTCTTCTTTCCATTGCCTTGCTCAGCGGCAGAGACAGCAGTATTAACCCTAACATTTCTTTTTGATGGTGGGAGGAAACCAGAGCACCCATAGGAAACCAAGCAGAACATGCAAACTCCACACAGAAACGACCTGGTACGGCCTGGGGTTCGAACCCAGGACCTTCTTGCTGTGAGGAACAGTGCTAAACACTGGGCCACTGTGCTGCCCCAAACCCACCCATATGAGATGAATGGAGTAAATGAAGGCAGCAGCAGCAGCAGCAGAAGAGCCATGTGGACATGCAGTAAAACAGCTGCTAGTGGGTCTAGTGAAGGACACAGAGGTTGGCTGGCATGTGAGGAGTAGTGAGGAGGTTGGTGTGAACAGTGGGTGAATAGGAGGAGCCAGACACACTATGAGGGGAGGACGTTAGCAGGAAGGACTGGTAAAGTCCACAGTGCAACTAAAGAGACAGCTGAACTAACAGCAGCATGCTGCTCCATCTCATCTGGTTCCTTTCTGTACTAACAGGTGAGTCTGCTGTCACCATGACACCCTGCTGCACACTGACTCTGACCATACAGGCTGACAAGCAGACACACACATTTACCATCACCAGCAGGCTCAATATGGACAACAACCAACACACAAAGCCCACACTAACTCACTGAATTACCACCACGACACCTTTTCTCTGCAACACCTTCTTTGATATTTCCAAAATTTTCAGGTAGTAGTTTGGAAGAAGAAATCAACCCCACGACCCTTTCAGTCCAAAGTGTAGAAGGAGCCAAAGTTATTCTACCCTGTATTTAAACCGGCTCACCTTACAGCCTTCAGTGGTATCATCAGTCACCAGGATCTACAGCCCAGTTCCTCCTGTCTGCATCACCCAGCAGTCAGCAGTAAGTGGTCAGAGGACAACCTGAAGATCTCAGACTGTCAATCAGCTTCAACGGAGAACAGAAACGAGTGGATCTGGAGATGTCCTCTGCTGCAGTGACAGACTCTGCTGTGTACTACTGTGCTGTGAGGCCCACAGTGACAGGAAACCCAGAGTCACTGTACACAAACCTGACAGTGTCTGACAGAACATTTACACACTTCAGCTCGAGTTACAATTCAACTTTATTGTCATGTGTATTTAAACACAATTAAATCCTTGTGCTCGGGCTCTCTGACTTAAAGAGTGTGGGTGTGATGTGCTAATAAACTGATGGAATCACAGCAAAGCTGATGGAGTGTTTGGAAAGAAATAAAGGTTTGTTTTTCCTCATCATTTTAATTGTCGATGTCTGAAACCTAAAATCATCTTCAGACTGTTGATCTGTTTTCATAATTTGAAGAACTTTTAGCATCTCAGTGTATCTCTGAGGATTCAGCTGTGATTCCACTCAGCTCTACATGACTCTTCATCACTATGAAGAACCTGAATGGACTAAATGACAACAAGTAAACAAAGATATGAGTCCTGAAACCAGACTCCAGCCAACATGAAAACTAAAGTTAAAGGCTTGAAGTCAGTCATTCATATGATGTAACTAATGTCATAGGAAGGTGGAGGTCCAACCGTCTCCAAGTTAATGAGAAACATTGATCATGAACATTGTCAAATATGCTGGCTTGTAAGTAATGAGCATGTCTTTTATATAGTGTGGTGCAAGACTATTTAGCACTTTGTGGACAATTAACACAAGTTTAAAATGGATTCTAGTTTTGACGCGGAGCCAATACAGAGATGTAAGAACAGGTGTAATGGCCTCATACTTTCTACTTCCGGTGAGAACACGTGCTGCCGCGTTTTGAATTAATTGTGGTTGGCGTACAAGTGATTTTGGGAGGCCGGTGAATTTTCCAGTAAAGTAGTCTAGTCTACTTGTTATAAAAGCATGGGTTAATTTCTCACAGTCTGATTTTGAAAGAAAGCCCTTAGTTCTGAGATGTTGTTAAGATGGTGGAAGGCTGATCTTGTGAGATGATGGATGTGGCTCTTGACATTCAGATCCCTGTCTATGATTACACTGAGATTTCTAGCTTCACTTCTGTACTCCAGAGACAGAGAGCTGAGACGAGCTGCCATTCTCTGTCTCTGAGTCTTTGCACCAAACATAAGCATTTCATTAAAGCATACAAAAATCTATCTATCTATCTATCTATCTATCTATCTATCTATCTATCTATCTATCTATCTATCTATCTATCTATCTATCTATCTATCTATCTATCTATCTATCTATCTATCTATCTATCTATCTAACACACTTGTATTTCAATAACCACTCATTCCAAGATAGGTAAAAACTTCCAGTTTTGATTTCTGCCATTTACGTTCCAGTCTCCTGCAGGCCCACTTAAGAGCACGTGTCTCATCTTAAACCAGGGTGTAGGCCTCTTTAGTCACCTAGCTCTGGTAGTGAGAGGTGCAACTGAATCGAGGAGACTAGAGAGGGACACATTTAATTCACTAGTGAAATTTTCAAGAGTGACTCACTACGGTGAAAGGAGCCAAGACTTTAGGCAGCTGCTTGCTAAATGCAGCTCCAGTGGAGGGACCAATGTGGCAAGTGGCAACTACATCTGTGCTGACATTACCTGGATAAGCCAATAATGCATGAAAAAATGATCTGACACAGCAGATGTGGTCTGCAAGTAATTCAGATCACAAACAGGTATCACTTTAGATAAAACCAAATCAAGGGTGTCACCAATGAGTCGACTCTTGAACAAACTGAGCGACCCCAACAGTATCAGCTCGTGCCAGAAAGGCTTTTCTTAGCGGATCAGCAGCCTTATTCAGATGAATATCTAAATCACCAAGAATTATAATCACATCATAATGAGTAACAAGCCCTGAGACAAATTCTTCATATTCTTTAAGAAACACTGAGTAGGTGTCCAGGTAGTGTAGCGATCTATTCCGTTGCCTACCAACACGGGTTATCTCCGGTTCGAATCCCCGTTTCACCTCCGGTTTGGTCGGGCGTCCCTACAGACACAATTGGCTGTTTCTGCGGGTGGCAAGCCGGATGTGGGTATGTGTCCTGGTTGCTGCACTAGGACCTCCTCTGGTCGGTCAGGGCGTCTGTTCAGGGGGGAAGGAGAACTGGGGATAATAGCATGATCCTCCCACGTGCTACATCCTGCTGGTGAAACTCCTCACTGTCAGGTGAAAAGAAGTGGCTGGTGACTCCACATGTACTGGAGGAAGCATGTGGTAGTCTGCAGCTTTACCCGGGCCGGCAGAGGGGGTGGAGCAGTGACCGGGACGGCTCGTAAAATAGGGTAATTGGCAAAGTACAATTGGGGAGAAAAAAGAAGGGGGGGGGGTCCAAAAAGAAAAAAAGAAAAAGAAACAGTGAGTAAGAGCCAGGAGGTCGATAGAGTATCACAACCTGGACTGAGGTGAGTCTATTCATGGCTGAGAGAGATGAACCCACAAGGTCCTCAAATGATTGGAATTTAGATTCAAGAATAGAAGAAAGATTGAAAATAGATTTATATATGAGGGCGACACCCCCACCTTGGTTATTTGCCTGAGCTACATAGGCATATGTATAGTCGGGTGGAGAAGTTTCATATAAGGGAAGAAAAATATTTTGTTTCAGCAATGTTTTACATAAACCTACTACTACTACTACTTTCGGCTGCTCCCGTTAGGGGTCGCCACAGCGGATCATCCGTTTCCATTTCTTCCTGTCTTCTGCGTCTTCCTCTGTCACACCAGCCACCTGCATGTCTTCCCTCACCACATCCATAAACCTCCTCTTTGGCCTTCCTCTTCTCCTCTTCCCTGGCAGCTCCATATTCAGCATCCTTCTCCCAATATACTCAGCATCTCTCCTCCACACATGTCCAAGCCATCTCAATCTTGCCTCTCTTGCTTTGTCTCCAAACCGTCCAACCTGAGCGGTCCCTCTAATATAATCGTTCCTAATCCTGTCCTTCTTCGTTACTCCCAGTGAAAATCTTAGCATCTTCAACTCTGCCACCTCCAGCTCCGCCTCCTGTCTTTTCGTCAGTGCCACTGTCTCCAAACCATATAACATAGCTGGTCTCACAACCATCTTGTAAACTTTCCCTTTAACTCTTGCTGATACCCTTCTGTCGCAAATCACTCCTGACACACTTCTCCACCCACTCCAACCTGCCTGCACTCTCTTTTTCACCTCTCTACTGCACTCCCCGTTACTTTGGACAGGTGACCCCAAGTATTTAAACTCAAATGCCTTTGTCACCTCCACTCCTTGCATCCTGACCATTCCACTGTCCTCTCTCTCATTCACGCATAGGTATTCCGTCTTGCTCCTACTGACTTTCATTCCTCTTCTCTCCAGTGCATACCTCCACCTCTCCAGGCTCTCCTCAACCTGCACCCTACTCTCGCTACAGATCACAATGTCATCCGCAAACATCATCGTCCATGGAGACTCCTGCCTGATCTTGTCTGTCAACCTGTCCATCACCATTGCAAACAAGGAAGGGCTCAGAGCCGATCCTTGATGTAATCCCACCTCCACCTTGAACCCATCTGTCATTCCAACCGCACACCTCACCATTGTCACACTTCCCTCATACGTATCCTGCACCACTCCTACATACTTCTCTGCAACTCCTGACTTCCTCATACAATACCAAACCTCCTCTCTCGGCACTCTGTCATAAGCTTTCTCTAAATCTACAAAGACACAATGCAACTCTTTCTGGCCTTCTCTATACTTCTCAATCAACATTCTCAAAGCAAACATCGCATCTGTGGTGCTCTTTCGTGGCATGAAACCATACTGCTGCTCGCTGATCATCACCTCTCCTCTTAACCTAGCTTCTATTACTCTTTCCCAAATCTTCATGCTGTGGCTGATCAACTTTATACCTCTGTAGTTGTTACAGTTCTGCACATCGCCCTTGTTCTTGAAAATCGGTACCAGTATGCTTCTTCTCCACTCCTCAGGCATCCTCTCACTTTCCAGGATTGTGTTAAACAATCTAGTTAAAAACTCCACTGCCATCTCTCCTAAACATCTCCATGCCTCCACAGGTATGTCATCAGGACCAACTGCCTTTCCATTCTTCATCCTCTTCATAGCTGCCCTCACTTCCTCCTTGCTAATCCGCTGAACTTCCTGATTCACTATCCCTACATCATCCAACCTTCTCTCTCTCTCATTTTCTTCATTCATCAGCCCCTCAAAGTATTCCTTCCACCTTCTTAGCACACTCTCCTCGCTTGTCAGCACATTTCCATCTCTATCCTTGATCGCCCTAACTTGCTGCACATCCTTTGCAGCTTGGTCCCTCTGTCTAGCCAATCGGTACAAGTCCTTTTCTCCTTCCTTAGTGTCTAATCTGTCATACAACTCACCATACGCCTTTTCCTTTGCCTTTGCCACCTCTCTCTTTGCTTTACGCTGCATCTCCTTGTACTCCTGTCTACTTTCTTCATCTCTCTGACTATCCCACTTCTTCTTTGCCAACCTTTTCCTCTGTATAATTTGCTGTACTTCCTCATCCCACCACCAAGTCTCCTTGTCTTCCTTCCTCTGTCCTGATGACACACCAAGTACCTTCCTAGCTGTCTCCCTCACTATTTCTGCAGTGGTTTTCCAGCCATCTGGCAACCCTTCACTACCACCCAGTGCCTGTCTTAACTCCTGCCTGAACTCCACACAACAGTCTTCCTTCTTCAACTTCCACCATTTGATCTTCGGCTGTGTCTTCACTCGCTTCCTCTTCTTGGTCTCCAAAGTCATCCGACAGACCACCATCCGATGCTGCCTAGCTACGCTCTCCCCTGTCACCACCTTGCAGTCTCCAATCCCTTTTAGATGGTGCCTTCTACATAAGATATAGTCCACCTGTGTGCACTTTCCTCCACTCTTGTACGTCACCCTGTGTTCCTCCCTCTTCTTGAAATATGTATTCACCACAGCCATTTCCATCCTTTTCGCAAAATCGACCACCATCTGTCCTTCCACATTTCTCTTCTTGACTCCATACCTTCCCATCACCTCCTCATCACCTCTGTTCCCTTCACCAACATGTCCATTGAAGTCCGCTCCAATCACCACTCTCTCCTCCTTGGGTACCCTCTCCACCATGTCGTCCAACTCATTCCAGAATTCTTCTTTTTCATCCATCTCACACCCAACTTGCGGGGCATATGCGCTGATAACATTCAGCAATAAACCTTCAATTTCCAGCTTCATACTCATCACTCTGTCTGACACTCTCTTCACCTCCAGCACGCTCTTGACATACTCTTCCTTCAGAATTACCCCTACCCCATTTCTCCTCCCATTCACACCATGGTAGAAGAGTTTGAACCCACCTCCGATACTCCTGGCCTTACTCCCCTTCCACCTGGTCTCTTGCACACACAGTATGCCTACCTTTCTTCTTTCCATCATGTCAGCCAGCTCTCTCCCTTTACCAGTCATAGTGCCAACATTCAAAGTTCCAACTCTCACCTCCACATGCCTACCCTTCCTCCTCTCTAGCTGCCTCTGGACATGCTTTCCCCCTCTCCTTCTCCTTCGCCCAACAGTAGCATAGTTTCCACCGACACCCTGCTGGTTAACAGTACCGGTGGCGGTCGTTGGTAACCCGGGCCTCGACCGATCCGGTATGTAAGTCTTATTTATGATCCGCATATTTGATTTGGCAAAGATTTTACGCCGGATGCCCTTCCTGACGCAACCCTCCCTAATTGGCAGGGCTTGGGACTGGCACTAAGGATGTACTGGCTTGTGCATCCTCAGTGGCTGGGTTAATGTTTTACATAAACCAATCGTATCGAAACTATGTTCAAGAACCAGATCGTTTATTTGTAAGGCTTTGGTACACAGTGATCTGATACTTATGAAACCAAAGTTAAGCATCGTGTGGAAGTGATCAGTAGTAGGCAGGAGTTTAGATCTACCAATAGGTGAAATACTGTCTGAACCTGTCAGCAGCAGTAATAACAGGGGATTGGTCATCAGCCCTGTCACTCTGAACAAGCCCCGCCTTTGAATCTACCACTTAGTGTTGGAGCTAAAACAAGGTTCCACAGTGAGACACAGGAAGTCCTCTCTGGTCACTGGAGCTCATAGTTACTGAACAGAAGAGCTATGAGCTTTCTGCTCATCTCACTGCTGTTGGCTGCTATGTGCTTTGGTAGGACACAACTCTTTGTTTGCTTGTTATTAATCTGAACTTTGTCTTGTTGATTCTTTTCCTCACACTGACGCCGTCTGTTGTTGTCCCACAGAATGCAGAGCTCAAAAAGACAACGTGCTCCAACCCAAAGGAGATGTGACTGTTAGTGAGGGAGAGATAGTAACACTGGACTGTCACTATAACACCAGTGACACAAGTGCATATCTTTTCTGGTACAGACAGGCTGCAGACGACAAGCCCACATTCATTCTGAGCCGCTTTACTTTTGGATCAGGGAACAAAGCGGACGGGTTCAAGGAGAGATTTGATTCCAGCCTGGATTCCAGCTCAAGATCAGTTCCTCTGAAGATCCAGAGTCTGCAGTTGTCTGACTCTGCTGTGTACTACTGTGCTCTGAGGCCCACAGTGACAGGAAACTGCAAGACCTACTACACAAACCTTTGGAGTGTATATCAAGAATCCAGAGACAAAACAATGTTAAACCACATCCACTAGAGGGCAGTATTCACATTTTAATCTCATCGGCTACTTGCTGAAGAAAACACATTGGAAAGTTTGACAGGTCACCTTCCTACAACTGCTGATTTGTCCAATGTGTCAATCCAACATTCGAAAACATTTTAATCTGCGTTGAAACATTAAACTGTCTTGATGAAGAAAATTATTAATGTCTTATGTAGTTTTATTTAACAAATGGTACAGTCCTGTATTGATTCTAGTGTTAGGAGAAAAATAACTGTAAATCCCATACTGTCTCACATATAAACCAAAAGAAATAAAATAAAATTAAAATAAAAGAATAAACCAAAAAACTAAATAACGTAAAGACAAAACGGCCCATTTAAAGGTAATATAAAATATGAAATTATAATATTAATGCTATTCAATTCATTAAAGATTAGATTAACCTTAAACCAGGATATTTTGATTGTTTTATTTGTATATTCTTGCTAAACCGATCTGGCCAGTGAATTGTAATGAGCGATCAAAGGGAGAGATCAGGACCTAAACTCGAAGGCCTCACACAGGAAGGCAAGGCCTTCACGAGATACTTTACCGAACGAAGGATGGGTTTTGTTTTCAAGTGACTGGTGAGTCCTACTCTATTAATTATCTATAGAGTTCATTAAGATTGTTGTTGACAGTGCTTGAATTTGCGGCTGTGAGATTTATCACCTAATTTTTGCAGCATGCCCTACACACTTCTCTATGTGACTGACTGTTTAAATCCCTCATTTCCATCCCATAGCTTCTGTTTCCACCGATGGTTTCACCCCACAGGACTGTTTTGTGCGATAGCTCCCCCCACTGGCCTCATCAGTCATTAACCCTCTTTTTTTTTTTTTTTTAATTTATTTCTGATTTTTCCCTTTCTTCTCCCAATTTTAGTGGCCAATCGATCCCTATTTTAATTCAAACACCCACCCTCGCACTGTATGCGTTCGCCAACTGCATCTCTCTGGCCGGCAGTCTCGAAGGAGACCGCCTCGCCACTTTCGTGACAAGGCGACTCCAAGCCGAACCACTGTTTTTCCGACACACACAGAGACGCATTCACGTGACGAACACAAGCCGACTCCGCCCCCCTCCCGAAGACAGCGTTGCCAATGATCGCTGCTTCGTCGAGTCCGGCCATAGTCGGATCTGACGAGACCGGGGCGCGAACCCCAGTCCCCAGTGGGCAACTGCATCGACACAGAGCCGATGCTTAGACCGCTACACCACCGCGGACCAGTCATTAACCCTCTTACCAGGAGTTTTCCCCATACAGACTACTATTAGGCACCGGGCCTCTTATCCACATGACATATTACGACTTGACCTGGATGTGGACCACAGTGTGCTAACTCCACTAGTTAAATCAGGTGTTTATACGTGCACAACCTGTCAGAAGTTTGCCCTCTACAATATCTGATCTATTCCCAACAAAGCCCCTCAGGTCAATAACGCCATCACAGAGCACAAACTGGACTATGTATGTCTGACGGAAACCTGCCAGTCACAGAATGACTTTCTTGAGCTAAATTCAGCAAATTTGTTTACATATGCAAACCTCGGTCTTCAGGCAGAGGAGGCGGCCTTGTGCAGATTTATTGTGATAGTATAAAACCAACACCACTCTCTCTACTTGATCACTCTTCCTTTGAACTGCTGGCTGTTAAGCTCTATGGACCTTCACCCACCATTGTTGCTGCTCTGTACAGACCACCTAAGGCTGGAATATTTTTATCACTAAACACTCAACAGTTTTAACCACCCTTAGTACAACGTCTCCCTATTTAATCCTAATGGAGGGTTTATAAATGTTCATTTTGATAACACTGCGTGGTAGGCCTGTCAGATAGCATTTGAAATTCGAATGTACATTCGAATTATGGTAATAATATTCGAATTTGAATATGAAAATATGAAATTCGATTTTTTGTAATAAATTTTTTTAATATATTTTTCCCCCTTATTAATATTATTATTATTAATGCACACACGTTTAAATGGAAATAAATGATGGTTTCGTGAAACGTATTTTATGAAAATAAGCATAGCCTACATCCGTAGTAAAACCGGAAATTATAAAGCTCTTGTCAGTTCCCACGCCGAGCGGGCGGGCTCATAGAACACAGGAAATGGCGGAATCCGAAAAGAACGTTGGCTGTGACCCAAGCGCTAGCGCTAGCACTAGCACATCTCCTGCGAGAGTCATTCATACTCCACAACATCTGAGAAGTTACGTATGGAAATTCTTTGGGTTTTGGGCTGTTAATGGGAAAATCGAAGAGAGAATATATCCACACCTCGGGAAGATGGCTCATAGATACCTCGCCGTGCCAGGGACATCCGTGCGCTCTGAGCGTGTCTTTTCTGATGCGGGAAACATAGTCACCAAAAAAAGGAGCGCTCTCGAGTCTGAACACGTGGACGCTTTGGTTTTTCTCGCAAACCACTATTAGCACAACTTCTTATACTACTACAGTGAGTAGGACTCTTGATTTTATTTTTTTAAGCCCCGTGGGTCATGGATAATTTACTATGCCTATGTTACTTACGGTAAATTCGTTAACACCATCTGGCCTTTTCCTAGTCAGATTTATTTTACCTGTATGTTACTTAGAGCAGGCCCTAGTTAACACCATCTGGCCTTTTCCTAGTCAGATTTATTTTACTTGTATGTTACTTAGAGTAGGCCCTAGTTAACATCATCTGGCCTTTTCCTAGTCAGATTTATTTTATGTTTAGGGGTGCTCAACAACAGTTTTTGGACTAATATGTGCGGACAATGTGCTGGAGTTGTATGTTGTCATAAATATGCTGTTAATAAAAACACGGGCTACAATAGACTTACTCTCTCTGTATTGATTTTTGGGGGTGATATGCAAATTCAAGGTATTCGAATGCCATTCGAACCTCAGTGTGTAATATTCGTTATTCGTTCGAGGCCTATTTTTGGCATTCGTTCACAGCTCTACTGCGTGGTGATGCTAAGGGACCACTCGAAGACACACGTCTGTTAGCATACACTTCTTTACTTGAACAACCCACGTCACAGTCCTCCTCCCCTCTTACAGTCACTTACATCCTATCTTGTCCTCTAGCTCCCCCTACTGTCCTCCAACTGCATCAACTTAAGACGTCACATATCCCCTTTGCAAAAGATAACATTTATATCATCACCAACTATACAATCACTGCGGTGCTTACGCTGAACTGCATTAGCTATAAACACTCTTACAATAACAACAGAATACCACCTTGACCATAAAACAAATAACAGTTTCGAAATAACAGTCTCATGCAGGCAATACTAGGTCATTAAAAAATAACAGATTTGAAATAACAGTTTCACACAGACAGTACTAGGTCTATAAGAAATAACAGTATCAAAATAACAGTTTCATACCAACAATAGGCTATTCTTGTTTTAGTTTACCGTCCCCACATAGCATAGCCCTGTGCCCAAGCAGGCGGCCTCCTGACCCTGACCTCTTGCAGAGGGGGCTGAGCATGTAGTGGGTCAGGCTGGACTCAGCTACAGTCTATGTCAGGCCCCTGACCCTGAAGGGGTAGGGCAGACACGAGATAGGATGCATTCCATGTGCGCCCATGAGACAGCCTGTAAGTGTACTGGCCTCTTTGCTCATGCATCTGAAGAGGGGAAGTGTACTTTGACTGTCTCTTGCGTAGTTTACCTGGTCTCCTAACTCTGACCCAAGACCCAGGAGGAAAGTGCACCGCTTTTGCTCCTCTCTTCATGTCTGCATACTCCTTCATCTTCCTCTGCTTCTCTTTCACTGTTTGTGCTGTGTTTTGTGCTTGTAGGGATGTGACAGGCTGTGGTTTGTGGAGGCCTGTCACATGGAGTTTGGTGTGCGTCTGAAGTCCGTGCAACAGCTCTGCAGGGGAGCATTGAGTGGTGGCATGCCTGGTTGCCTTGCAGACCTGGAGAAAGTCTCTGGTTGATGCTGTCCACTCCTTTCCTTCTATTTTCGCAGTCAGTAGACTATACTTCAGACGTCGATTAAATCTCTCAATTTCCCCATTGGCCTGGGGGTAGTAGAGTGAGGAGTGTTTGCGTGCAATTCCCCTGTCCTTGTGAAAGGATTCCAATTCCTGTGAAATCAGTTGACTCCCATTGTATGAGATGAACTCTTTTGGGTTTCCTACCCTGCTGAACACTGTAGACAGAAGTGGGTCACTGGATTAATGGCGTATGACACAGTGGCATGTAGAGTTCCACTCAGAGGAATAGGATTGCCTCCGTAACTCACAAGTTTCAGTGTCGGGTGTACTCAGTGGGGCGTTTGGGAAAAGTTGCATTAACATTGCACTTGGAAGGATTGAAACGGCAGAGCCCGTGTCCAGCAAAAGTTCCACATTTTGTGTTGTCTGCCCCTCAACAGCCATCTGTACTGTGCACATTATTTTATTCCCAGTGTGAGCTACAGTGTCTACATTTAATGTAGTCACTTCAGACACAGTGCTCTCTACTTGTTCCACATCATCTGTAATTCCACTTACTCTCTTTGCCCCCCTACACACCTTTGCAAAATGCCCCTGTTTCCTGCAGTTATTACAGCAGGCCGTCCTGGCGGGGCAAGATGGGTAGGAAGCTTTATGGTGGCGTGCTCCACATCTGAAGCATGTTAGCCCTTGTCTCGTGGCGTTGTCTCTCGTGGACACTGGCGGTCCCCTGGTTGTGTCCACCGGCTGCACACCCACAGCTGCCGCGGGCGGCGCTGCAGCCGCAGTTCCCCGGTCCATGATTTTAGCGTTCGATGTGACGGATTCAATTAGTCCAGCAATAGTCACAGCCTTTTCCAGAGTTAGGGGCACCTCCAGCAGCAAACGCTCTCTTATCTGATTGGAGTTAGTCTTTTCCACCAACTGGTCCCGTAGCACGTCATCCTCAAACGTTTTAGAGTCGCACGTAGCAGCAAGTTCTCTCAGCGCGGACACGTACTGTGCCACTGATTCTCCGTGATGCTGACTCCGTTGTCTAAACTTATATCTTTCAGCCACCACCTTAACAGCAGTGTAGCACTGTAGATGTTGACAGTTGACTAGGACCAGTTCTAGGTACGTAGGAGCAGTTTATAACTAGCATCAAATGATTGCAGACCACAGACCAGGGAATAAAGTTTGATCTGCCGGCTTGTTTTTATATAAAGAATTGTAAACATAGACAGAGAAACATACACAATTACACAATAACACAGTAAGAATGGATAAATTCCTTGAAACCTCTTGTTTTATGATTTAACCCTTATTAAACCACTATTTTGAGTTTCTGATATTTTAGATAGATATTTTAGTTCTAATTTAGGATCCTTTAATTCTAATTTGAAGTTATCGCTTGTTTGAGTTGACAAATTATGTTAATTTGTTTTATGTTCTATTTTTTTCCATTGGGCCTTTAAGTTTCAGATCTAATTTCCATTAACCTAAGTTACTTAACCAGTAAATCAGAATGCCAAAAGTAACAAACAATTGCATTACCCCATGAACAGTATGAATGAGTCATAAACTCAGCCGATACTGCGATTAACAATACAATATCAGATCAAAAATCAAAATCAATAATCAATGTAGGCTATAATCGGTCCTTTTTGGAAAGTCCGTTGTTGCTCCAATGAGCCCAACTACGTTTTGCAGTAACAAACTGGAAGTTTCTGTCCTACCACAATCCAGGTGCTCGAATCTGTAGGCTGCTGTCCTGAGAATGAGCTGCCTGCAGCCGCAGACAGACCACGTGGATCCAGCAGGGCTCCTATAGGTGGCTCGCCATCTTGTTTCCAGCTTGGGGTAAGAAACAGCAAGCGCGATCTTCCCAATCCAAGAAAAACCTGGCCTGCATTATAACAGGCGCATCACACACGCAAAGACGTTAGTTTACGTATCTCTCAATAAAATAATCAAAAGAAAACAACAGAAGTAGCGACTGACATGGTCAATCTACCCACCGCTAAAACGTGACGCAGTTTAATTTCTGTGCTAATACGCCATGCTGCTGCTGCTGCGGCCTAGCTGGAAGGAGCTAGCTTAGCAACTCGGTTTGCACAAAAGAAAAACACATTCTGAATTCGGTTCACAAAAGAAAAACACATTCTGAATTCGGTTCACAAAAGAAAAACACATTCTGAATTCGGTTCACAAAAGAAAAACGTGGCTCCTCAACAATCTTTACACAAATTATGATCCGCAACATAACGGAGCTACTTATAGCTTTAACTAGCCTATGCACACAGACATTGTAAACGGACAAGTTCGGCTAGTTAGCATCGGCTAGTTGGCATCGGCTAGTTAGCAGTTGACTCACCAAGTCCTGGACGACACTCGGACACAACACAAAACCCAGGGCCCGGAGGAGGACCAGACCAACAAAACACTCAGCTTGGATAAAGAAAGAACCAACTGTAGCTCGCTGCCATTTCAAAGCAGAATCTTCTATCTCTCGTTCCAGCGGCTTCTCTCAAGCGTCTGCCTGGCGTTCTGAAACCGGGCTGCTTCTGGGACGTCCTCCCTCTCGAGCAAGGCAGCTGATTGGCTAATCGGCACTGCACGCGCTGCGTTCAAGAAATAGCAATCTGAACCAACAATATGAATATGAATTTATCGGTACCATGAATTACTTATCTACTGTTCACTATTTATTTGCAAAATGAATAATTATGATTATTTATTATTGTAAACTACTAATAAGACACGTTAGCCCCCTAGCTAACGGGTCTGACCCTTTAGCCGAGCGGTTAGTGACGTCGCCTTGTGGTGCAGTACACCACAAGGCGACGTCATTATTTATTTTGTCTTATTGACATTTAGAGAGAGAGGTCGTTATCATGGCACCATATGGTTAAATCTTCCACTTCCCTCCTATAGGCCGTCTCATCACTGTCACTTATTACTCCAATCACTGTGGTGTCATCTGTGAATTCAATGATGCTGTTGTTGTCATATTTGGCTACACAGTCGTGTGTAAATAGACTGTACATTAGGGGGCCTAGACATCAGCCCTGAGGTGTGCCAGTCTGA